>NC_064622.1:161657118-161964471 GCF_023898315.1 Schistocerca nitens | reverse complement strand
TGGATAAGATGCCTTTCATTTCGACTGCTAGTGATACGAGGCCGTTGGGATCCAGCACGGCGTTCCGTATTACTCTCCTAAACCCACCGATTCCATATTCTGCTAACAGTCATTGGATCTCAACCAACACGAGCAGCAATGTCGCGATACCATAAACCGCAATCGCGATAGGCTACAATCCGACATTTATCCAAGTGGGAAACGTGATGGTACGCATTTCTCCTCCTTACACGAGGCATCACAACAACGTTCCACCAGGCAACGTCGGTCAACTGCTGTTTGTGTATGAGAAATCGGTTGGAAACTTTCCTCATGTCAGCACGTTGTAGGTGTCGCCACCGGCGCCAACCATTTTGTGAATGCTCTGAAAGCTAATCATTTGCATATCACAGCATCTTCTTCCTGTCGGTAAAATTTCGCGCCTGTAGCACGTCATCTTCATGGTGTAGCATTTTTAATGGCCAGTAGTGTAGATTTTAAGCGAAGCTTACTTTTCAATTTCGGCCTAATTTTTGTTCTGTCATAATTGTGAATGACAAAAGACAGTACTAAATTTTACATACAATGTAAATCGATTTTCATCAAAGATATAAATTTAATAATCAACTGTATCTCTGACACACAGATCGATATTATAACACTCATGCAAAAATATGGCAAAACAAAAGTAAATCGCAACTGAAGAATAACGTTTAAGATCTTATATCTCAAGTGATATGACCAGGGTGACCAGAAACAGTCTGAAAAGCCTGTAAGGATAAGATGTGCTGAGAAATTAATTGTCATTGGAGAGGTTTCAAGCGTTTGCTTGCCTGCAGGCGTCTAGGACTACTTCGCTGGTTTTCTCTGTAACGGCACATTTTCCAAATTCTCAATATATGTTGGCGGGTGATACTGGGGGTTTTGCCACACTGGGAGGTCTCAGAGGGACTCCCTGCCATTGTATTCGCACATGTGTCAATGTCACACCCGTTCGGCATCATGCCACAGGAACAGGAGGAATGACAAAGCTTAAGAACCTTTGTCTGCTTCAGATCACATTCAGATTTCGTCGAATGGCTTTGAACTGGTACTAGTGGTTCAGCTTGTTCATCAGAGCAGAAACTGCCATGGTGCGACCCAAAGGGGTATGATTATGTTCAATGGGAGTAAGGCTGAAACGTCCGGGGATGCCAGCAGCGTCAGAGGTTGTTGCGACGGGGCGGAAAATAAATGCGGTTGTGGAGTTCACACAAATGTGTATACACAAATGTTCGTTAAAAAATGTTAGTGCAAATTTTGGCTCTCACGTAAGCCTCAGGAGATGATTTCCACACTTGGTGCAGTAGTACACTGTTCCACACCCGCGCATTAATTATAGTTTTTGAATTAATATTCACTCAGACATGACAGGGAACAAAAATCAGGCGATTATTCTAGAAAAATCATTTTTCATGACATAGTTCAATTAAGTTTTTATCATCACTGCTTATTGGCGTCGTCCTTTTCTTTCACACAATGAAGTTAGCACTGGTGAGAAGATTTACAGTGTTATAATTTGACTCTGAGCTCCAAATAGCAGTAATGTAGGCTGCTATAGTCGAAAGTTACTCAATCAACTCGAACAGAACCGTAAGTCCCACTGTCCTCTTTGTTCTAACAGTTTTGGCACGAAATCACAGATCGCCACATGTTCACTTACGCCGATGTATACCTCGTAATTCTTTCATTTTTGTATCTGTACAGTGGTCCTATATAAATAAATAAAAATAAACCTCGTAATTCGTACTCACACAAATAATCGTAGCACTTCCAGTTTACCAAATATATGCTTGCACACTTGCACTATTAAACAATACTCTTTGTCGAAATAAATCGGCGCGAAAAATTCTTACTTAAACGACCACATGGGCCACCCACAATTGGGGCTCGCCCGCTACCTACACGCTCACCGAATCCTGAAAGACTGACCAACGACTGACAAACGACTGACGTCTGGCCAAGATGGCCGCTCGCTTATATAGACTCGAATGTCTACGCCCCCCTGGTTATACAAGTACCAATTTCACCAGTTAAGGTTACAAATTTTGACACATACATCCCTTAACAGAAATAAGTACACCATCGGAACCGCGCTAAAAAGTACATCTTATGTACTATGTTTAATTTCTAGGATTATTCTATCGCCCATAAATCAATTTTTAGTTTTTACAAAATTTCGCCACTTAGCGCAAATTTGTTTGTTTACATCTGTGCTGCAAAGTTTTAATACAGAACTGCATATAGCACTGTTTTTAGACGTAATCTATAGCGATCTACACATTGTGCTGCTCAAAATCTTCATATCTATAATAATTAATTAATTATGAGCGAAAAATCTTAATAATAGTTTGCAAACAATGAAAACTATTGCAAATTATGTGTATAGTATAACTTAACTAGTTTAAAATACGTGTGATGCCACCCAAAATATTATATAGTGCCGTTCTTTACGTCATGAATTTTCTATTGAATTTTATAAATAATTTCCCATCAAACTTTGTTTATTGCTCTTTACGAGCTTAATTATTTATGAATCTTAACATATGACTACGGCACTCGATCCGCTATGACGAGACGTTTTAATGAGCGCTCGCTTATCCCTGTAAGTTGTTATTTACTATTTTTATTAATCTTTCAGTATTCGTGATATTAAACAATTTTCAACTTACTATAGCTTTTACGTCTCGTGACTTAAAATAAAGATCGATCTTTCAGAAGGTGCATATTACTGACAGCAATCCACTGCCGCATCGCTCTTCACCGTAAGTTACATAGTTTTCGCGTAATGCGCGAAAAACCAAACAATGCCCCAAGCTGCGGGCCACGTGACCACCCGGCGGCGGAGGCATCCCGCCGACACATTGCAAATCTCGTGCGGGCCTCACATCGACTAACATTTCCGTTGAAGACAGAGAGCGGAATAGAATTCGTACCTGAAATTAAGTGCAGATTGCAAAATGTATACAAAGCCACGTAAGTAGTCGTATACTGCTCCTCGTATGCCAGCTTTCAAGACAGGTAAGAGCCAGACGAGTGCCACCTCAGGACATCGTACTGGCGACCATAGGTTTAGTGCAAAGTCAGTCGGAATGTTTGTTTTGGGCCGTGTCACACAGCCGCTTACGAGGGGACCAAGCGAATATCTCCCAACAGATCAAATCCATACTGACAGGGTGTATGACACGGCTCGAACTTCAGAATATGTAATGAGGAACACCTAACTGCCAACCATTTTCGAGAAAAACGAGACTGAAAATTTTACGCTTGCCTATATAGTTTCCAGGGACGTTAATTTTCACGGATACCTCAGCCCAGCGAGGGAGCGCTTTAGTTTCCTAAGAGCAAGGTCTCTGGATCGAATCTCACCACCCGCAACATTTTTATTCCCGCCTAAGGAACAAGACATGGGCTGTCCACTGGAGTCCAGAAACTTCGATTTGAACGAGCAGTTGATGTTTCTGGTTAAATTCTTATTCCTGACACCCTGAATACTTGCGGATCAATTTTCCTGTATGTAATGTACGGATATAACGGAATTCTCAAATCTGGTCATCGACCACATAGCTGAGGACATGGATCACGAGCGCAGAATAGAACCGTCATTGCCACCCTATGAAGGTACCCTGTTAGTTGTCCTCTTTCCTAGATTGCTTGTGTTAAAGTTCCATGCAGCCCTTAAGCCAGTGGACTAAATTGTCACACCAATTTTTGTAGGTTAATGGTGTGGAAGCTTAACAAATTCGAGTTCCGAAGAAGTCAAGCAGCAGCGTAATAGAGTCACATGAATTAAATCTGTGAGGGCGTGTAAGATCGATGTGAACGGATTTTCGATTTGCATGTAAGAAAACGTTTCATTTTATTAATAGCAAACAATCATGCTCAATCCGTAAAGCCAACAAGTTAAGCCCTGTCTTCTGTATCTGAATGCTAGGCTGGTACTTTTGAAAATTACACGGCCCATTTCCTTCTCCATTCAAATCGAGTTCGTGTTTCGCCTGTAGGAAGATCGCTGTTGATGGGACATTGAACTTCAATCTTTATCCATTTCCTCTCCAGTTTATAGATTGTCCAATCACATTAATGTGACGACCTGTCAAAAGGCTGAATAACCACCTTTTGCAGCGCGGACCACTGTCCGATGTGCAGGAAGAGTGTCAATAGAGTTCTGGAAGGTACCGACAGGGATTTGGAGCCATGTGGACTCCAGTGCTGTGACCAACTACGCTAGGTTTCTCGGTTGAGGATCCATGGGAATCTGATGTCCAGAGGTGTACGTTAAACTTATCCTGGTGCTCTTCGAAACACCCACGTACACTGCTAGCCGTGTGACACGTTGCATTGTCCTGCTGGTAGATGCCGCCGTACCGAGGAAAAACAAACTGCATCTAGGAGTGGGCATGGTCCCCAACAACAGGTGCATACTTGTGGTGATCCATTGTGCCTTCTAGAATTACGATATCACTCAGGGAATGCCTGCCGACCACGTGTTGTTTGAAGTGATCGCTGTCTCAAAAATCTACAGATACCAGTCTTTGAATGGCGGCTCCTATTTTGATCGGAACCGAGTGTCGAATCTTGCTACACCTCGGTCAGGACGCCTGAATATGGCGTAATATATCGCCGAAATTGGTAGCCCAATCAAATAACAATCTGGAAATTTAGACGGTTGAAACGTGTTTGATTTGCATTCTGTACTGAACAGCCGAGGTCTCGAATCGTCTCTGAAAAGATGGACTATTTTGATACAGGAAAGCTCAAACTACTGTTGACCTAGAATCATTAAATTTGTGAAGAACCAAGGTTTCCTCCAACTATACCGACTGGGGAAGGAGGTGTCTTTCTGCTGGGTGCCAGGGCACGTGGGACTTTTGGGGAATGAAAGGACTGATCGAGCAGCCAAGGAGGCGTGTCGTGACCGTCAGGTCTTTCGGTGTGCTATCCTCCTGCATGCTCTCACGTCGCTGATGAGGTATTAAGTCCTGTGTCGCTGGGAAGACGAATGGCTAGAAATGACCGACGACAAGCTCCGTGTCGTCAAGCCCACAACTCGGCCGTGGCGTACTTCCTCTCAGCCACGTTGACGGGGCGAGGTCCTCCTTACTCGTCTTCGCATCGGCCACAGCCCTATGACGCATGGGTTTTTTACTCTGGCGAGAGGACCCTCCGATGTGTGGTGCTTGTGGCGTGCAGATCACGGTGCGCCACATTTTATTGGACTGCATTTTATTTGCTGATCAGCGGACTGCAGCGGATTTGCCGGCGGATCTGTAGTCCATTTTATGTCATGATCAAACGAATGTGGTTCACGTTTTAAAGTTCTGTGAATTGTCCCACTTTTTTCACAAAAGTTTGGGGAGATATTTTTAATGTGTTAACAGTGTGGCTGGCTCACCCAAGTTTTTTGTAAGTGGTCAGCTAGTGACATTTCCCTGTGCTGTTCTCTTTGCTCTTCTGTATTTTGTTTTGCTTCTGTTTTAATTTCTTGAATAGCTATCTCGCCTTCTCACTGGTTTTAGTGCATGTGAGAGTGCCTGTGCGATAGAGTGATTGTGTGGTCATTTCGAAGGCAAGCGTGTACCACAGTTTTCATTTTTAACCACATTCGTTTGTTTTAATAAATGTTAGAAAGATGATAACCTCACCATTGGGCGCCCATAAGAGCCCAAATCACACACACACACACACACACACACACACACACACACACACACACACACACACATTTTCCCCAGGAGCGGGTACGCGTATCAAGTTGAAATTTATGTTGCATACTGAGGTATATAGTCCATTGGAGTTGTAATAAATGTAAGTTTCTAAGTAAATGTGATGAGAATATGAAGCCATTTACAAAATTTATTCCAAAATCACGCACCAAAACCTATAGGGTGCTTCCCGTTGACCTAGAATCATGAAATTTGCCAAGAAGCAAGGTTTCACTCCGAGAAGTGTTAATTTATGATTATATCACACGAACAAAATTTTTCTTTGTCATTTGTTGCTAGACTGTCTGTCTATCCGTTGAAATTTATGTCACATACTAAGGTCGTTTGTCCCTTGGTGGTGTAAGTCAGTGTATTCAGAACATACAGCCGTTCATGTCACATATTTTGATGGTCGAAAATTCACTCTTTAGGATCTTTAGAGAACATCCCATTGACCTAAAATCATGATATTAGGGAAAAAACCAAGGTTTCAAGGTGAATGAAAAGGGAAAAGTCAGGAAATTGTTAATTTGTAAATGCATCACACAGGAAAATATTTCTTTTGCCATGTGTTATCGAACTTCAAACTTAAAATTAAAACATTCTCGAAAGTCTTGGAATTCCCGGGGCCAACATCTTGCCACTATCGATGTCGATAACAGGCAAAAATCGTCAAGATTCTCAACTCCTGCGATGCATGAACCGTCTATATACATAATTAAGTTTATGCAGAACCCTCAGATCGCTTCTCAGTTTCTTTTAATGGGTTTTTGACTTTAGGTGTAGGAGAACGCACAAGTTCTTTCAACGTTTGTGTCAAAAAGATGGTACCATGTGAGACCGCCGCCCCTGTATTACTTCTTCTGTCGATTGTAACATAATTGGTAGTCGAACAGTTGGAAGTTGGTTGTTATTGGTTTGGATGTCTAATAACTGATTGCTCTAAAACAATTACATGTGGTAATATTACGACAATCTTTTCCTATTATTGGTTTAGGCAGATCCATATTAGCTAATTTTATTTATGTGTTAGCTCAAATGTACTCCTGATTTTGCTTACCGCCTTCGAAGTGCTAATTTAATCGCAATTATGGAAGAAGCCACATTTAGCTTGTCCAAGAAATAGATTTCCAGCCTTACGTTAATAATTTACAGTTCTGTTTATGTGATATAGTATTAATCTAGAGCATGACTCTGCACAGCGACAACAGGACCCCACACAACATCTTTAGAATGAAGTGAAGTGTCAGTTACGAACCACATCAAATCACAGAAGAGCCCGTGCTTCGGGAGGAATGGAAGCACAAACCCCTTCCTGTGAATCAGAACTGAGCACGCTCATGTGACGGACCATAACCACTTCTTAGTCCGACACGAGGCATGAAATACGAGGTGCGGCTAGAAAAAAACCGGACTGATGCTGGAAAAAACATTTATTTACAATTATTTACAATTTCATGTTATCTCCTTCAATGTACTCTCCTCCTCGGTCTCTACACCGCTCCATACGAATTTTCCACTGTTCATAGCAATGCTGCAGATCATTTTCGGTAAGTCCATACATTACTTCCGTCGCTTTTTCTTTTACTGCTTCAACAGTCTCAAATCTAGTTCCTTTCAAAGCTGACTTGACTTTAGGGAAAAGAAAAAAGTCACAGGGGGCCAAATCAGGTGAGTAGGGTGGATGATCTAAGATGGGAATGTTGTGTTTTGCCAAAAACGTCTTCACTGACAACGCACTGTGAGCTGGGGCATTGTCTTGGTGAAGGATCCATGACTTTTTTCTCCACAAATCGTTCCGTTTTCTCCGTACTCGCTCACGTAGGGTAGCCAGGACGCCAATGTAGTAATGCTGATTCACTGTTTGTCCCTCTGGTACCCAATCAATGTGCACAATCCCTTTGATGTCAAAAAAAAACAATCATCATTGCCTTGAATTTCGATTTTGACATTCGTGCTTTTTTTTTGTCGTGGAGAACCAGGAGTTTTCCAATGCATCGATTGGCGTTTAGTTTCGGGATCGTAAGTAAAAAACCACGATTCATCGCAAGTAATAACATTTTGTAAGAAGGTGGGATCACTTTCAATGTTTTCCAGGATGTCAGAACAAATCATTCTTCGGCGTTCCTTCTGTTCAATTGTGAGAGACTTTGGAACCATTTTTGAACACACTTTGTTCATGTTGAAACTTTCATGAAGAATCTGCCTAACAGTTTCCTTGTCAACTCCTGTTAACTCAGACACTGCTCTGATTGTTAAACGGCGATCTTGTCGAACAAGTTTACCGATTTTTTCAATGTTTGCATCAGTTTTTGCTGACAATGGTCTGCCAGTGCGAGTGTCATCACTGGTGTCTTCGCGGCCATCTTTAAATCGTTTAAACCACTCAAACACTTGTGTTCGCGATAAACAATCATCGCCGTACACTTGTTGTAACATTACAAACGTTTCACTTGCAGATTTTCCTAGTTTGAAACAAAATTTGATGTTAACACGCTGTTCTTTCTGTACACTCAACATTTTCCGACGCACAGACAAAACGTCAACTACTTAAAACAGACGCCACGGGCAGACTGAGTGCAGGAGGCGGATGAAACTCGAGCAGTAGGCGGAGCGAGAGTCACGTGACAGGCCACGCGACTTTCAGCCTTATTGCATTCGTTTTATTGTTTCACCAGTACTAGTCCGGTTTTTTTCTAGCCACACCTCGTAGGATGACAAAAGTAAATGTCTAGTATACAGGGTGGTCCATTGATAGTGACCGGGCCAAATATCTCACGAAATAAGCATGAAACGAAAAAACTACAAAGAACGAAACTCGTCTAGCTTGAAGGGGGAAACCAGATGGCGCTATGGTTGGCCCGCTAGATGGCGCTGCCATAGGTCAAACGGATATTAACTGCGTTTTTTTTAAAATAGGAACCCCCATTTTTATTACATATTCGTGTAGTGCGTAAAGAAATATTAATATTTTAGTTGGACCACCTTTTTCGCTTTGTGATAGATGGCACTGTAATAGTGTATTTATTTACGTATTTCTTTACGTACTACACGAATATGTAATAAAAAAATGGGGGTTCCTATTTAAAAAGCGCAGTTGATATCCGTTTGAGCTATGGCAGCGCCATCTAGCGGGTCAACCATAGCGCCATCTGGTTTCCCCCTTAAAGCTAGACAAGTTTCGTTCTTTGTAGTTTTTTCGTTTGACCCTTATTTCCTGAGATATTTGGCCCGGTCACGATCAATGGACCATCCTGCATGTGCAGAGGACAGAGCCCAGTATCGCTTTCACAGGAACTACCTATGCCGGCAGCAACGCATGCAGTATGGCGGAAGGTCGCGATGCTGCCCTGAATCTAACTCCGAACTGCTGGTTGAACTCTAACGGTGGCAAGCGATTCCGTGGAGGCGGTGACAGCGTGTTGTCTCCACTCAGGCAGAGGGCCGTAGGTCGCGGCCCAGCGGCGGCAGAATCTGTGGCGAAAACTTCAGAACTGCGTCAGTAGAACTCGTTGCGGCAGCTGGCACACGACAGGGCGCCATATGTGTCCGTGCCGTACTGAACATGACGTACTCGGTTAGGCTGGCGTTTAAATGCTGGTTCCCGGCGCTGAATTCGCGAAAGGACTGCGTTTGTGGACCACCAGGAACCATCCGGAACAGGGCAATGATGGGGCCTGTCGCAAGGGGCAGCGCACGTCAACGATAGAATGTCGGCCAGACCGTAGGTTCTTCTCTAAGGCTGGCCATAGGGCACTGACACACGAACAGTGGCACGGAAGTCTTGCTGCTGCTTAGGGGTGCTGATTGACCAAGGGCAACGGCCGACTGTGCCCTATGTCCGTGGCTTGTGGCCTGGTTTCGGCACTCCAGGTTCACACCGCTACAGAAGCACTAGCTTACTGACATGCTACAAAATCCCGATGAATTAACAGTCCAGCAGCTGGAAATTGATGCCATATACTCTATTAATGACGTCTTTAAAAGATAACTTATATCATACAGTTCTAAAGGGAATACGCGTAGTCGTCGTTTATGAAAATCCTTCATTGGCTGTTCTTCTGAGACTAGTAGTGATCATCGGCAGAGTTTCGTATGTATCTAAAGGATCGCGGAATAATCTCACTGGACAAAAAATCCAGTACGTACGCACACATGAATTGTTAAGCCTTCACAGATGGCGCAGTGATCGAGTCGTGTGCTCAACCGCGTTTGCATTGCCTCTGTGTGAGCATAAGGCAGTAGCGATCAGTGAGGCATTTATGTTTTAAGTGGATATTGTACGTAAACATGGATAAAATATATATGGACGTGACAGAGTGGCAAGTGTATGAAGTTGTTGGATTTACTGGTGTTTGGCGGCGGCCTATTCAACACGTCTACAAGCAGTGGTGTAACACACACGAAACACAATAGAATTGTGGTTCGAAAAAGATCCTGGCTCAAAATCAAAATCGCTTCCAAACCCGAGGGGAATTGCTACAGGCAGTGAATGAAGGTCCCACGCAACATGTTAGTGAGAGAACATTGAGACAGAAACTGCACGCAATGAACATTTGGAGACGGTCGCCTCTAATGAGATAATTGCTCACACAACCACATAAATACGACAAAAGCAAGTTCATTACGTTGGAAGAATATGTAGCTAGTTTTCTGAACGCTCTATAACTCTATTACACCTCGATTGGCCTGGAAATTCAACTTACTTGAATCCACAGAAAATCTTTAGGTGATGTTCGAACAGAGCGTAAAACGCTAACATCGGCATCCCCGCAATTTGGTGAAATTGCTCGATCAAATCCCCGGCGAATGGTTTAACATGGATGCGACGTACTTGAACAACCTTGTGGACATACTTCTTAAGAAAGTCCACGGGCGGAGTTACGTGGTATTAAATGATGCTTGTATTGAGTTCTCTAGAGATGACTAACTTTTTGTCTAATCAGCTTAAGATGACTGTGACAAATATTTCATCCGACTTTTCCTCACATTACATAATAAAACCTATTTCTCCAATGTATATTTCATGTCCCTTTCCGCTGTGAGCTACTACACTTTGTAAAATGATTTGCCTCAGTGTTCTACACAACGTAACGATGGAAAACTTCCCGTCGTCGTCGAGGGCATTAGAGACAGAGCACAAGTTCGGACAGCGAAAGGATTGGAAAGTAATTTGGATGTTTCTTTTCCTAAGGACCCACCCTGTCATTTTGTGCAACATATTTACATAAACCACGGGGAACGTAAATCTGGCGCCGTTAGTTGCGCTTCGAATAGCTTGAAACGTAGACACCAAGATACCCTGCTCAGTCCACAAACAACAGTACAGTGCAAGGCGATATCGAGGCACCTGAGTACTAATTTCTCTTGTTGCTTTTTTTTTATTTTCTTATTTTTCATCTACAGCTTCCTCTAGCACCACACAAGTTATTCCTTGATGTCTTACCACATGTCCTGTCTTACTGGACTTCCTTCTTGTCAATATTTTCCACGTATTTCGCTCGTTGTCCATTCAGCGGAGAACATCCTCATTATCTTTACAGGCCACTTAATCGTCATCATCATTTCACAGCACCACATCTCTAACGCTTCAGTTCTCTTCTTTTCTGGTTGTTCCACCATCCACGATCCGCTTCCATATAATGCCGTGCACCAATCGTACATTCCTAAAGTTACGTCCTATGTTTAATACTATAGTAGGCTTCGTATTGCAACAAAATTACTCTTTGCCTGTGGTTGTATGCTTCTATGGTCCTTGATTCGACCGTCATGTGTTTTTTTACTTTCAAGATAACTGAATTCCTTTACTTCATCTACTCTGTGGTTACAAACGGTGATGTTATGTTTACCGCTGATCTCCTTTTGTTGCTCCTCATTCTTTCGTCTTTCTTCAGTTTACCCTCCATTCATATTGTGTACTCATTACACTGTTCGTTCCATTCAACAGGTTCCGTAATTCTTTCTCACTCTCACTGAAGACTGCAGCGTCGTCAGTAAATCTCACCATTTATATCCCGACAACTTTCATCCTATTCCCGACCGTTTCTTTTATTTCCGTCACTTATTCAGTGTGTAGATTGAACATTAGGGGCGAATACACCTTTTTGAAATGAAGTACTTTGTTCTTGGTCTGCCATTATTATTTTACTCTCTTAGTTCCTTTACATACTATACAGCGCGCCCAGAAATTAAGTATCGAATTTGTAGGAAAAATTATTGTATTCTTATTATTGTAGTGGTTATGTTTATCACATGTTATATTCAATATGAGCAATTTTCCATCTACCGACTGTGGCATGGAATACATTCTCGAGCATTTGTAGTGTTACAGCTACAGCAGCTTGTCTAGTTAGGTTTCCGGGCTCCAAAACTGAGTTGATACCGTGTCGGCGGAACACAACGTCTCTTGATAAATGAAGAAATCCATCGGTGTGAGGTCGGGAGAACACACCGAGAGATCATGAACCCTGCGCGCCCTATCCTTTTCCAGGAAACACAACATTCAAAAAAGTATGCTAATCTACGGCATTACGCACACATTCATCCTGCACAGTGTAACGGAACATATTAAAGGCTTTACTTTCCCGAAGTATGCGATACCCTCCAAATTCAACCAGTTTAATGAGTATTTATGATTATAGAAAAGTTATTGTGTATGTTAACAATGATTGCACAACATGTCTCCATAAACAGTCAACCCATTAAATTATACTGAATAACTGACCCACACAAAAGTTTATATCACTTAATCACTGATACAGCACATGTCATCATGAAAAACACTAAGTTTATCTTAAATAATTAATATGAAGTACGAAAAATAGTGGCCAACTTAGGTATTTTGGATCTCCTTAAATAAAAATCACCCAGTGAAACCTATTTGTTCACTGGGAGCGTTTTCACTCAGTATTCACGTAATCAATCCTATTTTAGACGAAAACCAATGTAATTCTTAATAATTCATGTTACTTACTTATTTATGCAAATTAGAGAAGTCAATTGACAAACTTCTAAAAAACGACCTTTTTGTAACAAAGAATTATTCTGTCAAGTCAACAAATCTGTCTGTCATTTTAATAACATGTTAAATTATGTCACTCGATGCAAATTAATAACTTTTCTGCACAAATTATGATAACAGATGTACATGTGACTTATAAACTATATCTCTTTTTAGTAGTTCTTTGACAATGTTATAAATACAGGCAGTCGGAGGCAGTGGGGCAGTCGGAATGTCACTTTGGTGAAGTGTGTTTCTGTGTTATTGTTTGGGATGGAAAAACAATGCAAAGAACATGTAAAGGAAGTACTACTTTGTGTTGTGTTATGGTCTTTGGTGGACAGTGGAATTAATATGGCCAGCAAAGTAATAAATGTTTGATGTTTACATATGTGTTGGTTTCGCTCGTTCTTTATCATCAAAAGCACATGAAAAACACGGGACCTCATGTTTTTACCCTAGACAACCAGATTTAGAGCCAGCATCAGCAACGAGACACAGCAGCGATCCAGCAAGCAGCAGCGATTACTACAATACAATACATTGTAATGGCGCCAACCTAACATCAAGTGCTAACAAGCTCCGTAAATTGGAGTGAAATAGTGCGTTTACAGCAACTAGCGATATCAACGATCAGGCGGACCATTTACAACAGGCTGTGGTGAAAGAAACTATTGCAGCATATCCAGGTGCATTGCCCCATTGATGGAATTTTCGGCGAAGAAGAACGGGACATTTTGTCAGTGGATATTGCCATCCACACATTAACTTTGGGGGAGTCTCTCTGGAATTCCAAGTACTCCACTGGTGCGGAGTCAGCCCAACGATGCAGTTATGACGGTTAACCGTTCACAAGTTTGGAAGGTTATCTTGTCGCTGAATAGGATCTGGTTGAGGATGTAACGATTTGCATCCTCTTTAAGGAAGTCCTGGCTCATGTGCATACTTTCTGTCAAATCCTCGTCGTGTTATTGTTGGAGAACCTGCAGATTGGACAGCGTTTTCTTTCTTTTTTTTTCCAGCGAGTGTCAGCAACACTTTGTGTGCCTTCGAGTCAGCGAAGCCCAGGCATCTATTTTCGACTTTATTGAATGGATGTTCTAGTGTCTTCAGTTTGGTCAACAGAAGCTGATGAACGACCTTGTCCACTGCGTTGAAACTGGTTTAGTAACTGTTGAATTGCTTTATCAGTAGGTCCAGGTTTATGGAGTCGGCGATCAAATCTCGTGCGAATTTCGCCATACGACCGCCTCCGCAATCCCCATGTCACAATGGTTGTCTCCTGCACAGTTAATATCACGCCTTTTCTGGTACTTTAACAGCAGGACACACGTTTAACTGTGCCTTAAAGCCAATCCATCGTTTACAGCAACAGCTACAACTTTTACATCTACAATGCTCCTGTGATGCATTTTACCCCTACACCACCGTTTTCTACAAAATCGATACTAAGTTTCTGGACGCAGTGTATATTACCCGTCTTTCCACACGCCTAATATCTGTTTTCCTGAGAATTTCGAACATCTTGCACTATTTTTCATTGACGAATGATTTTTCAGGTCAACAAACGCTATGAACATGTCTTTATTGTTCTTGAGTCTTGCTTCCAGTATGCAACGTCAGAACTGCTACTGTGGTGCCTTTACATTTCCTACAGCCTAGCTGATTGACATCTAACAGATCATCAGTATTCTTTCCTGTTCTTTATAATAGCTTACCAAAATTAAGGTCCATCAAAATAAATATCTAGTATTTGGGTCAATCCTTTTTGCAATTTATTGCGCATCATGCGAAAGAGAAACTCAGATGTAAAAAACCCCCTCTTAAGTATTTCCACTGCCTTCGCTACTGTAAAATGCTGGGCGCTTGACATGATACAGTCGTTTGTATGTTGCAGTTCACCAACCACATACCGAAGGGCTCCATGATTTGCCGGAAGGACAACCTGGCTCGGTACCTGCGCTGCATGAGGAAGGTTTACGGCCCCATCTACGATTTCAGGTGAGTACACAGCGCTGCACCTAGTGTCCGAGCTTGCACTAGCACCACATTGCCTGTCAGCTGCTATTCGTTCCTTCCTCCCGGAACAACCGGAGAGTAGGGTGGGACACGACACTGCTTCTATTAAACAATATAGCAGCCCCTCGGAGGATCGCAACCCCTCAATATAATATCGACTAAAGTCTTCTTTCCGTCATCAAGCTTACAGCACCTTCTCTGTCTTTCTATTAATTTCTCATTTGTTTCAGTTGCTAAGACGCGCTGACACTCTTTCGACTTCATGGTAGTTATCAAGAATTTTTTTTTTTTCAGAGGCACACAAAAATGTTTTTGCTGAACACTTAAAGTCATGCGTTAGGAATATGCACATATACAGATGGCGGTAGTCTCGCGTACACAAGGTATAAATAGGGAGTGCATTGGCGAAGCTGTCATTTGTACTCATGTGATTGATGTGGAAAGCTGTCAGACGTTTTTATCGCCGCACGACAGGAATTAACAGATTTTTAACGTGGATTGGTAGTTGCAGCTAGACGCATGGGACATTCCATTTCGCGAATCGTTAGGGAATTCAGTTTCCGCCATTCAGTGTCAAGAGTGTGCCGAGGATACCAAATTTGAGTTACGAAGTAAACACATAACTCTCACAATCGTATTAGTACAAATTTAACCCAAAATGTATGTGCATGCAGACGAGAGTAATCATATTGTCGATAGTACAAATCATATTATCCTTTCCAAATAACCCAAACAATTAAATTTAACATAATTATGAGCAGCTAACCTGGCGACGCCATGGAGCTTTCGTCTTGACAAAATTCAATTACATGTGCCGTGGCTGGATAATCAAGAGACACACATAACGCATAACGTGTACAATCGTTGCAGGCCGGTTTGGAAGCAAGGCAGAAAGATAACAGGTAACTCTCAATATCACCTCAAACGTCAGATGACGCCGTGGACATCCAAGCCTGAACAAATGGAGGACCACAGATACGTACATCCACGGGAATTGTGGTAATGGAAGATTACTGAACAAGCGGAAAAATGCTCCTATCGGAGCACAAAAAAGGCGAATATTCTACTGTTTAAAAAGACTATCTGAAAAATGGGGTTATCAGCTGTCTCATTCTTTCTTCTTCAGTACCTTTAAAATCTTTCCCAAACATTCACACTGTTTTAAACATGCAGCTCATCTTTCTCTCCCACAAGCTCCGCTAACTAACTCACTTACACCCACTAGTCCACCGCTATAAGTCGCTCATACCCACTTGCCATTTCCTCACTCACTCATCCATCCCAACCCATTGTCATCTCTTTGTGTCTCTCCCTATCTTCTGTCTCACAGCCACAACCCCTTCGTTCTATCCTACTTCTTCAGTCTCCTGTCACTGCCATTGTCTCCCTCTTGCTCTCTCTTACTGCACATATCTCATTCCTTCCTTCCCACCTCTGCTGTCTCTTCTCACTGTCACTCTCTCTCTCTCTCTCTCTCTCTCTCTCTCTCTCTCTCTCTCGTTGCTAGTGTCATAGTTTCTCTCATTATCGCTGGATCTCACCCACTTCTACTTTCTCCTTTTTTTTTTCTTCTCCCACAGGTACTCTCTCCTTCACTGTTTTCCTAACACTGTTCTGTCACTATCAACTATGTACCACTGCCGCTGTTTCTCTCTCTTTTTCTCTTACTGCCATTTTCCCCTTCGTTCTTTCTCTACCCTAACCTCTGTCTGACATCTTCCCTATCTTCCATTATTTTCCATCTCTTTCCACTACCTCTCTCTCCTTATGCCTCAACATAAAGAATCGTGAATATTTTTGCAAGCCAAACTTTTTGAGAAAGTTTTTAAAGGTGCTGGTGAAGGTAGAATGAGGCAGCTGGTACTCCATTTTTCAGTCAGACTCCTTTAAATAGGACCATGTTTGCCTTTTTGTGTACTGATTGTAGCATTTTAGCATTGATTCTCTTCTTTTTCCTGCCACAGCAAGGCATGTCACTCATATGAAAAGAAATTTAGGGCAAGTGAAATTATGATAGCTTCTTTCTGCGAAACTGAAGTAGCTCAAAACCAATGTTACATTTCAGACCGGATTTTACATGCTCGGCAATTTAGTAAGTGCTTCCGTATTGCAGCATAGGATTCCCAGAACCGTACTGATGATAACGGATACACTATACAACGTATTTTCCCGTCCTCGTCACGTTGTTAACTACGTTTTCACCTCACACCGAAATTTGCTTGTGTATTTTACGTGCACAAGTAGGGTAACCTTCGACCTTTGTACTTCGGAAACGGAGAAAGATATCAAGAAAATTTTCAAGGTTGTTCGTCGAGATCGACATCTTTTTTTACTCAGTTTTAGCGCACAAAAATAGTAAAAAACGCTTTATTAGGTTTCTCTAAGGATCCGCTCATGAGCTAAAAATTTTGAACCTCTGAGTCTCGGAAACGGATAAAGCTTTCAAAAAAATTTCTAGACTGTTCAAGATTGAGATGCTAGGAATATATAGTAAAATTTTCAATCTTTTGCGTTGCGTAGCTGTGTTGGAATCCGCGACTCGGTTTTGATACGAAAAAATGGTTATAAGCCCTTTTTTGGGTTTCTCTAAGGAATCGCCCAAGAATTAAAACAAGATTTTTGAAAACGGGAAGGTGTCACTTTTAGATATATGCCTAAAGTATGTTGTTGTTGTTGTGGTCTTCAGTCCTGAGACTGGTTTGATGCAGCTCTCCATGCTACTCTATCCTGTGCAAGCTTCTTCATCTCCCAGTACCTACTGCAACCTACATCCTTTTGTATCTGTTTAGTGTATTCATCTCTTGGACTCCCTCTACGATTTTTACCCTCCACGCTGCCCTCCAGTACTAAATTGGTGATCCCTTGATGCCTCAGAACATGTTCTACCAACCGATCCCTTCTCCTTGTCAAGATGTGCCACAAACATCTCTTCTCCCCAATCCTATTCAATACCTCCTCATTAGTTATATGATCTACCCATCTAATCTTCAGCATTCTTCTGTAGCACCACATTTCGAAAGCTTCTATTCTCTTTTTGTCCAAACTAGTTATCATCCATGTTTCACTTCCATACATGGGTACACTCCATACAAATACTTTCAGAAACGGCTTCCTGACAGTTAAATCTATCCTCGATGTTAACAATTTTCTCTTCTTCTTGAGAAACGCTCTCCTTGCCATTGCCAGTCTACATTTTATATCCTCTCTAATCGACCATCATCAGTTATTTTGCTCCCCAAATACCAAAACTCCTTTACTAATTTAAGTGACTCATTTCCTATTCTAATTCCCTCAGCATTATCCGACTTATTTCGACTACATTCCATTATCCTCGTTTTGCTTTTGTTGATGTTCATCTTATACCCTCCTTTCAAGACACTGTCCATTCCGTTCAATTGCTCTTCCAAGTCCTTAGCTGTCTCTGACAGAATTACAATGTCATCGGCGAACCTCAAATTTTTTATTTCTTCTCCATGGATTTTAAAACCTGCTCCGAATCTTTCTTTTGTTTTCTTCACTGCTTGCTCAATATAGAGATTGAATAACATCGGGGAGAGGCTACAACCCTGTTTCACTCCCTTCCAAACCACTGCTTCTCGTTCATGTCTCTCGACTCTTATAACTGCCATCTGCTTTCTGTACAAATTGAAAATAGCCTTTCGATCCTCGTATTTTACCCCTGCCACCTTCAGAATTTGAAAGAGAGTATTCCAGTCAACATTGTCAAAAGCTTTCTCTAAGTCTACAAATGCTAGAAACGTAAATTTGCCTTTCCTTAATCTAGCTTCTAAGATAAGTCGTAGGGTCAGTATTGCCTCAAGTGTTCAAATATTTCTACGGAATCCAAACTGATCTTCCCCGAGGTCGGCTTCTACCAGTTTTTCCATTCGTCTGTAAAGAATTCGTGTTAGTATTTCGCGTCCGTGACTTATTAAACTAATAGTTCGGTAATTTTCACATCTGTCAACACCTGCTTTCTTTGGGATTGGAATTATTATATTCTTCTTGAAGTCTGAGGGTATTTCGCCTGTCTCATACATCTTGCTCACCAGGTGTTGGTGTTTTGTCAGGAATGGCTCTCCCAAGGCTGTCAGTAGTTCTAATGGAATGTTGTCTACTCCCGGGGCCTTCTTTCAGTGCTCTATCAAACTCTTCACGCTGTATCGTATCTCCCATTTCATCTTCATCTACATCCTCTTCCATTTCCATAATACTTTCCTCAAGTACATCGCCCTTGTATAGACCCTCTATATACTCCTTCCACCTTTCTGCCAAAAGTATATACCGTAAAAATTTGAGAAAATTGCTACGATTATTTATATTTCGCCTCATACCGGTGTGTATTTTACGTGTAGAAGTAGGCTAACTATTAACATCTCTATCTCGGAACCACTAAAGAATATAAAATAATGTCAAGGTTGTTCGACATATTAGGAATATATTGTACAAATTTCAGCCATTTGTCGTACATAGCAGTCCTGGAACCCGCGGCCCTGTTTTGATACGAAAAGATGTCAGAAAAGTTTTGGGGATTTTCTAAGTGAAGTAATGGTTTCTTTGTTAGCTCACTATGCCGACCGTAGGCCACATCACATGGAAAAAGAGCCAACCGATTTGTTCCATTTGGCTAAGTAGGAGGAACTGTGTAATATTCATACTTTGACCTTGTACTGTAGGAAGTGACACTAAGAGGATCCTTCTGATGAGAAAAAATGGTCCCTAGCCGAAGGGCTATTTTAAACACTTGACCCTACTTGTCTATCGCCAGCAGAACCCGAGCTCTGAGTCCCGGAAGAACCCGGTTTTTATGCGTGGCGCTTTGGAACATGTTAGGTAGCGCATGCTGTGACATGCGTACCGACAGGGTACTCGATTTAGACAATAAATATTAAAAGAGAGGCGGATCTCAAGTTGTTACCACCTGAATATCGGCCGAAAGCGCGGACGGCACAGCATGCAGTGAGTAGAGAGAACGTCACGCTTTGGCGTCATTTATCTTTCGCGAATGGGACTTCAGTATGATGTTGGAGCCACAGGTGTTCCCAATTTGCATAGCTAACCGTCTGACGACAGCTCATTTCTGCCGGTCGCTTGCAAAACGACCAGCGGCGTCCTCCGCTGCCCGTCCGTGACTGAAGCCATAGACAGCAAACCCCGTGCTTTACACTCGCGTTATTCAACGAAACTACAAAGCTGCATCCATTGGGAGAGGCTTCTTCTCCTTCGCTGAATTTTTGGAACGTAAAGAGACCTAGGCTATTTTATGGAACCTAGTAACATCGTCGAACTGAGAGTATGTGGCCACTACATGCAAGGGTCTTGCTCAGTGCCTTCCCTTAACATATTGCGAGAGATCCAAATAACAAGCTGCCGTAACAGCTCCAGTCTTTGTTTAAAGTACTTTAACTCAAATGTCCCCACAAATTAAACGTGCTTGCACTAATTATTTGAAGAACTAGGTTGACGTACTCACTTAACATTTATTACGAATTATCGCTTTCTGCAGTTAGCTCGTTATTCTTATTTCTTCATCTGTAGCCATATTAATTTTATTTAGTCTTACTGCTGCTCTGCAAGAGCTAGTATCAAGATTTAGTCACGCATGCCACCTATTCTCGATGAGTGTAAACAGCAGTAAGACAGTAATTATGGTTCAGGGTGCTAACACAAAGCCGAATATCACACTACATGGCACTACTCTGCAAGTCGTAGATAACTTCTACTATCTTGGATCTACTATAGAATCAAACATGTCTGTTGACAAGGAAATCGATGCTCGCATTGGAAGAGCTGCGACAACTTTTGGCAAAATATCTACACGTGTTTTGAAAAACAACAAACTCTCTTTGACCGCCAAAATTCTTGTATATCAAACTTGCGTCCTCAGCATCCTTTTGTATGCATCGGAAACATGGACTAACTATGCCAAACAAGAAAGTCGCCTTAATGCTTTCCACGTGCGGTGCCTGAGATCCATCCTCGGAGTAACGTGGAAGGACCGAATGACCAACGAAGCAGTGCTATCTAAAACTAACTACAATAGTATTTCAGCTATCTTGAAGGAGAGACGACTCCGCTGGCTGGGACACGCCCACCGTATGGATCCTGACAGATTACCACGTTAGGTGATGCTTGGAAAGATCTCTATAGCCAAAAGACCTGTAGGACGTCCTGTATTGAGGTTCAAGGACTCCTGTAAACGAGATATGGAGAGCTTTAGAATCGACACAAACAGATGGGAGGCACGGGCTAGCGTAAGACCAGAGTGGCGTGATGATATATCATCTGGAATGTCGAAGCATGATGAAGGCTTGTTAGACAGATTGAGGAAGAAGAAGCTTCGCAATGCTACCACTGCTCCTGCCTCAACAGCCAGATACACTTGTGACAATTGCGGCAAGAGATGCCGTGCTGCCATTGGCTTGACAAGTCATATGAAAAAATGCAAACCATAAACACACAGACACTGCAACAATCATCTACCAAGATGTCGTGGCCAATATATATATATATATATATATATATATATATATATATATATATATATATATATGATCGTATCATCCCACCTATATTTTACATGCAACAACTCATCTGCCTACGCATTGTCAAACGTTTCAGTTTTCGTTGGAAAGAACAGTGACTGCACTTTGCCTAGTGAAATGAAGGCTCTTTCACTGATGCCACATAAATAAGGAGAATGGTAAACCCCTTACTCTCTATGATCTTGAATTACATGGCATTAAGAACGGTCACCAGCCTATCAGGACATACACTACTTTGAACTACACAATTTTCGTACATCTCTCTACCCAGGTAGCTCAACACAATGCAGACAAAATGCGGCCTCGGGCTATCTTTTTGAAAGATAACGCCAGCGTGACCTTGCGAATAGGGGACAGCTACCGGCCTTAACACATCAGAAACGTATTGCTGCTGTTCAGATAATCGGCTCTGTGAGCTAGAGGTGATCTTGTCGTGTATGCAATGGTAGCCCATACCGTCTTGCGATGTACTGGGCCTGTATGACCACCACGAATGCAACATGGCAGTGCTCTTTCTACTTGCAGTCTCTACACACAGATAGGTTAATCGTGATGCTGTACGGAGAGCTGAACTTGTCTAAAAAGACTACATGTTGCCACTCCTTTGTTCATGAGCGCACCACTACGGTTCTCCCTTTCAGCTGCCGCGTCAAGTGAAGACGCAACATTGGTCGTCATGCTGACAGCCCGCAGTGTACCAGCGCCGTCGTGCTGGCTGTATGGGTACCTGTCTTGCCGCAAACAGGTCTTCCCATGACTCAAGCTATATGACGATTGACGATTTTATGCGATCCTGCACGGCCAAGCTAATAACATGTCTGTCCTCTCGGACGCCATTGTGTTCCTGCATAGTTTTAAGTATGGCCTTACTGAACCCATCGACACAGTAGTCATATGAGAGGCATGATGTCCCGACCAACGTGAGCAGCCATATAACGGAACAATTAACTGCAGTCTGGTCACGTCACGTTCCTGCTATTGTAAAATTTCGACACGCGCTGGTAGTCGTCTCTCCTTCTTGCTCGAATCATGTCACTGTCTTCTCACAAACAAATAACACTCCAATATGATTTCTATATGACATATCTGCTGCGTAATCTTTCTTTATAAACACCGAGCGAGGTGGCGCAGTGGTTAGCACACTGGTCTCGCATTCGGAAGGACGACGTTTAAAACCCGCGTCCGGCCATCCTGATTCAGGTTTTCCCTGATTTTTCTCAATCGCTTCAGGCAAATTCCGGGATCTTTCCTGTGCAAGGGAACGGCCGACTTCATTCCCCATCCATCCCTAACGCCATGGCAAGGACGGCCTCGCTGTTTGGTCCCCTCCTCCAAATCAGTCAACCAACAAACCAAAAGAAAGTAGATGACGTCACTGTTACATACTATGAGTGGTTGTGCTGACGTGCTAATAATTTGCATATGCTAGCATGTGCTACATTTTAAGGCAATTTGGCATTTGTTGCGTTTCACCTTCAAGGCATTGGAATTATAATGGACAGCGGTGTGTTCTAAGTCTCACAATGCTGTTAAAGTGTTTAATTTCGGCTCTGTGCCTGGAAATTCAGAGTCCCCACAGATGACGCCATTAGTGGTGGATAACACGGCGGTCGGTCGGTACCGATGGCCCGGACGCGATCTATGGCACATGTGACTCGAAATACTTCTGTTTTTGTGAAAACTTGTGCCTAACTTGCCGCTCATATCGTCACAGGTGTGATTTCCCACTTAGGGTGGCAAGTACTGTGTCACAAAGGCTTACAGCTTCCTGCCTCGTTTACAGCTTCCTGGCTCACTGACTTTCATTCATGGTTACTCAGTCTAGGTAGACGGTTCCCATCCAGGTAGTAAGTACCGTCTGAGAGCAAAATGAATTTTTTTGGGGGGATAAAAACAAAATGTTTCGATCGCATTACAGGCACAAAGCTAAATTATTTTGAAAATATTGTTATTATTATCACTATTTCATAAGACTTTAATACTGGTAATAAGTCACCAATAATTGCAGTGTTTTGAATGGCATCATTAACGTTTGACGCACTGTGGTATGGCTAACATTTGGTGAAACAAATGTATGAATATCTTCTTCCTCACATAGCCCATGATTTGTATTTTATACCACGCATCTACAACAGTAAAATTGAGACGTACGCATCACACATGCTTAAATGCCTCACGAAAATGACTTGTCTGAATTATAGGTAGTTCCCATGAAGGGCTAGAAATTGCTGCATTTCTCAATTTTCAACAAATAAACGAACCATGAGGGGCGTTCAGTAAATGGTGCAACATTTATTTTTTGAAACCAGATTGATGTTATTCAGGATTCCAGTACACCACATTATTCCCTACTCTTTTTGCTACAAAACCCGATATTTCAACATAATCTATATTCAATACGACGGCCTTATGCCACCTTACTTGGGGGAGGAGGTGCCACTCAATTAGTTGACGTCGGAACCAACGTGTTGCTGCATCAATAATCTCCCCATCATCCACGTTCTGCTTTCCTCAGAGTGCATCCTTCATTGGACCAAACAGATGGAATTTGGAAAGTGCGCCATCCGGGCTATAGGGTGGATGAGGAAGAACAGTCCAGTGAAGTTTTGTAAGCTCCTCTCGGATGCACGGACTTGTACGAGGCCTTGCGTTGACTTGGAGAAGTTCGTTTGCAGTTTTTGGTGACGAACACGCTGAAGTCGTTTCTTTAATTTCTGAGGCTGTGTGCGGCCGGCCAACATGTCGGAGATCGGACTGGTTTGCGCGACATTGTTGCCATGATGACAGTCGCATCGCCCAACGACTCACCGTGCTTTTGTTCACTGCCATGTCTCTGCAGACATTTTACATGTGAATATCTGCGATGCTCTGGTTTTCCGCCAAAAGAAACTCAGTAACAGCTCTCTGCTTGGAACGCACCTCCATTACAGATGCTATTTTGATGGCTATGAATTGCGCCACGACCTGTCGGAACTTCATGAAATTACAGGGGCTGAAGGTGAATATTCCATGATACCCCATAATAAACTCCGCATTTTTTCACCCTAAATTAGCCGAGGAAAGAAATGTGGTGCATTATTTATTAAACGCCCCTTATTATTATTACTATTATTATTATAGTGGCAGTGGCAGTAGTCAAACTGACGCCTTGAAGTCTTCGATTTTCAGCCAGTTCAGAAGTAAGAAGTCCAGCAATCAGGTAGTTTGCCAAGCACAGTGCACACATTTTAACTTGGTTGTTGTTGAGTTTAAACCGGGATGCAGGCTGTGAGTGAAGCAAATGTCGCTAGAGAGAGCAGTAATGTAGAGGGAACATGTTATGCAACAGATGTCTACCTTCAATGTGGATAATTATCTTTCCTGTCTGAGAAGAATTTTTAGTGTTGTGGTTGGGGGGAGAGAGATAGTGTGAATTATTCAGAGCTGAAGTAATTTCGTTTAGCTGCACCAGAATTTATATGCCTATAGACGCGTGCAGGTATGGGAGCATGCATGTTGAGAAATTTGTGGCAGTTCTGGAATATTAATCCAATGTTTAAATTTTTGTGTACGACCTAATATTTGTGTTGTCTCCCCAGCGATGTACAATAGTGCCAGTGTGTCTGCGGCAGCTATTCTCTCTTCGTTTTGACTCTTTCTCCGAAAAGGTCCATTTAAAAATGCAAGTCCTCGTCACATCGGGAGGTGGATGATGATGATGTTGGTTTGTGGAGCGGCCAAGATTGTGGTCACCAGCTCCCGTACAAGTTCCAGTCTTTACATTTCCAGTCTCGCCAATATCCGAATGATGATGAGATGATGAGGACAACACAAACACCTAGTCCCCGGGCGGAGAAAACTCCGACCCGGCAGGGAATCGAATCCGGGACCCCTGATCCAGACGCAGCCGGGAGGTGGAGAATAGGACGTAGCTAGGTACGAGAATGAAAACTTGCAACTTCCGCATATTATAACTTTTAATTAACACCATACACCGGGAGAGCGCAATTACATATATCTTTAACGCACAAGCTCAAAAGATCGTTAGACACCGAGATTGGTGATAAAACAAATAAGGTACATAAAATAATTCAACTTTCTGTTTGCTTACTGAGATAATCATACCTCCCTACGCGAATAGGCCATTAAAGAACCTACACGATAGGCTGCATTGGTGAGGCACTGAAAACTTTTTCATCATAATATAAAAAAAGGTTGTTAAAATAGGCATTGTCTGTTTCATTAGTTCATTGTTTAATAATACACCCACAAAAACTAAATATCACAGATCTTTCGCCGTTTTTAAAATAAAAGTGGTCAAAGAAAATTATTTTTCATTATAAAGTTTACTTAGGCGATGGTGATGGTGTCTGGAGAGGGTCTGTGGTACTAAGTAATATGTGATAGCTGTCAGGGGTAACGGTCTCAGATGGGCTGGGAACCACTGGCCTAAGCATACTGTCTTAGGGAAAAACAGCGACCATTGTATGAATTTTTCTTTTGTTTAGTGTAAGTTTTCGATCTCATGTCTGACAAATGGTGTAATTATCGGCTTCGATTTTGTCCAAGTCATCATCAGACGATCTGTTTAAGAAGAAAGAAGAAGGTGGATAATAAAAGACGAAAAATACTAGGACTCTTTTGTTTCCTAGTGTTTTAATATCCAACTTTTTTCTTTCTTTTTAAACAGATCATCTGAAGGTGACTTGGAAATGGTATTACACCGATAATTATACCATTTGTGTGACATGCTTTTGCTTTCTTTTAAAACAGATCATTTGATGAAAACATGATAACATGAAAACAGGACGAAACCGGTAAGTATACCATTTGTATGACCTGAGATCGCAACATATAATAAAAGATTTCGTTAATGGTGTATATTCCTTCGTACAATACACATAATAACTTCTTGTTTAGTGGACCAATCTTTTACAGTGACGTTTCATTAGCAGCTCTCTGGTACCTATATTACGAGGGAAAATAAGAAAGTCTTTCCCCCTATATTTTATTAGCTAAAGTAAGGTACATACAGGTAATGACAAATATACATCATATTCTACGTACCTTACACTATTTTACCTCATAGTCCCCACACTGGTTCACACATTTGTCCCAACGCAGAATTCGTCTGGCTGACTAAGGAACCACCGTCGGACTGCTGTCTTGGCTTCATCGTTACTTGTGAATCGTCGTCCTGCCAGGAACTTCTTCAGCTGTCCGAAAACGTGGACTGTATGATGGGTGGTCCAGAACCTCCCAGGGAAATGCTCAGAGCTTTTCGGCAGTTCTGATTGCCACGTGTGGTCTCTCATTGACGTGGACCCATGAACGATGTCGTCAGCTCTCCCATATGATATGTGATGCTCCCGGGAAATGGCCGTCATGTGCACAAGCCAATCTGCTTTCACCGCTGCATCCTTGCGGAAAATGTTGTCATACAGTGACGAATGAGGCCTTCTCGACCGCTCATTGTCATGCAAGACATTACAGCTTCTGTCGAACTCACAACACCAGCACCTTACAGTTCTCGAAGCGAGTCAGTTTTCCCCATTGTCGGCTGCATTTTCCTGTAGATCTCGATGAGCTTTCGTCCCTTGCTCCATAGAAAACGAGTCACACTACGTTGCTCTCACAACTGACTGCAGCGCCGTGCGGAGGAGCTGGCAGCAGATAAGGTCGGCACGAACCAAAAAAGGTCCAACGTTGGGAACGGATATGTTGACTTCGCATCTACGCCCGTAATTTGGCTGAAAAAAAATTGGGGCAAAGACTTTCTAATTGGCCCAGGTATTAGATAGCTAAACCCGTTCGTGGTGCACAGATTCAGTTGCAGGTCGCCTATCTGACGGTTTCCAAGAGCAACAAAAAATTAATCTTCATTATTTCATGTAATTTTTTAATTTAAAGTTTTAAAATGCTCTCAGAATCTACACATTAAGAATTATAGTATTTTGTCAAAGATTTACCACAGTGAGAGTCCGCCACAGGTAGCTGAGTGGTCAGCGCGACAGGATGTCAATCCAAAGGGTCCGGGTTCGATTCCCGACTGGGTCGGGGATTTTCTCCCCTCAGGGACTGGGTGTTGTGTTGTCCTAATCGTCATCATTTCATCCCCATCGACGCGCAAGTCACCGAAGGGGCGTCAAATCGAAAGACTTGCACCAGGCGAACGGCTACCTGACGGGAGGCCCTCGTGACGCGACATTATTATTATTATACCGCAGTAAGAGAACTGTTACAGTAAGAAACTGTGTTTATGTCTTGACGTATCATAGCCCACAGCGCTCAAATCACCCAGACTATATTCATCCAATATTTGAGAACGAGAGCGCTTAGTGACTTACAATAAACTTAACATACGAGTGTTGACCAGAAAGTAATGCACCGCTTTTTTTTCTCAGGCAAAAACAATGCTACGAATGCGAAACGGTACGTATGTATTATTTGAAGTCTCTTGAGTGAGCGCCCCAACTTTCCGTCTCTTCGGAAAGATAGTGTAACTGCAGGACCGTTACAAGATGGCGTCTGTAGGTGATGTAAGTTACAAGCAACGTGCAGTCATTGAATTTCTCACTGCTGAGAAAGAAACTGTGGGAAATATCCAAAAGCGCTTGTGCAAAGTCTATGGAACATCTGCTGTCGACAGAAGATCAGTTAGCCGCTGGGCACGGAAGGTGAGGCCATCAAAACGCGGTTCGGAGGAACTCCACGATTTGCAACGGTCGGGAGACCATCCACGGCTGTCACACCTGACACACCTGACCTAGCTCCTTCGGACTTCCACTTGTTCGGGCCATTAAAGGATACCATTCGTGGAAGACATTTTGAGGACGATGAGGAGATGATTCGCACAGTGAAGCACTAGCTCCGCCCCCAGGACGAGGGTTGGTACCGACAGGGCTTACACGCCCTTGTTTCGCGCCGGAGGAACGCCATAGAACACGATGAGGATTGCGTGGAAAAATAGGGTGTGTAGAAAAAACACCATTCTTACGTGAGTGTAATTCTCATTATGTTCGATAAACAATTGTTGAAGAAACAAATGCTGTGCATTACTTTCTGGGCACCCCTCGTACAACTTCAGACCTTCACGAAATTATCTCTCCCAGATCTCAGTTGCCCCCCCCCCCCCCCATCTCCCCCAAAAAAGATGAAAAACGTTTATAATGTACTCCCTTTTCGCTGTTCATTCAGTAAAACTGCCGTATCAGGTATGACTTTTTAATTTATTACTTCTTTATTACCAACTCTGTTCGCAACACATTTTGATATAGTACCTACACATACCACTGAAAGTATCTGCAAACTTATATGTTTGTACGATATAAGCTTCAGGAGATATGACGTCGTAAACATTCAGAGCCGTGAAAAACTCCTTAAAACATAGTGCAAATCTCCCAGACTATATTAATCCAGTGTTTGATAATGAGAATATTTAGCGACTTCTAAGAAACTTTGAACATAATTTTAAACCTTCTCTGCTTACATGCGGATAAAGCCGTCCGCTGTGTCGAATCCTGCCTCAGGCAGGGATGAGTGTGATGTCCTTAGGTTAGTTAGGTTTAAGTAGGTCTAAGTCTAGGGGAATGATGACCTCAGATGTAAAGTCCCATAGTGCTTAGAGCCATTTGAACCATGCGGATAACGTCAAATATTAAGCACATTAACCGATTTTTCCTTTGCAAAGGACTTGGAAGAGAAGTTGAATAAAATGGACAGTGTCTTGAAAGGGGGATATAAGATGGACATCAACAAAACCAAAACGAGGGTAATGGAATGTAGTCGAATTAAATCAAGTGATGCTGAGGGAATTAGATTAGGAAATGAGACACTTAAGTAGTAGATGAGTTTTGCTATTTGGGCAGCAAAATAACTGACGGGAGTCGAAGCAGAGAGGATATAAAATGTAGATTGGCAATGGCAAGAAAAGCGTTTCTGAAGGAGAGTATAGATTTAAACGTCAGGAAGTCTTTTCTGAAAGTATTTGTATGGAGTGTAGTCATATAAGGAAGTGAAACGCTGACGATAAACAGTTCGGACAAGAAGAGAATAGATTTTGAATAGTATTGGGGAGGAAACAAAATTGTGGCACAACCTGACTAGATGAAGAGATCGTTTGGTAGAACACATTCTAAGACATCAAGGTATCATCAATTTAGTACAGGAAGGAAGCGTGGGGGGCGGGGAGGGAAGGGGAGGTGGTAAAAATCGTAGAGGGAGACCGATAGGTGAATACAACAAGCTGATTCAAATGGATGTAGGTTGCAGTAGTTACTCAAAGATGTAGGGTAGAGTAGCATGGAGAGCTGCATCAAACCCGTCTTCGGACTGAGCAACAACAACAGCTCATCTGCAGAGTACGAGTAATCAGATGTTTGAAGCTGTTTACGGGATTTCGATTCTTTTAAGAACGGGTTTTTTACTGGTGCTGAATAAAGGAATACTTCTTGGTTCTTCGTAATTGCAATATTTTGAAGTTATAGGTAAATTAAAATACTTAAAACTTTTTCGAGAAAATATGATATACTTGATTAACCAATAATGTCACAAATCTTGTTACCACAGCATGTGTGACACATGAATCTATGGAAATTTTATTTCACCTACCGTTGACGCATATAGATTTTATGTACAATTAATACTTTGAATGTTTATTACCAATTAGTAGAATTAATACTTTGAATTTTACTCATCAATTAGTACAATGTTCACGGAAATGACACCCTAATGCTGTATGCTGATTAAGGTAAATCACATATAATATGTCACTCAGTGTATTTCATCAGTTTTAATCATTTCTTTTGATTACATTTACTCCTTGGCGTTTAATCTGCTCTTAACTGAATAATTTAGCTATCATTGTTGTCTTTGCACTCCAATTCAAATTTACGTATTTCACTCTTCTGATAGCACTAGACTGTAGCGTGATTTCTCTTCTTTTAAATGGCACTTTATACACTTATGTGACACACATAGATCAAAAGGTACAATAAAAATACTGTTTCGCATTACAGTACTTAATTTATTAATGCGAATTATTTTTAATACACAATGTACAAAGTGTGGTTTACGCTCGAATCCCTCACCTCACAGCTTTAAGATGATTTTTCTTTACGTAATGTGCGTCTTCCAGTCCTAACTTACACCATATGACCATAGATATCATAGTAACCTCCTTTTGTGAATACTTGAGTGGATCGAATAATAGATGAATATTGTATGTCCTCCTGTTCAGGAAGGGGCCTGTGTGTAAACTTGCCTTTCTTCAAGTTGTCGAAATTCCCTAACACCCCATATGAGCTCTTTGGTCTGTGTCATTTATAGAAGCGCTGTTGCTTTGTAAGACATGAGCTGAACAGTTTGAGAGTGATCCTTGTAAATTTTATTCATTCATGACAGGTGTTTGATGCCATTCTGGTCTATCAAGAACCTGTTGTCACTAACTAAGGTAAAGAAATTGTCTGCGTGAGAGTGTTATAAATTGCTTCCTTGTCGAAATACACTGTCAGGAAAAACGAAAAAAAAAAAAAAATCCTCGCCGCACTACGAAGGAATTATCCGAATGCACGGAAATCGGTAGATGTGGTGTGCATGTACAGACAAACAAATGATTACAATTTCAGAGAAAACGGATTAATTATTCAGGAGAAAGAGCTTCACAAGTTGACCACATCAATAACGCGTTAGCCCACCTATGGCCCTTGTGCAAGCAGTTATTCGGCTTATCATTGACTGACTGAGCTGATAGATGTCCTCCTGCGGGATATCGTGCCAAATTCTGTCCAATTGGTGCGTTAGACCGTCAATATCCCTATCTTGTCGGAAGACCCTGCTCGTAATGCTCCAAGGTTTCTCAACTGAGGCGTCTTCAGACACGTCTTTGGCCTGGAATTTCATTTACTGAAGTAGAATCGCCTTCGGTGATGATTCCCGCTTCGAACTGAGCCCCAGTGTCCAGTGAAGACGTGTCTTGAGACGCTCCGCACAGAGTTGGGATGTCAGGCTGACTGTCGCCTGTCAAACGTCTTGGTAACCAGGGTTAATGACCCGCGGTGCCATTTATTTTCATAGCAGGAACTCATTGGTCGTCATCCGTGGAACCCTTGCAGCACGACCGCACGTCGGAGTTATTCTACGCCCCGCCTTATTACCCTTCATGGCAAGCCATCTAGGCTTACATTTCAGCAAGATAATGCCCGTCTGCACATGGCAAGAATTTCTACTGCTTGTCTTCGTGTTTACCAAACCCTACCTTGGCCAGCAAGGTCGCCGGATCTCTCTCCAACTGAGAAAATTTGGAGTATTATGGGCAGGGCATTCCAGTCATCTCGGAATTTTGACGCTCTATCGCCCCAGTTGGACAGAATTTGGCACGATATCCCTCATGATAACATCCGACAAGTCTATCAATCAAAGCCAAGCTGAAGAATTGCTTGCATAAGGGCTAGAGGTGTACCAACGCGTTATTGACTTGCTCGATTTGTGAAGCTCTTTCTCTTGAATAAATCATCTGTTTTATTTTGAAGCTGCAGTCATTTGTTTGTCTATACATGCATATAACATATACCGATTTCCGGCCCATTCAGATAATTCCTTCGTGTTTGTTGTCTTAGAGAGTATCTCCATCCCGGCCGGGAATCGAACCCGGGACTCTGATCCAGAGGCAGCAACGCTAGCCAGTAGACCACGAACTGCGGTCATCCCCCCGCCTGAAGATGGCGTAACATATTGCCAAAACTGGTACCCAGTTTGAAATTGGACAGCTAAAAGGTGTTTGATTTGACATTCTAAATGCCGTAGTTGTCCACGGAGCAAAAATGGTTCAAATGGCTCTGAGCACTATGGGACTCAACTGCCGAGGTCATTAGTCCCCTAGAACTTAGAACTAGTTAAACCTAACTAACCTAAGGACATCACAAACATCCATGCCCGAGGCAGGATTCGAACCTGCGACCGTAGCGGTCCTGCGGTTCCAGACTATAGCGCCAGAACCGCTCGGCCACCAGCGGCCGGCGAATGATACTCTCCATTCGTCTTAACAGTACTGGTGCCGTACGATTTTGTTTTTTAAAACGCATTTTAGAATTCACCATTAATTTATTTCAGGTCATTTTTCGTTTCTGAAACAACGAGTAAAATTTTATTTTTTTCTACTCGCTCCCCCGCCCTTAACGACTCCGAACGACAAAGAAATTTATAGCTGCTTTCATATTTTACGAGCTCTTCAGAGCAATCGATTGGCGTTAAGATACCGAAATCGAACGCCGGTTCCCCTACCAGCCTACCCATAATTAACTGTTTTCGGTAAACTGTTTTTCCACTTTGTAGTAGTCGAAGTGCTAACATTCTTTACGTACTAATCAACCCTAATGTGTGGAAATTTCCGTTTTCGTGTTGTGGATAAACGACTCAAATACACTGGTGACTTAGTGACTTACGTGAAGGGCACCTAGCATGCACTTTTTTGAAGGTGGGAGGCTTGGGGGGGAGGGAGGAAGGAGGAATATAATTAAGTCTTCTGACTGGTTTGATGCGCCCCGCCACGAATTCCTCTCCTGCGCCAACCTCTTCATCTCTGAATAGCACGTGCATCCTACGTCCAAATTTATTGCGGATGTGCACCAGTCTGTGACTTCCTGTACAGTTTTTACCCTCTAGAGCCGTGAATTTATTCCTTGATGCCTTAAAACATGTCCTATCATCCTAGCCCTTCTTCTTGTCAGTGTTTTCCGTAGGTTCCTTCCTCCACCGATTCTGTGGAGAATCTCCTATTTTCTTATCTTATCAAATGTCTCTGAGCACTATGGGACTTAACATCTGTGGTCATCAGTCCCCTAGAACTTAGAACCACTTAAACCTAACTAACCTAAGGACATCACACACATCCATGCCCGAGGCAGGATTCGAACCTGCGACCGTAGCGGTCACGCGGTTCCAGACTGACGCGCCTAGAACCGCACGGCCACACCGGCCGGCTTCTTATCTTATCAGTCCTCCCAATTTTCAGCATTTTTTAGCACTATATTTTAAAGACTTCGATTCCTGCTTTCCCTCTGTATGTGATTCACTATCATATAATGCTGTGCTCGAAACGTACATTCTCAGAAATTTCTTTCTCAAATTAAGGCCTATGCTCGATACCAGTGGATTTCTCTTGTCCAGGAATTCTCTCTTTACTGTGCTAGTTTGCTTTTTATGTCCTCCTTGCTTCATCCACCACGTATTATTTTACTTCATAGGTAGCAGAATTCAACTATTTCGTAGTCACAAATTTTGATGTTAAGTTTCTCGCTATTCTCATTACTTTTCTTTTACCGTTTTACTCTCAATCCATATTCTGTACTCAATAGACTATTCATTTCATTCAACACATTCAACAGATCCTGTAATTCTTCTTCAGTTTCACTGAGGATACCAATGTCATCAGCAAATCTTATCATTGATATCCTTTCACCCTGAACTTTGATCCCACTCCTGAATCTTTCTTTTATTTCTGTCATTGCTTCTTGTCGCGAAGAAGGAACTTCATGACATGTTATGTAGGCTGCATGAAATCAAAAGGGGCCCTACTTCACAATAGGCGGAGCCAGCATTGTTGTAGACATCTTTACGTGTTCATTGTGCGCTCAGAACTGATAAATGCGACGTGATGCAATAGATGGGCATACTAGAGACATTTCGCAACGGATATGCACAAACGGATTTTCACTGTGGTTCTAATTTCACGACCAATTGCAGATGTAGCATGTTATGATTACAAAAACAAACACTGCAAGTAATTATTTGCATGGGTGTGATATTCTGTGTAACGGAAAGAGCACAATATTTTATTACCTCAACAAGACAACTAAGTGCAAGAAATATATACGTTTGCACATATGCAAACATCAAGCAAAATATTTATGGAAACATAGGCACTTTAAAATAAGAATAAATTCTCGAAACGCGTTGAACAATAAGTAACTGGTGAAGTTTTTCATTATTTAGATCTTGAATGACACAGGTGCAGACTTTCCAAAAACATCGATTATGATGAATGAAATTCCTTCTGCTATCGAAGGTTTCTTTGGAGCTCCCTTCCTTGTACTTACGTTTGACTCTCCAACATCTGTGATTTCCTTTTTTAAAGATGTCCATCCCCTTTCAACTGAACTGCCTACTATCGCAGTATCCACATCCTTCGTGACCTTGAAAAGCATCTCGTCATTTCTCAGTGCTTCAGTATCCCACTTCCTTCCACCCTGATTCTTCCGGGCGATGCTCTTAAACTTCAGTCTACTCTTCATCATTACTAAATCGTGTTCTGGGTCCAAATCTGCTCTTTGGTACGCTTTAGAATCCAATATCTGGTTTCGGAATCTCTGTCTGACCATGATGTAATCCAACTGGAATCATTCCATGTCTTCGGGTCTGTTCCAAGTATACCCGCTGCTCTTGTGATTCTTGAACAAGGTATTGGCTATTAACATCTGGAATTTATTGGAGAGCTCAATTACTCTTTCTTCCCTTCATTCCAAGCTGCCAAGCCATATTCCCCATTAACATTTTCTTCTATAGCTTCTCCTGCAACCGCGTTATAATCCCTATGATTCCTGGATTTTCATCTCTCTGTACATATTGAACTAACTGCTGAATATCCTCATAAATTTTCTCTATCCGTTGTTCTTCTGCTTGCGGCGTCAGCATGTATACTCGAACTATTGTAGTCGGAGAACTGCATAACTGAACTGTTCACAGAAACAAACTCTCTGACCTACCTTCCTATTGATAATGAATCCTACCCGCGTTATGCCATTTTCTGCGGCTGCTGATACTATACCCTGTATTCATTTCACCAGAATTCTTTATCTTCTTTCCATTTCACCTTACTATATCTAGATTGAGCCTTTCCGTTTTTCTTTTCAAATTTTCTAGCGTTCCTACTACGTTCTTAATCCACATGAGCAGCTCTCTCACCAGTTTGGAGTTGATGCTGTCGTTTACCGTCTAGTAAAGTCATCAGAAGATAAAAACGAAGTTGCAAAATTATTCAGGCAAGATATATGTATGGTACGAAAAGCGGCAGTTGGTCCTAAACAATAAAAAATGTGACGTATTTCGCTTGAGTACTAAGGAAATTCAGTTCAATTTCAGTTACGAGGCAAATAAAACAAATTTAAAGGTTGTGGATCAACTAAATGCCTAGCGATTATAGTTCCAAACATCTTAAATTGGAACCATCACAAAGAAAATGTTGTGGGGATGGCGAACTAAAGGCTGCGTTTTATTGACAGAATAGTTAGAAAGAAGTAACAAATCTATGAAGAGACTGTTTACATTACTCTTCTCAATCCTCTTATGGAGTAATTGCTGCAAGGTGTGGGATGCTTACCAGATAGGATTTATGAAGGACATCAAAAAATTTCAAAGAGGGGCAACTCGCTTTGGATAATCGTGAAACTGAGGAGAGAGTGTCACACACGTGATAAACGTGTTGCAGTGACATTCATTTAGAAAAAAGTTTTTCGTCACTTCAAGAACTTTTCACGAAATTCTCCTAACCGACTCTCGCTTTCGAATCAGAAATTATTTTCTTGGTGCACACTTACACAGGGAGAAGTGACCATCGTATAAGAAAAACGGAAGAGAGGGAGATAAATCAGAGCTACTGAGGAACGATTTTGGTGTTAATTTTTCCCAAGTGATGGTCGGAACTGTAATGATCGAGAAATAGTCCAAAAGGTTTTATACAAACTCTCTGCCAAATACTTACCTTGTAATGTGAGGTCAGAGTAATCATGTAGATTCATCTATGCTCCATACTGTGTGCAGACTTTTCCTCCATGAGTAGAACAGAATAACGTTATTCCATTAATGACAACTAAATTTGGTTAACTGTGGCCATTCTGGCTAATTAATTACCAACATTTAGCATTTAAGGATAGGTTATAATCCCAGAATTTGTGAAATTTGTGTAATTATTATAATTTTGAAAAGAAGAACTTTCCATTTTGTAAATGTGACGCAAGCACCGGGTCTGGAGGGAACACGCATATGCTGTGGGCGTGTTCTGTTTCTCTGTGTTCAGCACTGGAGTGCAGTAATAATGAAAGTAAAGCGAGGTATTTGTTTCAACTGCAACATTTTGCCCAACTAAGAACAAAGATTTTGAAAAACTTGAACTGACGCGGCATCTGACATTACCGAGAGGCAAAGTATCGAACATGATATAATCTACTAGAACATGAATTTGAGACAGTGAGCAGAGACATTTTTTATTTGTGTGAATATACTTTATCTAGCGGATGCCAGGCAGTTTTATACAATGCGGCACTCCACTCGGTACAATAGAAACGTTGTAATCTCCCGTTTCATCTGCTGTCACGTGGCTTCATTACGACTACAAATTGCTAGAGAATTGTTTGAGGGTCACTGTAGAGTGAGAGAGAGAACATGGATTTACCGCTGGCGATACATACTGCTAAGAGGGCTCTCAGGTTTTCTCGGCGTGATTCATTAGTGGTGTGCTTTCGGGTGTTCATCGAAGTTGTTGATTACATTTTCCCAGGAATATTTGGAAGAGCGACCTTGTCTTCTTCAGGTCCTGTGGGGTGCACTATTAGCGTAGGTGAGGACTGACAAGAAAACCTCTGCGACATAACATCCTAAGTTATATGTTTGCGTAGAATATCAGACGGTGCAGAATATACACTATGTGATCAAAAGTATCCGGACACCCCCAAAAACATACGTTTTTCATATTAGGTGCATTGTGCTGCCACCTACAGCCAGATACTCCATATCAGCGACATCAGTAGTCATTACACATCGTGAGAGAGCAGAATGAGGCGCTCAGGGAACTCACGGATTTCGAACGTGATCAGGTGATTGGGTGTCACATGTGTCGAGATTTCCACACACCTAAACACCCTTAGGTCCACTGTTTCCGATATGATAGTGAAGTGGAAACGTGAAAGGACACGTACAGCACAAAAGCATACAGGCCGACCTCGTCTGTTGACAGACAGAGACCGCCGACAGTTGAAGAGGGTCGTAATGTGTAATAGGCAGACATCTATCCAGACCATCACACAGAAATTCCAAACTGCATCAGGATCCACTGCAAGTACTATGACAGTTGGGCGGGAGGTGAGAAAGCTTGGATTTCATGGTCGAGCGAATGCTCATAAGCCACACATAACGCCGGTAAATGCCAAACGTTGACTAGCTTGATGTAAGGAGCGTAAACATTGGACGATTGAACAGTGGAAAAAAGTTGTGTGGAGTGAGGAATCACGGTACACAATGTGGCGATCCGATGGCAGGGTACAGGAATGGCGAATGCTCGGTGAACGTCATCTGCCAGCGTGTGTAGTACCAACAGTAACATTTGGAGGCGATGGTGTTATGGTGTGGTCGTGTTTTTCATGGAGGGGTTTTGTACCCCTTGTTGTTTTGCGTGGCACTGTCACAGTACAGGCCTACGTTGATGTTTTAAGCACCTTCTTGCTTCCCACTGATGAAGAGCAATTCGGGGATGGAGATTGCATCTCTCAACACGATCGAGCACATGATCATAACGCACGGTCTGTGGCGGAGTGGTTACACGACAATAACATCCCTGTAATGGACTGACCTGCACAGAATCCTGACCTGAATCCTATCGAACACCTTTGGGATGTTTTGGAACGCCGACTTCATGTCATGCCTCACAGACCGACATAGATACCTCCCCTCAGTGCAGCACTCCATGAAGAATGGGCTGCCATTCCCCAAGAAACCTTCCAGCACCTGATTGAACGTATGCTTGTGAGAGTGGAAGCTGTCATCAAGGGTAAGGGTGGGCCAACACCATACTGAATTCCAGCATTACCGATGGAGGGTGCCACGAACTTGTAAGTCATTTTCAGCCAAGTGTCCGGATACTTTTGATCACATAGTGTAGTAGTCAATGGCAACTTAAGTCATGACACTTATCTAGATTCACTCTGCAGAATGCACACACAGCTGTTATCGACGTAAAGATCGAGTAATAGTGCCGCGTCTCCGTAGCGTTTTTGGCTGTTTATACATTGTAAGACGAAGAGAAAAACGAAACGTCACGAAACGAATGATCCAAATGGGACGGAAATCTATAGTTGTGATGTACAGGCTCAGGTACACAAATAATTTCAATTTCAGAAAAACTAGATCATGTAGTCAAGAGAAAGAGCTTTACAAATCTATCAAGGCGTTGGTCCACGTCTTGTCCTTATGTAAGCAGCTATTCGGCCTGGAATTGACCGACAGAGTTGTTCGATGTCCTCCTGAGCAATATCGTGCTATATCCTTCCCGACTGAGGCGTTAGATCATCAAAATCGCTAGATGGTTAGAGAGCCCTGCCCATAATGCTCAAAATGTTTTGAATTGGGGAAGATCCAGCGACCTTACTGGGCAAGGTATGGTTTGCCAAGCATGAGAACAAACAGTAAAGACTGTCTCTGTGTGCAGGTGGACATTATATTGCTAAAATGCAGGCCTAGCAGGGCTTGTCGTGAAGAGCAATAAAACGGGGCGTAGAATACCGTCGACGTAGCGCTGTGCTGTTAGGATGCCGCGGGTGGCAACCAAAGGGTTCCTGTTATGAAAGTAAATGGTACCCCAGACTTTCACTCCTGGTTGTTGGGCTGTATGGCTGACGACTGTCTGGTTGCTATCCCACCGCTGCCTAGGCGTTTCAGACACGTCTTCGGCCTGGAGTCTCATTGACTGGAGTAGAACAGTCTTCAGTGATGAGTCTCACTACGAACTGGGACCCGATGACCAGCGAGACGCCCTGGACAGCGGTGGGACACAAACTTGAATGTCACCCGTCATACAACTCGACAGTGAGGAGTGCCATTTTATTTCATAGCAGGACTCCTTTGGTTTTCACCTGCGGCACCCTTAGAGACAGCAGTACATCGACGATATTCTACGCTCCGTTTTGTAGCGTTTGGTGACGAGCCACCCTGGACTTACATTTCAACAAGATAATGTCCACCCGCACACAGTGAAAGTTGCCTTAGTGCGTGCAAACCCTACTTTGCCAGCAAGGCCGCCGGATCTCCTGCCCCCCCCCCCCCAACTAAAAAGGCTTCGAAAATTATGGGCGGGGCCCTCCAACCAACTCGGTATTTCGAAGACCTAACCACCAATTGGACATAATTTGGCACGATATTTCACAGGAAGATATCCAGCTCTGTCAATCAGTGCCAAGCCGAAAAACTGCTCGCGTAAGAGCCAGAGGTGGGCCAATGCGTTATTGACTTGCACAGTTTGTCAAGGTCTTTCTCCTGAACAAATAATCCAATTTTTCTGAAATTGTTATCATTTGTTGGTCTGTACCTGTAGTTCACAACTACCGATCTGCGCCCCATTCGTATAATTCGTTCGTGGTTCGTGGTGTGTCGATTTTCCGTAATGGCCCAAAAAGCATCACCCACTACAATGGGGCGATATAATGGCGCTGGTTCTGTACGGTAGCGAAATAACAGTGGACGACTCCGTGCATCGGTATACACGGGCATATATCTCCCGCGAGTAACTATTGCGTGGGCCGCTCGAGTTCAAATGAACGGGGAGAGCGGCTGCAATTACGAGCATGCATCACGTGCGGGGCGTGTCGTGCAGGTGACGCATAAGTCCCGCAGACGATAATAACGCGCTTATCGGCAGAGCTGCGACGGCCCGTCTGATTTATCCGAATAATATATTCGGGGGCAGACGCCACGATAAATCAGAGCGCGCACCGAGTGCGCTCTTTAATTAAGGAGTCGGTCCGGAGCGGCCGTCATGTCGTGCAGGCACGCACGTGCCGCGGTCGCTGGCTGTCCTGTCTCGGGGCGGGTCGTCCGCCTACCGTCGTTAGCACGAGGCCCGCCCCCCACCTTGCTGCCGAGGCAGTCACGTTTCGTATGTACACGATATGTTTCCAGTGAACCTCGTAACATGCACGGTAAAGTGGTGAACACACGACGACAAGCGAGGTTTCTGTCTGCCACATTGGTGAGTTGGCGCACCTGTAGCTTCACCTAGCGGAACAGCTGCACGAGATAACACTGGAAAGGTAGCCAGCTAGCCAGTCATGCTGCAGTGTCACGTGGCTAGTTTACGAGTTGTTAGTCGTGGCGCAAAGTGAATTCACTCAATGTTAATACAACGACCGATAGTTTTGGTTCAAATGGTTCAAATGGCTCTGAGCACTATGGGACTCAACTGCTGAGGTCATTAGTCCCCTAGAACTTAGAACTAGTTAAACCTAACTAACCTAAGGACATCACAAACATCCATGCCCGAGGCAGGATTCGAACCTGCGACCGTAGCGGTCTTGCGGTTCCAGACTGCAGCGCCTTTAACCGCACGGCCACTTCGGCCGGCCAATAGTTTTGGTCTTATGGAGTTCACTGGAAGTAGAGCTCAACTCCCGATCACTCTGCAGTCCACATTACGGGCGCGTGAGTGACTTGTAGCTCGTTTTCGAGTGTAATCGACTATCTCCATATGAAACTTTCGCTCTAACAAGACTGACGTAAATCTCTGACTCCGGATCTGGCAAAAAAGCAAGAAAGAATGTTTGTTCCGTAAACAACTTGCGAGATGCCGGGGTGGAGAAGAGTTTGTACCTCTTTAATTCAGACGAATTTTGCATGAGAACGAGACATGCACTCGACCCCCTCCTTATCTACCAGATAATTAATTATGCGCGCAACGGTAACGGAAGGAAATGATGGTGGACCCGGCTAGTTGGTAAAATAAGGAGTGCACACTCACAATAATTTAATAAAAATCGTAATCTATTAAAAAAAGAGAACTTTATCATAATAAACAACAGGAAATGGGATTCTGCCTGTATCTACGAAATGATATGCGGATTAAATATTACATTGAGATTTGTTATATATCAGAACATAAATGCACATGATTGTCGACACAGTCAGTAGGTTAAAGGATAGGGTAAACTGAAATATTATGAGAATAAGAGTTGGCTCGAGAACAAGGGGCTCCTACTCTCTGTGATGCAATAGATTGACGATAATGATTGGAGGTCCTAATGAATCGAGTATTAATCTCCCGACTATATAGCAGTATCGCAATTAGTAGTGAGAGCTCAAATGGGATCACATGGAGAAACAAGCAAGGTGGACTTGTAGCAAAGCGAGCGCTCGTGCTGCTGAGGGATTCAGTATAAAATTGATAAGGTCCTACAATGCCGGAGCCGCAAAATACTGTACCAGTACTGAAATCTGCAGCACGTCGTCGGTAGGCAGCGTCCTGTTGATGTAGGCGCCGACTTCTGACGTGCAGCAACTCTGTGTCAAACCCTGGCCGCGAAGGCTGTCCAAGAATTCTAAGTTCTTCCGAAAACGAGCGACCAAGTCGCAAGACCGTCCGACTCTGAGAAAGATCAAATCCCGAATCTTTCTGTCCGCGCAACGCAAGACCGAAGCCAACGTTGCTCTACTCCCTACTCTCCTCGAAAACCGCGAATCAGCATTCAGTTCTGATTCCAAAATTCCCCCACACTGTCTCAGAACATCATTCGCACCAATAGCGACCGTTTCCTCCAATTTCGAGCAGGGCTTTATGACGTCAACTAGCTTCAGTTAGATTGACCAATCATGCCTCTGCTATTCAGCTGAGGACACTGAACTTGCCGTTTGACTGGCTACGAAAACAACCTGCCTACACCACCGGCCATCCGGCGCCAGACAGTCGCACCCAGCAGGGCACAGTCCACAAGTATTCTCAGAATCAAGAGGACAATGCAGTCAGTTGATGCCAGGAATCTTCGTTCCGGACGCACCGGAACGGTAAACACATAAACGGCGGCGACACTCAGACGTCTCGCAGGACGTTTCGCCCTGTATACAATAGGTGAAACTCGACCGACGTCAGTCGTTCTGCCAGGCGCTTAAGCCTATTGTATGAACCCCACAGAATTCAGGGAAGTACAGCTCCCAACCGGTAACGCAGTGTGCCGCGTCCTCCGATGCTTGCCTCGCACAGCCACCCAGGGAAGTAAACCAACATGCATGGGAATCAAGTGAAAAGTAGTTTTTGAGCTCTCAGTACAAATACTCTTATTACAATAACCTTATTCGGTCTGTTACTACCGTGCAATGACATAGAACATTAATACAATTGATAAAAATGAGAGGAGACATGCAAAAGAGGACATGGAACCTCTCAAACTCACCTTAATGCTCAACGTAGTCTCTTTGAGGGAAATACACTTGGTTCAGCGATTCTCCAGCTTTTTCATTCCATCGAAAAAATAGGTTCTGTCAAACTTTGCAAAATCTCCGTTGACTGCTACTATCACTTCCTCACTTGACGAAAATTTCTTCCCCAGGAAGCCAAAGTTTCAAATTAGGGACCAGCAGGAAGTCATTCGGGGCTAAGTGTGGTGAAGAGAGTGGATGACGAATGAATTCGAAGCCCAATTCATGAACTTTCGTCACTGTTATCACTGATGTGTGAGATGGTGCATTATCGAGATGAAAAGGAACTTTTTTGCTTGTGAACCTTGGTCTTTTTTCAGCCAACGCAATATTCATACGATCAAAAAAAAAAAAAAAAGTGGTTATCAGTTTGACTGCTGTTTTGACTCTGGTGTGTAATAATGAATCCAGGTTTCATTACCAGTCACGAATCGGCGCAAAAAGTGTAGCGAGCTGCGAGTAAACGTCGCCAGACATTGTGTTGAAATGTTGTGCCGGATGCGGTTTCGTTGATTGTCACCAGTCGCGGCATCCACCTAGCACACCACTTCTTCCTAGACAATTCTTTGTGCAGAAATTATGCACTCGCTCAGTTGAGATGCCTACAGTCTCAGAAATCTCACGATTTTGTATTCGGCGACTTGCATTGCCATATCACGCATTTTGTCAGTGGTTTCCTTTGCGGTGACCTGAATACCTGAATTGGACGGCCGGTGCGCTCTTCGTCTTCCTTGCTTGTCCGACTACGTTTAAAATCATTAATCCAAAGGTAAATGGTCTTCAAAGATGGTGCAGAGCCCGCTTGAACTTCATCCAGTTCTGTTTTGATTTGTGCGGCAGTCCAACCCTTCAAACGAAAATATATAATAACAACACGAAACTCGGTTTCCTCCCATTTCAGTCGTAGTCGACACACTGACGAATTCAGACTGCTGTCAACAATGACTTGTACATTGAAATTTGTTGTAATTATGTATACAATACTTGGAATAATCAAGCTTACCAACCTTGAAGGTGCAACAAAAATGTTCCATTCTTTCATGGAAGTTTACCAGACTTATCAAACCACCCTCGTACATGCGCTATTTGCATCTCTCCAGCGACTTCTTCACAGCGACGATTAAAAAAAAAAAAAACTGATTCAGGACGCGACTATACTAGCGGATTTCATTCAGACAATCACTGCACTCTTTCGCAGAACGACGAAAGCTGTGACTATAAAGCTCTATGGCCGAAGGCGTTGTTAAACTCTGACTTCAAATTGTTGACGCGCGCTCTCAGCGACAGACTGCAACTTTTTATATCGTGTGTCTGAAGCACTCAGTGAACTGAAAGTAAAATTTTGTCAACCGATCTGAGTAAAAACCCTAAGATGTTTTGATCTTATGTAAAACCAGTAAGCGGTTCGAAATCACCTATTTAGTCACTCAGTGACCATCAGGCTCCGGAGCGGAAGATAACACAGTGACATTGATGGGCGATCAATAATGCACTTCCTTGCTCGTTATGAAGACCCGATATACATGACCCGCAGGCGAACACAACTGCCATCGCATTTTTAGACCTAGAAAGAGGGTATGACCGAACAGGTTATGGTTACCTATTGCACTCAATGTCTGCTCTCGTTGTTCTCGCCGCCTTTACTGACCTCACTGCCTCATGTATCACCGACACAGCCTCAAGATTGAAAATAAATTAAAGGTTCGCCGGCCGGGGTGGCCGAGCGGTTCTAGACGCTACAGTCTGGAACCGCGCGATCGCTACGGTCGCAGGTTCGAATCCTGCCTCGGGCATGGATGTGTGTGATGTCCTTAGGTTAGTTAGGTTTAAGTAGTTCTAAGTTCTAGGGGACTGATGACCTCAGAAGTTAAGTCCCATAGTGCTCAGAGCCATTTGAACCATAAAGGTTCACGAAACCAACCTCTCCTCAAAGAGGACTTCGACAGGGCTGCCCTCTATTCGCTAGTTTGTTCGAGATCGCCATAGAATTCATGCAACATCTCCACCACACAATATCGGGCATCAGTCTAGGTGTATGGTCTCATAACATTCATCCGAACCTACGCAGAAGATGTTACCTTTGGAACTTCAGTATTTATTTAGAAACTGCTGATTGCAACTGAGGGAAACTTCTCAGTCTTTACGAAGAGATGAAATTGCTGAGTGCAGCTGAACGTCTCTTTACTTGTTTTTATCATTTCACTGACCTACAGAAAGTTTCCCTGACGAATACAACTCAAACTTAATCTATTCATTTATTACCGACAATATACAAACACAACGCAATCTGACTGCCAATAATGAAAACAAAAGAATGGCCCTGAATTAGAAGAAATCCTAACAATAATAACCCACACATTTCAAAAGTCACTTACCTCACGGAAAATGTTCATGACGCGAATATGACACGAACTACAGCAAGCAGCAACTACAACCAGCTAAATAAAAAATTTCTAACTACTGTAGGCTCCAACTACTAATAGGCATGTGGTTAGCAAAGGAAAGATTTTGCTGCAGAGCAAACACCGTGTTTAGCAGATTTTACCTCAATCATGTGACATCCAGTTCCAAAAATTATATAATCGTCAGTAATTCCATTGAACAAGCATTGACAAATACAGGGTGGCGCACGAAATGTGTTACCATTTTGTTTTTGAATATAAACTTTGTTGTCTATACAGTCTGAAAGGAACGTATACTACAATGAAGAGCCGTTCATGGAGATTTGTTCTAACTCAGCACATGCTCAATATGTTCACCATTTCGTTTCCTAACTTCCTTCAAACAAACACTGAAGTTAGTGATTATCCTACGGCACATGTCTTCCGTAATTTCACTGCAAGCTTGAAGAATAAGTCTCCTGAGCTCCATTAAATCACGTAGACGTTTCGGGAAAATTTTTCCTTTACGTACCCCCAAAGAAAAAAGTCACATGGACTGAGGTCTGGACTATTCGGGGGCCAATTTTGTCGGTCATTGAAGCGACCTGGAAACCTGACTGATATGATCCACATGTCGAAATGCTCGTGTAAAAACTCCAACACAGTGTTTGCAGTATGTGGCCTTGCTCCATCTTGCATGAACCACTGCGTGTTGAAGGGCAAGGCAGTAGCTAGAAGCTGTGGAACGAAGCTATTGTGAAGCATGCTCAAATAACGCTCGCTGTTCACAGTTTCTTCGAAGAAAAAGGGTCCAATAAGTCCGTGACTGGAAATTGTTGTCCACGCTGTAACCCTCGGAGCATAATGTTGTCGTTAATGAAGCACTTGTGGGTTTTCAGTGGCCCAAAAGCGTACATTTTGTTTGTTAACCACACCGTCTAAATGAAAATGCGCCTCGTCTGAAAACCAAACGTTGTTGAGAGTTTCTTCTCTATCCTCCGCCCACTGACCAAACAATAGTCTCTGCTGCTTGTGTTCTTCAGTGAGCTTCTGTGCACAAGTCATCTTGTATGGGTACATGTGAAGGTCACTTTTAAGAATGCGAAGTTAGTGATTATCCTACGGCACATGTTTTCCGTAATTTCACTGCAAGCTTGAAGAATAAGTTCAAAAATGGTTCAAATGGCTCTGAGCACTATGGGACTCAACTGCTGAGGTCATTAGTCCCCTAGAACTTAGAACTAGTTAAACCTAACTAACCTAAGGACATCACAAACATCCATACCCGAGGCAGGATTCGAACCTGCGACCGTAGCGGTCTTGCGGTTCCAGACTGCAGCGCCTTTAACCGCACGGCCACTGCGGCCGGCTGAAGAATAAGTCTTCTGAGCTCCATTAAATCACTAGACGTTTCGGGAAAATTTTTCCTTTACGTACCCCCAAAGAAAAAAGTCACATGGACTGAGGTCTGGGCTATTCGGGGGCCAATTTCTGTACAGCAACTCGTACCGCTTCAATATTCTCCAGCGAACAAACAGGCTTAGGCCGAGGTCGCTTCGCTTCCAATACTGTTCCTTCCTGTACAAATTTATCGTACAACCTGTGGATGGTCTTCTTGCAAGGGACCCATCGTGTCTTAAACTGTTGTCGAAAACGCCTGTGAGTCACAACAAGGCTTTTCGTTTCATGAAAAAGTAACACAATTGGCGATCGTTGCCGTGTCGTCAGTCTTCCATTGTCAGCCATTGCTGCTTACTAGTCTCCTACCGGCAGTATCGTGAATTACACGTCATTTCGTAACTCATTTGTTTTTCCAAGTTCTGCATGTACTGCTGTAGAGATCCCAGCGGGATATCTAATGTGCGTCGTAAATTATGAAAGAAACAATTGGTAACACATTTTGCGCGCCACCCTGTACATCAATCATCATTTTACAATCCATGTCAAACCAATACTAAATACCCATGAAGGACGCACGTCCAAACCGTCCGCTCGCGCTAACACTTCCAACCTTCAACACTGTAACTATTAACTCTCAACTGCGAGTCCGGCCAGCCACAGAGTTTCTTACAGAGGGCGCACAGCGCTGTCAGTAATATTAATGCAATCTATAGCGCTGCCAACATACAAACACATAAACAAGCTACTTATACCTTGATACTCCAAGATGACAGAGGCACACAGCTCACCCATCAGATTGTGGTTAACTACCGACAGTACAGTGGTGCATTTTTCGACATACACAAATTTGCAATTATACCTGTAACAGTGTTACAAAACTCCTACGTAAACAAAGAGAGCATCATCTCAGAAGAGAGAAGACGAAAACTACTTGACAAACAAAAGCTGAACGAAGTGAAAATGAGCATATGGAGAGCAACACTCAATGAACTAAAAGTAAAATTTTGTCAACCGATCTGAGTAAAAACCCTAAGAGGTGTTGATCTTCTATAAAATCAGTAAGTGGGTCGAAATCATCTGTTCAGTCACTCGTTGACCATCTGGCTCCGAAACGGATGATAACAGAGCGAAGGCCGAAGTACTGAACTCTCCTCTCTCTCTTTCCGAAAAGGTCTCGGAAGGCCCAACGGTACCGACCGGCCGCCGTGTCGTCCTAAGACGATAGGAGTTACTGGATGTGGATATGGGGCGGGGGGCATGCAATTTGCAAACCGCTCTCCCGGCCGTGGTCAGTTTTCGTGAGCGGAGCCGCTACCTCTTAATGAAGTAGTTCCTCACTTGGTCTCACAAGGGTTGAGTGCACGCCGCTTGCCAACAGCACTCGGCAGAACACGTTCTCTGCTTTCAATCATCGTACGAACGTTGAAATTGCAGATATTGACGAATGAACTTGTTCCCCTTCTAGCAACAATTTATCATGTCTCGCTGGAGCAACGAAACGTACTAGCGACTGGAAAAAAACGCAGGTCATGCCTGTTCTCAAGAAGGGCTGTAGGACAGAGTACGCAATTATAGGCATTTATCTTTGACATCAATCTGTTGTTGAATTATGGAACATGCTTTACGTTCAAGAATTATAATCTTTTTGGAGAACGAAAATATTCTCTATAAAAATGAACAGGCATTCGACAAAAAGAGATCTTGAGAAAATCAGCGCGCTTCGTTCCTCCATGAGATCTATAGCGCTGTAGACATCGGAGCTCAGTTTGATACCGTGTTGCTTGGCTTCAAAAAAATCACCGCGGTAGAAGTGTTCAAATGGTTCAAATGGCTCTGAGCACTATGCGACTTAACTTCTGAGGTCACAGTCCCCTACAACTTAGAACTACTTAAACCTAACTAACCTAAGGACATCGCACACATCCATGCCCGGGGCAGGATTCGAACCTGCGACCGTACAAGTCGCGCGGCTCCAGACTGAAGCGCCTAGAACCGCTCGGCCACTCCGGCCGGCTTTGACTTCAGGAAGGCGTTTGACAGCGTCCTGCACTACCGTTTCGTGAAAAAATACGAGCTTTTCGAGTATCGGACCAGATTTGCGACTGGATTTAAGACTTCCTTACAGATAGAACTCAACACGTCGCTCTTAATGGAACTAAACGACAAGTGTAAAGGTAATTTCGGGAATAAGCCAATGAAGTATGGTAGGACCGTTACTGTTCGCAGTGTGTATAAATGACTAGTAGAATGCGTCAGAAGCTCTGTAAGTCTATTCGCAGATGATGCTGTTATCTATAAGAAGGTAGCAACGCCGGAAGACAGTGACAATCTGCAGACTGATATACAGAGGCTTGATGAATGGTCCAGGGCAGTTAACCCTGAACGTAAATCAATGATTTGCCGCCGGATGGTAAGTGGCAGTTCACCAGCCTCAGCACAGAGAAATGAATGAGAAGACTACAGTGTAACATTTCCTTGTATACGCCGTGTAATTGTTCCTCCTGCCTGCTATGCGAGGTTGCGCTGAGATGCTACTCATTTACATATCGAAGCATGTTGTACACTTCATGCTAACTGGGCGCTTGTTGAACGTCGTTTCATGGTGTTGCAATAAAATTTCCAGTTGTGTTGTTATTTTGGATAAAGCATATTCGTGCTGTGCTCCTGGTTTCAACACCATCTACAGTACGAGCACTTTCATCGTTCCTACCGGTGCCCCATACAAATGTGGTTTTCTAGAACACGCCCTAATTTCCTTGTTTTTCATCAGTCCAGGACAATGTGAAGCTCGAGTAATGTGCAGTGCTGCGTTTCAGCCCACTGGGATACAACCTGCCACTGGAGTACACCAAGCTGGTGGCAGAGTGCACGCGCCAGAGGCGGAACCGCGAGTCCTCCGTCTGGATCTGCAAGCCCGTCTCGCAGAGCCAGGGCCGCGGCATCTTCCTCTTCAGGGTGAGTACCAACCACTCCGCCACTACCTGCGTCTTCTCTGCGGTACTGCTCCTATTACTGTGTACGGAACGGACCATGTTCCTAGCCTTACCTTGTCGGCCTGCCAACAGATAACGGTTATTTAGATGTTTACACACGGACAGAAGTGTTCGTGCAGAGGAGTCTTCTGTATGCACTTCATTCTACCTCAATGAATAATGACATTGTGTGCGTAATAAACTATAAACACAAACAATACAAGCACTTACTAATCAAGATGAGAAGAAGTGACTGTTTGAAACCTCGTGGTATTTTCCGCTCTCACGTCCCCGTTCAAGGACAAATGAAGGGGAAGGGGAAAAAAAGAGGTAAGTCAGTTGTTACGAAACATGAGAAAAAGTGATTTTAACGTTTGACCTGCGATTACATCAATATATAAGTACGTACAATAATAGTCCTCGTTGGTGTATTCAATCTGGAAATAGCGTTATTGGCATCTGATGTGTTACCAGAATGAAGTAATTTTCTGAAATTCAGTCATTCGTCAATTGTATGGTGAAACAAATAGCTAAGTCAATCGAAACCGACGCAATAATACCATAATAATCATTGGTTGTGATAATTTAGTGATAGTACTCGCATCACATGAGTGTGAGGAAGCTGACTGAAGAACTTCACTGCACCTGGACGACAAAACTTCGTCAGTTTTTGCAGATCTTCATATTTTAGCCTAGAAATTGGAAGGGGATACGGAATAGAGAGAGGAATTTTCAAGATAGATTGCAGCGAACAGGAGGTAACTGTAAAGCTGTTGTGCACTAGACAAGCTAGAAATTCTGAAGTTAAATGTACCACTAGAAGCAGGTACTGGCAGTACATACAGCGCATCCACTGGTTGACAGTGTTATAATGTCCTTACGATGCCAATTCTTACGATGATGAAGTTTTCACTTTGGACACCAGGAGTATCACAAAATATATATATTACCAGGCAGGACGTTATGACCAACTACCTAGAAGCCGGTATGTCCACCGTTGGCACGGATAACAGCGGCGAGGGGTCATTGCTTGGAAGCAACCAGGCCTTGGTTGATCGCTGGCGGGAGTTGGCACCACATCTGCACAAGCAAGTCACCTAACTCTCGTAAATTCTGGAAAGGGGAGCGATGAGCTCAAACGCCACGTTCGATTATATCCCAGATGTGTTCGATGGGTTCAGATCTGGCGAACTGCGGAGATCTAGCACATCAACTGGAACTCGCCACTGTGTTCCTCGAACCGCTCCGTCACACTCCTGGCCTTGTGACATGGAACATTATTGTCTTGTCGAAAAATGCCATTGCCTTCGGGAAACATAACCGTCATGAAGGGGTGCGCCAGTGTACGGTACTCTTTGTTCATCACGGTGCCTTGCACGAGCACCTCTGGACCTATAGATGCCCAAGTGAATGTTACTCAGAGCATAATGGAGGCGCCGCCAGCTTTTTTCCATCCCGCAGTACAGGTGTCAAGGAGCTGTTCCCCAGGAAGACGACGGATTCGCGCCCTCCCATCTGCGTGATGAAGAAGGTGTCGGGATTCATCAGACCATGCAACGCTCTGCCACTGCACCAACGTCGAGTGCCGACGGTCAGTTGCCCATTTCAGTCCTAGCTGCCGAAGTCGTGGTGTTAACATTGGCACGTGCATGGGTCGTCGGCTGCGGAGGCCGATTGTTAGGGGTGTTCGGTGCACTGTGTATTCAGACACGCTTGTACTCTGCCCAGCATTGAAGTCTGATGTTAGTTCTGCTACAGTTCGCGGTCTGTCCCGGTTTACCACTTTTGCCAGAGCACGACGTCCGACATCGTTAATGAGGGGTGATTACCCAATCCCACGACGTCTGCACGTGTTTTAACCTTGTTTTCGCCACATGTTGAAGGCACTCACCACAGCACTCCTCGAACACCCGACAAATCTTGGAGTTTCCGAAATGTTCGTACCGAGGCTCCGGGCCATCGCAGTCCACCCTCTATCAAAGTCAGATAGATCGTGCGCATTCCCCATTCTACATACGGACAGCATGGTCACTGATACAACATGAACCGTGAGTGTGTCAGACTGTAAGTAGGCTGTTTAGGTTTTTTTATTGGTAACGCCACGTAGCACTCTGTATGAAAATCACTGGCTGTGCTGTGTGCAATCTGTGGCTAGTTTGCATTGTTGTCTGCCATTGTAGCGTTGGGAAGTTGGCTGTTAACAGCGCGTAGCGTTGCGCAGTTGGAGGTGAGCCGCCAGCAGTGGTGGATGTGGGAAGAGAAATGGAGGAGTTTTGAAATTTGTAAGACTGGATGTCATGAACTGCTATATATATTATGACTTTTGATGACTATTAAGGTAAATACATTGTTTGTTTTCTATTAAAATCTTTCATTTGCTAACTATGCCTATCAGTAGTTAGTGCCTTCCGTAGTTTGAATCTTTTATTTAGATGGCAGTAGTGGCGCTCGCTGTACTGCAGTAGTTCGAGTAACCAAGATTTTTGTGAGGTAAGTGATTTGTGAAACGTATAGGTTAATGTTAGTCAGGGCCATTCTTTTGTAGGGATTATTGAAAGTCAGATTGCGTTGCGCTAAAAAATATTGTGTGTCAGGATAAGCACAATCATGTATAATTGTTCAAAGGGGATGTTTCAAGAGTAGCAGTCATTCCTCACCAGATGTTTCTGCTATCGCCTGGACGGGTTTATATCGAAAGTATGACGGTGGTCATAATAGTCTGGCTGATCAGTGTCCTCATTCAAAGTGATGAAGTGAGACAGGAGTACCGTCACTTCAATGACGATGTGTCCGCGGGCCTTATTGTGCAAGTCACAGCACGTGGTAGTACAGGTCTTACGTATTCCATTGACTGTCTCCAGCGGGGAGAGAGTTGTTACTTCAGGCCACTTGAATAATTCCTAACTGCGCCTTTAAATACATGCTTGCTCTCGACAACACAGGACAAAGTTTAAAAAAATTCGTGGTTATCTTGTCATTGACATATTTATTTCCTGTGAGACCCGGACTGAGCCGAGCGTTCGCTGTGTACATCGGGAAAGGCAAATAGTATGACATCACAAATTCGTTCGAGTTTGGCGCCCTTTTTCGCAGTGCATTCAGGATAAACATAAAACAAGATTCTCCTGTTGCAAAATCATGAATATTGAACGAGTAAATCAAAATTTTCCTCTTAAGTAATCATCATTGGTTGCTATATCTGGCAGGGATACATTTTCTGCGAAGCCTGTGCAAATAGCCACCTTCTTTTTGTTTTTCCTTGCCTCCTGTTTACTGATGGGAGAGACTGCATCAGAATTCTGTTTGCTTTGCTCTTCTGTGGCCGGGTGGGGCACCACTTATGTGCCTGCTTCTTCCCCCCGAGAAACTGACATAATGGTTCTCTCCTCTTACAGTAAGACTTAGAGTGCTGATGTCTCCGAACTACAGCTACGAAACAGCCTTGTCTGGAAGTAACCTTGTCTGGAAAGATTAATCGCCAAAATGTGCCCCCGTCGGAGGTTCGGGTCCTTCCTCGGGCTTTCGACCGCTGTTTCCCTCGATATCCTCTGGTAATGACTATCCAGGGTTCTATTTGTGTTCTCGAAAACCGTAGATATTCAGTGGCCTTCATCTGGACCACAGGACATGTCGGAATCCCGGGAAATACACTTGCTGACAGGCTGGTCCAACAGGCTACCAGTAAACCGATTCTGAAGATCGGCACGCCGGAGACTGATCTCCGATCGGTCTTCCGCCATAGAGTTTTTGAGACCTGGAATATCGAATGGCACACCCAAAGTACGCCAAATAAATTAAGTGCTGTAAGGGAGATGACGAATGTGCGGCGGTCATCCATGCGAGCCACCCACAGGGACTCCGTTATCTTTTGCCGGCTCTGCATCGCCCATACTTGGCTGACACAGTCACACAGTCCACATTTTGTTGTACTCTCCCAATCTAGCCGCCCTGAGGCTGTCTTTTAACCTTTCTGACACACTAGTTCCGATGTCAGGCGACATTACCTCAACGGCTGATCTAGTATTAAGTTTTCTTCGACGTAGGAGGGGGGGAGAGGGGAGTTCTCACTCAGTCTAAGGGTGGGCGTGTGGCCTTCTCTCCCAGGACTTCATCCAACCTAAGTTTAAACTCTTCCTCTCTCTCTCTAGTGCTGTCTGTTCGACTTCGTCTCGTCCTTTTACCATCTGTGTTTCTGTTTCCTTGTGTTTTCAAGATGTAGATTTTAGCGTGTTGCAGAGTGGCTGGCTCATCCTTTTTTATCCTTGTGATCAGCCAGCCCAGGTCATCTGCTATCTTGTTCTAACACCTTCTACCGCTTTTTCTCTATTAGTTCACGTTTTCACTTTTCGTTTGCTTCTTTCGTTTTCTCCTTCACTGTGGTTCCTAGTTAGTTTTACGCCTATTTTCCTTCTCCAGATTTCAGATGATGAGGTTCGGTTGGGGAATAGTTTTAAACCGATACTTGTTTATATGAGGAGAAAGGGACTGATGACCCTGTCGTTTAGTCCCTTTACTCGCCAAACCAACCAACCAACACCCATCACCATACAACTGACAGGGTGTGGGTTTGGGATTAACTGGTCCCCTCGGAGAAAACTCATTCCCCCTACCCACCCAGAAATATTTTATCCCCCCAGAAAAACATTTTTAACTACTGCATGTATGTTCTTCAGTCATATGATGTTAAATAGTGTTTACTATGGCCGGCGAATCATCTGCATTTTGAACAGAGGGTCAGGGATTGTAACCCATAAATTGCAACATGCAGGTGTGTCAACACCTTGCAGCTAAGAGAGCTCACTAGGCTGGGAAAGCAGGGTAAACTCGTAAAAAAAGCGCAAATATGTCAAAATGTTTTGATTTAAATGACTTTCAAGCTGCCAGATAAGTCGAAAAGCTAGTCCTCTTCTTTTACATCTAACTCTGCGCAGGACGTATTCGGCTTTTTTGTGCTATGATAGCATTTTTCATTCTGCTTCCCAACTTCTACTCTGCCATAATTTTTACATTAGACAGCCATAACTTGACAACCAACGTAGATTTTTCTTGACTTGGGTGACGACTGATATGGTATAGGTTTTCTTATTGTCTTTCGATTCGTATTGTTTATATCATAGCAATGGATACAGTTTGACAAAGCAATAGAACGACAATTAATTACATGAATTTGTTTATCTTCTTACAAATTTAAACAGATTAGCACAAGTTTGAAACATTCCGCGAGCAAAAAAGCTTACAAAAATATGTTTTTTACACTTAAAATCCAAACGAAGCTACTTTCTTGAAAGCGAATCTTCAATTTTATCGTAAGTATGCATTTTGTATTTGTCTGATTCATTTTAAACCGTTTCCGCGCATTCAGTTCTCGTGAGATGAATTTTACGTGCTACATTTAGGTCGATTTTTAAACCATTGTATCTCGACAACGGTGAAATGTCCCCTTAGAAAAATTATGAATGATTGTGCTGGTAAACTTCTACGTTATTTGATTTTCAAACAGCTGAGCATATATATATATATATATATATATATATATATATATATATATATATATATATATATATGACATTCATCTTTACAATTTCCATTTTCTGGCGGACACACTTCCAGATCGTCCGCTTATACTGACCTCTCAAAACTCTGGCATTTCTCTCTCCACATCCACCACTGCTGGCGGCTCACCTCCAACAGTCCAACGTTACGCGCTGTTCACATCCAACAATGAGTCCAACCAGCCACAGACTGCACACAGCACAGCCAGTGATTTTCATACAGAGCGCTACGTGGCGTTACAAACATAAAAACCTAAACAGCCTACTTACAACGGATAAAGATTATTGGACAAAAAAATTCGGTTTGGCATTATCCATTTATCTATCTTCGCACAAAGTTTGAACAGTTTCGTACAAGTTTTAAGTATAGAAGTGGCTCGCTTCAAAAACCTCCTAGAAACACTTTTTCGTGTTTTTGCAGGTAAAATCAGAGCGGTGCATGTACGAATGGTGCCAGTAGCTGAGGATTAATTGCAGCCCAATTCAGATATTTGCTAAAGAAATTAATCGATTCGCGTAATTTGCCAGAACGCCAGCTCCGGTTCGTCGTTCAAATCTTGCTTAATGTAGTGTAACATAGCAACAGTAAGACAAATGTTCGAATGACTATACAGATGGCTGCTGGTCCGGGCTAAACCAAAAACTATTTACCCCATGTGCCTAGTTCAAATACGAACCGAGCACCGAACGCACCACAAACTCCGATTCTGCGAGAGGTCTTTTTAGATACAAGGGTTGTTCGGGAGGTCAGGAACGATCGGTTGCGAAATGGAAGCCACAGTGAAAATCAAAACTGTTTTCCTTGCACATTTAGCTACATCTTCCAGGTACTTCTCTACATAGTCGCCGCTCCAAACCAAATATCCAACACCATCGTCATAGGAGGCAGCCGCCTGTGCATTCTGAAAATTCTCTACGCTGGTCTATAGTCCGCAGCCTGCGCCCAAGTGTTGTCTTCGTGTCCAGCGTTTCATGTGAACAGAGATGATACTCAGGACGAGCCAGTTAGGGCTGTGTTGTGGGTGATGGAACACTTACCATCGAAAAGGCTGCAGGAGCGTCTTCACTGCCCCTGCAGAGTGCGGTTGAGAATTGCCATGAAGACGGAAGTGCGTGGCAGTTGTGTTAGGTGGGTTGCATTCATTACGGCGAAGCCTCTCAGCGGACCCTCCTACTTGGCGGGAGACATTGTTGTTCTAGGCACCTTTACTCGCTTACAGTGTGATCACGACTGAAAAAGAGCGTCTTGATGCGGCCGACAGACATACTAGAGACACTGGCCAAACCGTCTGTGAAAAGCCTCGTCGGATTTTCACAGTGGTTTCCATTTCGTGACCGATCGTTCCTCACTTTCCGAATAGCCCTCGTACATTTGTAACACCGCTTCCGCGCTGTGGCGATACTGGCATGACTTGCATCATCGATGGGGGGGGGGGGCTATTAGCCTCTCGTACTTCCACACAATGTACAGTGTTCCAAAGTGACTACTTTGCTGTTTTAAGCGGGTGACTAATATTTTGTGCTGGAGTTGTTTACAGAAGGGGAAGTAAACGGGCGTTTGTCCGCTGGCACTGCCTCCAGAAGGTGAGCGAGCTGACGTACGACTCGAACGCCGTGGTGCAGCAGTACATCGAGAACCCGCTGCTGATCGGCGGCTACAAGTTCGACCTCCGGCTGTACGTGTGCATCCCGTCGTACCACCCGCTCACCGTCTACCTGTACCGCGAGGGCCTCGCCCGCTTCGGCACCGACAAGTTCTCGCTCAGTGACCTCGACAACCCCTTCCGCCATCTCACCAACAGTTCGCTCAACAAGCTGGGCCGCGGCTACACGCAGAAGAAGGACAGGGTTGGTGCAGGTACGTCTTGCACCGCCATGCACTTGGCGAGCCAGTTTTGTGTGTGTGTGTGCGTGTGTGCTACAACTGCACCTGTATTCTTTTTTTTTTTACTTTATGTTACTTCCGTACCGTGCTTCGGTTGCATTCTCAGTGCACATACGAGGGCTATTCAGAAAGTAGGGAACGTTTTGGAATTAAAAAAAGCTAAGTACAAGAAATACATTTTACTATATACATCTGAAAGAGCGACTAACATACTACTTTTCCACATAGTCACCAAACATATTGAGGCACTTATCGTAGCGGTGGACAAGCTTTGAAAGACCTGCAGCCTCAGACTTCAGCCAGTGAGTCACGCCCGCCTGGAGTTCCGCGTCCCATCAAAGCGCTGCGTTGCAAGGCAGTTCTTCATCTTGTGAAACAAGTGGAAGTCGCTTGGTGCAAGATCGCGGCTGTAGGGCGGATGAGGGAAAATTTCCCATTTGAATCAATTAAGGAGTTCTTTAGTGCGGTTTGCCGTGTGAGGTCAGGCATTGTCGCGCAAAAACAAAATTTTGGACGTCAACTTAAAATTTTGGACGTCAGCTTTCCTCGGCGTTTGTTTTGAACTGCTCTTCTAAGGCTGTGCAAAGTTTGACGGTACCAGGTAGAATTTATGGTTGCTCCACGTTCGAGAAAATCAATAAGAAGCACACCTTTCCTATCCCAAATCACTGTCGCCATCAACTTCCTTGGTGACAAGTTTCGGAAACATATTCTTGGTTGTTTTTTTTTTTGGGGGGGGGGGGGACCTTGTGTGCCCCCACTCCATAGACTGCAATTTTGTCTTACAATTGACGTGTTTTACCTAAGTCTCGTCACCGGTTACGATTCGATCCAGTAATGAATCACCATGTTTGTGGTAGGCCTCAAGAGATGTCAACGTTGTCCCTATTCGCTCTTCTTTATGGTGCCCTGTAAGCATTTTCGGCACCCATCGTGCACAAAATTTGTGATAGCCTAGCTTTTGAGTGACAATTTCAAACAACAAAGTCCGTGAAACTTGTGGAAAAGAAAGCGAAAGCTCCGTTACTGTAAAGCGACAGTTTTCACGAATAGTTTTATCAACTTTAGCGACAAGATCGTCAGTCACAATGCTCGGGAGTCCACTCTTCTCTTCATCATGAACGTTTGTTCGGCCATTTTTAAACCGAATGCACAATTTCCGGGCGGACCATTCACTCATTACGTTTTTTCCGTACACTTCGCACAGTTCACGATAAATTTCTATAGGTTTTAGGTTTTTTGCCAACAAAAACCGTATCACAGACCGCACCTCACAACTGGCAGGATTTTCGACTGCAGCGCACATTTCAAATTCGAATATCGAAAGAACCAGACGCGCAGAGACGTTCCCACTGTCACGGATGGGTGCCGACTGAGCTGCCGAGCAGGCTAATACCAAAATATACGTGACCGGCGCTCGCCTAGCTGCGTCAGGCGGAAACGTTCCCTACTTTCTAACTAACCCTCGCATTAAATTCTATGCCCATACCCAACAACGAAACATGTAGAATTGTCATCATTTCTAAATAGTTTCTGCCGGTAGATATGCAATGCTGTTTGTCACAAACGCTTTTACTGCAGGGTACAGAACGTACGTCATTAATGTACAGCCACCTACAGAGATTTAAAAGTTTTTGCGTGAAGAAAGCGACTGATGCTACAATCTCTGAAGGTGTATCCTATATGGTCGCTCCTCTTTCTTTAACATTACATAATTCGTCGTTAAAATTATTGATGAAGCTAAATAAAGAAGAGTGGAATACACAACTGGAATAGAGTTTAAATGCTGCAGACATTTGTTTCATTCGCACAATATTGCACACATCAGTTAATATTAAAGCAAATGGGTTATCGTTTATTGATTATCAATTACAACTAGCTGGGTATACTATACCCTTATGCCCCTACACTATCATTATTTATATATTTCTTTTTCCACAGCATTCTTCATATGATAGGTTGATGAAACCGTAACGTTCTTTCTTTGAGCAGCATACCCTAAGGACGTTCTCTAGCACTTTTTTTAAAAAAAATTATTTAAACTCGACCTCCAACAGTCTGTGTTCTCTCACAACTTTACGCACCAATAATAAATTACTGATGACCTTTTCTACAATTTTTGTTCATTTCGCACATCCTGCAAACAAAGGCCATTATTACCTTCCTCTTCACTCTCCTTCAGCTGTCTCCCTTCCGCGATCCTCTGATTTTATGCTAATTTTAAATTTATGCGGCTCACAGAAAAAATCGTAATATCAAAATATAATTAATATAGACTAATGAAATTTTGGGACCACATTTGTGTAGGTAATATACACTCCTGGAAATGGAAAAAAGAACACATTGACACCGGTGTGTCAGACCCACCATACTTGCTCCGGACACTGCGAGAGGGCTGTACAAGCAATGATCACACGCACGGCACAGCGGACACACCAGGAACCGCGGTGTTGGCCGTCGAATGGCGCTAGCTGCGCAGCATTTGTGCACCGCCGCCGTCAGTGTCAGCCAGTTTGCCGTGGCATACGGAGCTCCATCGCAGTCTTTAACACTGGTAGCATGCCGCGACAGCGTGGACGTGAACCGTATGTGCAGTTGACGGACTTTGAGCGAGGGCGTATAGTGGGCATGCGGGAGGCTGGGTGGACGTACCGCCGAATTGCTCAACACGTGGGGCGTGAGGTCTCCACAGTACATCGATGTTGTCGCCAGTGGTCGGCGGAAGGTGCACGTGCCCGTCGACCTGGGACCGGACCGCAGCGACGCACGGATGCACGCCAAGACCGTAGGATCCTACGCAGTGCCGTAGGGGACCGCACCGCCACTTCCCAGCAAATTAGGGACACTGTTGCTCCTGGGCTATCGGCGAGGACCATTCGCAACCGTCTCCATGAAGCTGGGCTACGGTCCCGCACACCGTTAGGCCGTCTTCCGCTCACGCCCCAACATCGTGCAGCCCGCCTCCAGTGGTGTCGCGACAGGCGTGAATGGAGGGACGAATGGAGACGTGTCGTCTTCAGCGATGAGAGTCGCTTCTGCCTTGGTGCCAATGATGGTCGTATGCGTGTTTGGCGCCGTGCAGGTGAGCGCCACAATCAGGACTGCATACGACCGAGGCAGACAGGGCCAACACCCGGCATCATGGTGTGGGGAGCGATCTCCTACACTGGTCGTACACCACTGGTGATCGTCGAGGGGACACTGAATAGTGCACGGTACATCCAAACCGTCATCGAACCCATCGTTCTACCATTCCTAGACCGGCAAGGGAACTTGCTGTTCCAACAGGACAATGCACGTCCGCATGTATCCCGTGCCACCCAACGTGCTCTAGAAGGTGTAAGTCAACTACCCTGGCCAGCAAGATCTCCGGATCTGTCCCCCATTGAGCATGTTTGGGACTGGATGAAGCGTCGTCTCACGCGGTCTGCACGTCCAGCACGAACGCTGGTCCAACTGAGGCGCTAGGTGGAAATGGCATGGCAAGCCGTTCCACAGGACTACATCCAGCATCTCTACGATCGTCTCCATGGGAGAATAGCAGCCTGCATTGCTGCGAAAGGTGGATATACACTGTACTAGTGCCGACATTGTGCATGCTCTGTTGCCTGTGTCTATGTGCCTGTGGTTCTGTCAGTGTGATCATGTGATGTATCTGACCCCAGGAACGTGTCAATAAAGTTTCCCCTTCCTGGGACAATGAATTCACGGTGTTCTTATTTCAATTTCCAGGAGTGTATTTAAGTGATCAACATTGCAGGATCAAAGGTTAATGTAAGCGCGAGATAACCATTGCAAATGTGAAAGTGTGGTACTTTAATAACCGGTGTAACCGCCAGAATGTTGAACACAAGCATGCAAACCTGCATGTATTGTTTTGTACAGGTGCCGGACGTCAGTTTGTGAGATAGAGTCCCATGCATGTTGCATTTGGTCGGTCAGTACAGGGTCGGTTAATGCTGTTTGTGGATAAAGCTGGAGTTGTCGCTCGATGATATTCCACAGGTAGTCGACTGGAGACAGAGTTGGTGATCTATCAGGCCAGAGCAACGTGTCGACACTCTGTAGAACATGTTGGGTTACAGGAGGGGTATTGGGCGAGCGTTATTTTGTTGGAAAGCCCCCTCTGGTATCCTATTCGTGAATAGCAGCGCTACAGGTCGAATCACCAGATTGAGGTACAAATTTGCAGCCATGGTGCGTCTGATAACCACGAGAGTGCTCCTGCTGTCATATGAAATCGCCCCCTCGACCGTAATTCCAGGTGTAGGTCCAGTGTGTTTAGCTCACAGACACGTAGGTTGCAGGCCCTCAACTGGCCTCCTACTGACCAACACACGAACATCACTTTCACTGAGGCGGAACCTTCATCAGGAAACACAAATGACCTCTGCCCTGCCCTCCAGTGAGCTCTCGTTTGGCGCCACTTAAGTCGGAAGTGATGGTGATTGTGGAACGCACGCTACAGGGCGCCTGGTTCAAATGGCTCTGAGCACTATGGGACTTAACATCTGAGGTTATCAATCCCCTAGAACTTAGAACTACTTAAACCTAACTAAGCTAAGGACATCACACACATCCATGCCCGAGGCAGGATTCTACATCTACATCTACATCTATACTCCGCGAGCCACCTTACGGTGTGTGGCGAAGGGTACTTATTGTACCACTATCTGATCCCCCCTTCCCTGTTCAATTCACGAATTGTGCGTGGGAAGAACGACTGCTTGTAAGTCTCCGTATTTGCTCTAATTTCTCGGATCTTTCCGTTGTGATCATTACGCGAGATATATGTGGGCGGTAGTAAATGTTGCCCATCTCTTCCCGGAATGTGCTCTCTCGTAATTTCGATAATAAACCTCTCCGTATTGCGTAACGCCTTTCTTTGAAGTGTCCGCCACTGGAGCTTGTTCAGCATCTCCGTAACGGTCTCGCGCTGACTAAATGTCCCCATGACGAATCGCGCTGCTTTTCGCTGGATCATGTCTATCTCTTCTATTAATCCAACCTGGTAAGGGTCCCATACTGGTGAGCAATACTCAAGAATCGGACGAACAAGCGTTTTGTAAGCTACTTCTTTCGTCGATGAGTCACATTTTCTTAGAATTCTTCCTATGAATCTCAACCTGGCGCCTGCTTTTCCCACTATTTGTTTTATGTGATCATTCCACTTCAGATCGCTCCGGATAGTGACTCCTAAGTATTTTACGGTCGTTACCGCTTCCAATGATTTACCACCTATGGCATAATCGTACTGGAATGGATTCGAACCTGCGACGGTCGCACGGTTCCAGACTGAAGCGTATAGAACCGCTCGGCCACATCGGCCGGCCCAGGGCGTCTGGCTCGGAGCTGCCCTTGAGGTAACCTATCTGTAACAGGCCATTGTGTCACTGTGGTGCCAACTGCTGCTCACAAGGGGAGGCCGCCAATTGTGAAATTCAGATTCGATTCATACTGCGCATAATAAAAGCTCATGGCCAGAGGTGTAATGTGGCAAAGCACCAAGATGCACTTCTCAGCCATTGTCGAAAAAATCGACAGTTAAAAGAAACCGTTGCGGTGAAATACTCTCTACGTTTAATAATTTCCTCCAGCGGCGTGGCGCAGCGGTAAGCGCTCGGGTTCGTAATCCGAAGGTCGCCGGATCGAATGTCGCGCCATGCAATTTTTTTTTATTATTAGTTTTTTGTAATTCAAAAAAAAAAAATATATATATATATATATATATATATATATATATATATATATATATGAATTACAAAAAACTAATAATAAAAAAATAGTTTATATATATATAAACTATTAATGAATTGCTTATGCAAGTTGGTGAAGGCGGATCGCTCTCCAATTGTACCGCCTCCATTTTTCAGTTTGTTTAACAGGGTGTACCAAAGCTCTCCCGTCCGCACTGATTTTCGACGATGTTATAAGTTGCGCTAGGGACCGCATCTACCTTCTTTCGAAGTTAGCAGGCAACTACGCTGTTATGCGGCGGCTCGTTTCGGCCCATTCAACATCTGTCCTTCAAGTGTAACGAGCGAGTAACGGAGTTTATATTTCATACTTGCCGCAGCAAATTTGTGTTCGTGGGGTCTCTATTCTAATTCGAACGTTTGACTTACGCTATACGTATTCGTATCGGAATATCGTTTCTACGTCTTCCGTTAACTATACGTGGTTAACATTATGAAGACAATTAATAACATTTGTGAAATACAACTTTGTTTGCGGAAAACATAATGATGTTCGAAGTCGCCAGTTTTTTATATATATATATATATATATATATATATATATATATATATATATATATATATATATATATATGTGTGTGTGTGTGTGTGTGTGTGTGTATAAACATTTGAATTACAAAAAACAAATACTAAAAAAAATGGTTGCATAGCGCGAGGTTCGATCCGGCGACCTTCGGATTACGAACCCGAGCGCTTACCGCTGCACCACGACGGTGTAGGAAACTATTAATCGTAGAGAGTATTTCACTGCAACGGTTTCTTTTAACTGTCGATTTTCTCGACAACGGCTGAGAAGTGCATTTTGGTGCTTTGCCACATTACACCTCTGGCCATGAGCTTTTATTATGCGCAGTATGAATCGAATCTGAATTTCACAATTGGCGGCCTCCCCTTGTCAGATTGCTGTTGCAGATGCAGTACGATGCGCGAGAGCTATACACCGAACACGACGATCCTTCCACTTGGTAGTGCCATGGGCTGTCCGGAGCCCAGCCTTCTTGCGAGCGTACGTTCTAGTGACCACCGCTGCCAGCAATCATGCACAGTGTAGTGATGGGGAGCTCGTGAATGAGTCGTTCAAATGAACGCTTCTCTCCAGTGAAGTGTGAACTAACCACTCAATTTCAATGAACTGGCATTTCAAACTCTTCACAGATAACACACTCCACACTTTTTTTATAGTTCACGCACTCTCTTCCCCTCTCCCTCACCCATTACATCGGCGCTACGTCACTCATTCTCCCTTCACTTCAGCCCCCCCTCTACTGCCTGTCGACAAATCGCGCGGCGTTTGTGGGTAACGATAGGTTTGCGAGGGGTTGGGGAGGTGAGGGACGAGGGGAAGGCAGCGTCAGCTGGTTCCTGCAGTGCTGGCATCATTACCCGTGACTATTTGTGCAGTTCAGTTATACTCCGCGTCTACCGGTAGCCTACCGTCGGCAGCGCTTGCGGACAAATGAATATTACAGATACAAACGAAGAGGCTGGCTGTGTGAGCACGCACAGCCAACATGAAAATAAAAGGTTTGTTAATAACACTGAAAGAGGGATTTTACCTTAAATCGTACCAATGACTACAGGTGACAGTTTACGGTTTGAATCTGGAGGGTTATTACACTCAACAAAAATAAAATCTACAGGAAAACTTCTGAATAATTACTTAACGTAGATATATAGACTTTGTGACAGTGGTAAACATACTCATTCTATTTTTGATTCAATTTTAAAAGGAACATAAAATTGGACTGCATTTCGTTGGTAGCCCTAGTTTTCAGTCCATGAATACAACAAATAATGTTTCACGTGGCAGATAAAGACTTTTTTGGGCGCTTCATGAGAAAATGTCGAGCAAGATTAAATGTAATACCTTCTTTATACGTGACAGGCTACTCTGTTTATCTTTCCTTTGTCCCCTTCGACCATGCTCTATTTAAGTTAGCTCAGACGCAGTAAGAGCGTAAAACGTTGTGTGCACGTTACTGCATAGTTCAGCCATCTGTTGGTAAAATTATGAAGTATTACGAATCTTTATTGTACGAGCGAGGCGAAGCGAGTGTAGCTGCGGGTGAGCGGCGAACTGGGCAAGTTCGCCAGGCTTCCGTACTTCATGAATGAACTATTTCATTTGAACGCTTCACAGCGAAGAGTGAAATGAATGAAGTAATTCACGGGAATGAACGAGTTCGACCCATCTCTAGTACAGTGGCTACATTCCTGCCAAGACTTTCTGTAATATTGCAGAAGAAACACCCAGCTTCTGGTAGCTCTGTTACACACCTCGTTCAAAGTCAGAGAGGTGTCGTTAATGGCGTCAGTGGCGCCTTAAAGACATTGTTGACTAACATCAACTCGCCACTTCCAAACTCAAAGCTAACTTAAGTTTACGAACGCTACAACTTGTATTTAAAGCATATCTGATTTGCCGCCTCATAGTGGTGCTACTAGCGCCTCCCTTATGTGACTGGCGCGAAACTGGAACAGACATTATCTTTCAGACGTAGAAATACGCCTACCAAGTTCGCTTGTGTCGCACAACTCCTTCTTGGTGTTGCGATTCTTTTCCGTCAATGTTTTTATACGATATAAAATATACGTACAGTATTTTATATATGTCTGCGTACGTCATACAACATAAACGAAAGAAAACACAGAATTAGCAGAGCGGTCTAAGGCACTGTAGTCACGGACTGTTCGGCTGGTCCCGGCGGAGGTTCGAGTCCTCCCTCGGGCATGGGTGTGTGTGTTTGTCCTTAGGATAATTTAGGTTAAGTAGTGTGTAAGCTTAGGGACTGATGACCTTAGCAGTTTAAGTCCCATAAGATTTCACACATATTTTTGAAAACACAGACAATAAACAATTAATCAAAGGAAATTCTGTCACAGTGTGTGTAGGAACGCGCTTTTAAAACCGGATAACCAGAAACTAAAAATCAGACAGACTGAATTATTTCTAATGTTATTAGCTTTAACAATCTGAAGAAATTATACAACAGAATGCAGTACAAAACAGCGCAGATCAAAAATAGTGTATAGTGGTCTCTTGCAATAGATACATGTTGCATTTTCGATGCATACAGAAATGTTGCTTGCAGAAGTTACAGGTAATTTGCAGTAGAAAATTTCTCCACCGTTTTTCTCGTTCGACCATCGGTTTAGTCAATAATTAATGTAAAAGACTCTTAATATAAGAACCTTTTAGAACTGGCTGTGATTTGAACAAGCAGTCGCACGCGATTGTCACATCATACAACCACGCTAGTGTGTTCCTGGTTCGTATTGACACTATGTGGTGCGTACGTAGAAGGGAAAACGTCGCACATTCTTTCGATGACACGCGCCCAGTAACTCTGCAGGACACATAAGACATTTCTAGAGTTAGGTCCCTCTTTCGCTTAGGTTACTGTTGAAACTATTCGTGCATTTTACGAGAAAGTTGTTTAGTTTAGATGAAGGAGCTGCTTGAAATCAATATAATGTGATCAATTTATGTACGAATAAGTCTGTTTTATTTTATTCTGACTTATGATTGCCGACGGCTTTGCCGCCGTGGTAACACCGGTTCCCGTCAGATCACCGAAGTTAAGCGCTATCGGGCTTGCCTAGTACTCTGATGGGGAACCGTCCGGTCTGCCGAGCGCTATTGGCAAGCGTGATGCACTCAGACCTTGTGATGCTAATTGAGGAGCTACTTCATTGCGAAGTAGCGGTTCCGTCATGAAAACTGACAACGGCCGGGAGAGCGGTGTGCTGACCACATGGCCCTCCGTATCCGCATCCAGTGATGCCTATGGGCTGAGGATGACACGACGGTCGGTGGGTATCGTTGGATCTTCAAGGCCTGTTCGTACGGAGTTTTTAGTTTTTAACATATCATTGGTGAATTGCAAAAGATTAAAAATAGCTCTGTTGATATTGGTTTGTTTAGAAAATTACATAAATTGTAACTTCTCAATTCCTATTAGCATTATCGGTACATCACTTGGTATTCAGAACACCTCAAATATTCACTCTGCTTATGAATGTATTTACTTTTGAAACCAACACATTTTTACACTCGCAGCAATCTCGTTGCAGTTTTGGGCAAACTATCAAATTTCCGTAGTCCTTTTTCTGACTTACGCCGAAGCACTCGCGTCTGTTGTTTTGACCTTGTACTATGACATCTGTGGAAATATTCTAGACCGATTCCGATAATATCTGTCTCGTTTAGGGTTCACATCAGCAATACTAGTGACAGAAACGTTCATTTTGTGAACATGGCATATAAGGTAGATGAGTTACAGTATTACAGAATTTCAATAAACTTTCCCTGGATATCAGCGCACCAAGGCTTTTTTAAAAAAATTAATTATGTGGACTTATTCACAATGGGTGCAACGCATAACGGGCACTTGTTTATCCTCGATAACAATTAATCCAAACAGTGCCCTGATCCTAAAACAAAGGCATGTAGCGAATGTAAAGAAGAGAGGGAAGGAATGCAACGGCTCAGAAGCTGCCAGTATGCTCATCAGAAACCTGCTCCCCATAGGGGATCGTTTACGTGTCGGCCAATAATGAAAATTCATCATAAGGATACGCTTCCATCATGGAAACTTCCCCAGCCACCTCGATAGGACAGACATTTGACATTCCTCAACTAGTTCATGTTCCTCAACATCAGAAGATGTTTTCAATAACAGGTTCTTTTCGTGTGAGTTCAAATAGTTCAAATGGCTCTGAGCACTATGCGACTTAACTTCTGAGGCCATCAGTCGCATAGAACTTAGAACTAATTAAACCTAACTAACCTAAGGACATCACACACATCCATGCCCGAGGCAGGATTCGAACCTGCGACCGTAGGGGTCACGCGGTTCCAGACTGAAGCGCCTTTAACCGCACGGCCACACCGGCCGGCTTCGTGTGAGTGGTACTTTATGCAGGAGATATTGAAGATGAATCACCAATTAATTTACCAGTAGCCTCACCTGTATTCTCGTATGTTAAGGCAGAACAATTTACAGAATTGCCATAAACTTTTCAAGAGACTGCAGCCTACACTTATTGCTAGGTGTCCACTCTCTCTCCGAGCTTCTGTACTATCCCTTCGATAGTCACGTATTTCTTCACCTTCGAAAAACATTCATATAGCCAGAGTGTTATATAGCAATTTCACTTCAGAACGAGTTAGTGTATTTGTATGTTTCTTTACTTTTCCGCAGCCGGGCGGAGTGGCCGAGCGGCTCTAGGCGCTACAGCTTGGAACCACGCGACCGCTACAGTCGCAGGTTCGAATCCTGCCTCGGGTATGGATGTGAGTGATGTCCTTGGGTTGGTTAGGTTTAAGTAGTTCTAAGTTCAAGGGGACTGATGACCTCAGAAGTTAAGTCCCATAGTGCTCAGAGCCATTTGAACCATTTGAACTTCGTTAGACAACTGTAATCGGTACGACTGTTGAGTTTAAGATGTACCTAAAATTCACCGCAAAATTGCTGTTGCTAAGTCTTTTGTAAAGCACCTGAATGTCGAATTCTGTCGAGCAAGTATTTCTGACTTACTAAAAAACTGAAGTACTGGACTTAATCGCGTCCGATGAGTCTGCTTTAACAGAATTCACTGCGGTAGAACCTATTGAAGTTTGTAAAGCACTCGGGTAAGTGTACAATGCTAACCTTAATCTCCAAACCTTGGAACGTGGTAGATGTTCTGGAATAGTGTTGGTCACTATGTCGTGGTTTTCGCTGGGCCCTATAGTCATAATGAAGGTGACAGACAGTATGTGACTATGTTCGTTACACATATATATTTCTGATCAGGTGATTGCATAATTCAAGACGAGCCTCTACCCGCTCAATGGAAATGTCCGAGATTGATTTAATGAATATTAGGATGAGATAAAAGTTCCAGCGTCATAGCTATCCGTAAAGAAAACAAACAAGATTATCTTAAGCTACCTTCTATTTTTTACATTCAGTGACTTATACATAACGACGTTCAAACTCACTCTAATTCATTCTATCTCTCTCTCTCTTTCTTTCTTATGGCTGCGTACGGCACCCCTTTCTTTGACACACGAAGGGATGAGTGAAGAAAATTTAAGCCATTTCCCCTTCAGTATTACATTTATGAACGATACCGTTGTTTCCGAACGATGATCAATTTTTTATACCAAAGTTCATGTTGTTGTTGTTGCTGTTGTTGTTATTGCTGGTTTGTTGCACGTATTCACGCTACCATATACTGTGCAAGCCTCTTAATGTCTACATAACTACTGCAACCTAGATCCATTTGAATCTGCTTACTGCAGTCAAGCTTTTGTCTCCCTTTACAATCTTATCCCCTGCATTTCCCTCCGTTAGCGAACTGAGGAGTCTTTGATGCTTCAGTACGTGACTTATCAACCACTCCTTCCTTTCAGTCAATCTGTGACGTAAATTTCGTTTCTTCCACAATCTTTTGCGAGCTACAGAGAGACTGTTGTCGGTATTGGCTCTAAGCACTACGGGACTTAGCATCTGACGTTCAAAAATGGTTCAAATGGCTCTGAGCACTATGGGACTTAACATCTGAGGTCATCAGTCCCCTATACTTAGAACTACTTAAACCTAAATAACCCGAGGACATCACATACATCCACGCCTGAGGCAGGATTCGAACCTGCGACCGTAGCAGCAGCGCGGTTCCAGACTGATGCGCCTAAAACCGCTCGGCCACAGCGGCCAGCTGTTGTCGGCATTCTCGGCCGTGTAAAGAACTGTCTACAAGAGGTTCTAGACTTGACACCGAGCATTATTCTGATTGCATGGTTCTGTGAAACAAACATTTCACTCCTCAAAGTCGAGTTATCCCAGAAACATTAGTGAATGTGAATAGGAAAATTATGCCAAAAATTGAAAGTTTCATTCCTAAAATCTTGCGTTATCCGTAACGTAAAAGTTGCGGAGCTTAGAAGTTTAAGAAGATCCGTAAACGTGACTTCTAGTCATATCTCATCATTTTTGAAGCGTCATCTACTTTTTTCCCTCATTTTGGGGCAGTAGAGATCACGTTAAGGCATTTATGGAAGGCAGTTTTGTAGCCCAAAAGCACTGCTTTCTTTCTATGGTCGCTTGCCTTATTTATCTCCTCGCTCCAGTCGCTCTTCTACTTTTGCTCATCGCAGAACCCGTTAAAGTTGTTGATCGGTGATCTTTACTTTATCGGTCAGCGATATATTACTGACTCAGTCCTTCTTTCAACCATTCATTGAAGACTTTAGTTGTCGAGTACATTACAAATCTGCTGCGTTAGTGATGTTGCATCCATCCTGAACAGATGTCCGTAGAACTTCCGTCGCCGTTCCTTTATGGACTCCATCAGGTGTTCATTATCCCTGAACAACTCTTCTCTTCCTTGCAGTCTGCACCATATGTTTGGTATCCAAGGCCACAATGTTTTCGGAAGGATCTTACGCTCAAACGTCTCGGCATCTCGTAGTTCAGTGTTTCCTGTTATTCTAAGGCATTCATTTGATTGTAGAAATTCAGTTTTTATCACTGTGTTTTAGTATCCCTTACTTATAAATTCGTCATAGATCTTATGCTCGACTCTTGCATTTACTTATATTTCTCTTCCTATTCGGGAAAGCGGAGCTCAAATTCGAGATTTCTGTTTTCCATGTTTTCCTTACATTGACTAAGGCATATTCCTGGATGGCTCCTTCGGAGAAAACGACACGGGTGAACTGTTTCCCCATAGTAGTGCTGTAGGGGTCGGTGCTCGGTCTCTTGCGACCTCGTCGTCGACAGGGCAGGAAACCGAAGCCTCCCTTTCTTTTGTCAACCAATTTACGAGCCGAAGATACTACCCTGAATACCCACAGTTTGACATCGGCAACAATTCTGCTCGTCTGAGGTGGAGCGAGGAGGCAAAGGAGTCGACTGTGGCGTAGCAACTACATCGGTTCGGTACAACCCTAAAATGGCTCAAACGGCTCTCGCACTATGGGACTTAACATCTGAGGTCATCAGTCCCCTAGACCTAGAACTACTTAAACCTAACTAACCTACGGACATCACAAACATCCATGCCCGAGGTAGGATTCGAACCTGCGACCGTAGCAGCCGCGCGGTTCCGGACTGATGCGCCTAGAACCGCTCGGTCACAGCGGCCGGCGATACAACCCTGATGAGTCAGAAATGTTCAAATGTGTGTGAATACCTAAGGTACCAAACTGCTGAGGTCATCGGTCACTAGACTTACACTCTACCTGAACTAACTTACGCTAAGAACAACATACACACCCATGCCCGAGGGAGGACTCGAACCTCCGGCAGGAGGGGCCGCGCAATCCGTGACATGGCGCCTGAAATCGCGCGTTGATGAGTCAGCGGGCGGCTATTAGAGAGTAGAATTTCGCAACTGGAGAAGCACAGGCAGAATGCAGTCACAGTGGGCCGCTACTGCAAGGAGAAATCGTTGTCAAAATATAGGGTGAAGTATCTGTCATCATGCCTTTTCAACTGCCCGAGGAACGATGAACTGTCAGTTAGTCTAAAGTTATTCCATCGACATAACTTCGGAAGCTGTCACGGGATATTTTCTAAGTATTTTGGTATAAGGGGCCCGTCGTCTCCGGTGTCTCTTTACGCAGTAGTCGAATTTAGTTTTATGTCTCAGTTATCTTTTTATCTGTGTTACATTAAAATATCTACTCAACAGTGCAAATTTCAGTGACACTGTCTGTCTTGTTTGGAAACAAACTTCTTTGATTTACTGACGGCATTTACTTTTGACAATAATAATGCTCTTCCCCTTCAAGTTTACACTCTCGTCAGTACTGTTTGGTTGTGTCGCTGTTTTGTTTTTGGACAGTGTTACAGGTACATTACCAGTGATACTCGGCAGTATGTAAAGGTTTACGGAAGAAAAGTTTGAAACGTCCCCTTTGGAAAATTAATGAATTACTGTGCTGATAAACCTCTTACGTTATCTGATTTTCAAACAGCTGAGCAAAGCTGAACCTACTCAGACATTTCTCTCTTCACTTATTCTGATCATCACTAAACTGACACACAATATTTTTTTTTAGTGCAAAGCAATCTGACTTTCAATAATCCCTACAAAAGAATGGCCCTGACTAATAATAACCTATACCTTTCATGAATCACTTACCTCACAAAAATCTTCGTTAGTCGAACTACTGCAATACAGCAAGCGCCAGTACTGCCAGCGAAATAAAAGATTCTAACTACTGAAGGCACTAACTACTGATAGGCATAGTTAGCAAATGAAAGATTTTGATAGAGAACAAACAATGTATTTACCTTAATAATGTTCAAAAGTCAACATATACAGGGTGTTTCGAAAATGACCGGTATATTTGAAACGGCAATAAAAACCAAACGAGCAGCGATAGAAATGCACCGTTTGTTGCAATATGCTTGGGACAACAGTACATTTTCAGGCGGACAAACTTTCGAAATTACAGTAGTTACAATTTTCAACAACAGATGGCGCTGCAAGTGATGTGAAAGATATAGAAGACAACGCAGTCTGTGGGTGCGCCATTCTGTACGTCGTCTTTCTGCTGTAAGCGTGTGCTGTTCACAACGTGCAAGTGTGCTGTAGACAACATGGTTTATTCCTTAGAACAGAGGATTTTTCTGGTGTTGGAATTCCACCGCCTAGAACACAGTGTTGTTGCAACAAGACGAAGTTTTCAACGGAGGTTTAATGTAACCAAAGGACCGAAAAGCGATACAATAAAGGATCTGTTTGAAAAATTTCAACGGACTGGGAACGTGACGGATGAACGTGCTGGAAAGGTAGGGCGACCGCGTACGGCAACCACAGAGGGCAACGCGCAGCTAGTGCAGCAGGTGATCCAACAGCGGCCTCGGGGTTCCGTTCGCCGTGTTGCAGCTGCGGTCCAAATGACGCCAACGTCCACGTATCGTCTCATGCGCCAGAGTTTACACCTCTATCCATACAAAATTCAAACGCGGCAACCCCTCAGCGCCGCTACCATTGCTGCACGAGAGACATTCGCTAACGATATAGTGCACAGGATTGATGACGGCGATATGCATGTGGGCAGCATTTGGTTTACTGACGAAGCTTATTTTTACCTGGACGGCTTCGTCAATAAACAGAACTGGCGCATATGGGGAACCGAAAAGCCCCATGTTGCAGTCCCATCGTCCCTGCATTCTCAAAAAGTACTGGTCTGGGCCGCCATGTCCTCCAAAGGAATCATTGGCCCATTTTTCAGATCCGAAACGATTACTGCATCACGCTATCTGGACATTCTTCGTGAATTTGTGGCGGTACAAACTGCCTTAGACGACACTGCGAACACCTCGTGGTTTATGCAAGATGGTGCCCGGCCACATCGCACGGCCGACGTCTTTAATTTCCTGAATGAATATTTCGATGATCGTGTGATTGCTTTGGGCTATCCGAAACATACAGGAGGCGGCGTGGATTGGCCTCCCTATTCGCCAGACATGAACCCCTGTGACTTCTTTCTGTGGGGACACTTGAAAGACCAGGTGTACCGCCAGAATGCAGAAACAATTGAACAGCTGAAGCAGTACATTTCATCTGCATGTGAAGCCATTCCGCCAGACACGTTGTCAAAGGTTTCGGGTAATTTCATTCAGAGACTACGCCATATTATTGCTACGCATGGTGGATATGTGGAAAATATCGTACTATAGAGTTTCCCAGACCGCAGCGCCATCTGTTGTTGAAAATTGTAACTACTGTAATTTCGAAAGTTTGTCTGCCTGAAAATGTACTGTTGTCCCAAGCATATTGCAACAAACGGTGTATTTCTATCGCTGCCCGTTTAGTTTTTATTGCCGTTTCAAATATACCGGTCATTTTTGAAACACCCTGTATATATATATCAGTTCATGATACCCAGTATTACAAATTTACCCTTTCTGCAAATCGTCTGCTCTCAAAATTCTGCCATGTCTCTCCCCACATCCACCACTGCTGGCGGCTCACCTCCAAGGACGAAAAGTTGACCGAGTTCCCACAGCGACGGCAACCACATCGTGCTACTTTTGCATCTGTAACCATTGCAGCTCTTCAATGCTAGACCCATCCATACTGCTGTCTATCACTGTTAACGTGAAACTGACACTGCTGGGAAACAAACCCGAGACAAACCGAACACTACTCAATGCAACGTTGAGTGTGAAGAGTAAAGTGGGGATTACTGTTATCAACAGCAAGTATCCTGAATGAATGGAAGATGTTCGTTTCCAGACAAGACACGCAGCACATTGCGTCGACGTTTGCGATGTTGTGCAGATATTTCCAGTGCAAAACAGATAGAGAGATAAATGAGGTAAGAAAGCAAACGAAACACAGTCATTGTGTAACGAGTCACCGGTAGCCACCGATCGCTTATACCAGAATATCGCTGAACAGGATCGGAAATTTTGTCGATGGAGTTACTGTTCCCCGTGCAGACTTCAGGTAGCTGTTCGGGAGGAAATTTTTGTGCTGAATATAGGGCTCCCGGGTCTTGCCGCACACTGAGGAACAAATACAAAGATCACATTTCTGTATCACGATTCACAGCGGTAAAAAGTTTACTCCAGATACATACTACCACTTTTTTTGCCATTATACCATCAACAGGAACTAAATGCTACACAAACACATTTACTGAAGGAAGTCAACGTTCACTTCAAAAAATACAGTCTGATCTATGTTAACAAAATCCATAAATGTGTAACGTGATTCTGTTGAAGGTGACTTTTCATGCTCTTATCACAAGGAGAGCTCAATAACGGCGGAGCATACCTCGACATGTCGAAATAATCAATGTTACGCAAAGTTCTGCAGAAATTAATGCCGCCAAATTTGTGTGTTGCATATCATCTATGACTGGAATGTGAAATAAAAACAATATTCATTGTTTCCATTTTTCCTTTGTCCGTTGTCAAACAGTTTTCTTGAATAACCCGCAGCAAACATGAATGAAATCGTTAAAAACCACCCAGAAGCACCTATCCTAACATTGTAAAACATTGCTGACATCTGTCACAAAGGGTGAAAATTTCTGTAGCGACGTACCTCATGTAATCGATCTTTCGTTTTAAGTAGTCTACCAAAACTAAATTATTGCACAGTTATTCAGTAAATAAAATTAAGTGGTTCAACTTGTATAAGCAACACGAAAGCGTCAACGTCCCACAAATCAAAGCTGAGACTTTCTCCACATAAATTTGTAATAAATACCAGATTTTAATTTTAATTTGAAATTTTCTCACAGTATTGTTTTTAAACAAATACACGTCACGTCTACATAGATTTGTTTATTAGATTCTAGTCGCTCAAATAATCAGTGAAACAATTTATTACCTAAACGATGTTATGAGAAAACTCGTGAGCGTCATAAATACTATTATTGACGAGTAAGAAGAGAAGCTAATAACTTTCAGTAATATTTGTTCGTGCTGTTCCCGGTTTTGAGCGAAAGAAGCTGACCTTCATATTGCATGAATTCTTCGTTATACACGTGACTTTAAATGTTTGAGGGCATAAACACTGAAACACAGGTGACAATAAAATCTTTCAGTATGCATTTACACACCTTTCGTCACGTAAGCTCCATAATACGTTGCAAGCATTCAAATACAAAGAAAATATGCAGTTTTCTCGTGGGCATGAAATTAAACCGGTGGGGGGGGGGGGGGGGGGCGATGGGGACTGGTGACTGGTCTTCTTCTGACTGGTCGACTACACCGGCAACGACTTCATCTGCTGCGTCAACCTCTTCATCTAAGACCTACTCTCAAACATTTTCTCTGTAAGTCTTCTTGAAAGTATTTAATTTATGCGGAACTTTGTGTAATTCTGATTCTCTTGAGGTACTGAGAAAAGCATCTGAGCTAATAGTAATAATACGTGTTGCGAAATATCACTATGAAGTCAGATATTAGTGTGTTTTATAAGAAGGGACAAGCAATCTACTGTAAATCTAGTGCTGCTTTCCTTTACTGCTAAATCGCTGCCCAAGACGTCTGTCGGTATGTGAAACAGAGTATAGCGCTTAAATTTTTTTTCTGTCTTTAAGATCGACCTTTTGAAGATATTTACCATCTTCATTGACCTGAACACGGTTAAAATTTTTTACACGGATGCCACCGTGAACAAATTCCGTGGTCATGCTATTACGTTATTTGTTATTGAGAAATAATTGGGCAGCCCTCGCATCTAATAACAGACGTACTTGAAAACAAAGTTAATAAGAAGGTCATTAAGATTTTGTATCAAGTTGGAGACTAAGTGTCACAGGGCCGGCCGGTGTGGCCGAGCGGTTCTAGGCACTTCAGACTGGAACCGCGCTATCGCTACGGTCGCAGGTTCGAATACTGACTCGGGCATAGATGTGTGTGATGTCCTTAGGTTAGTTAGGTTTAAGTAGTTCTAAGTTCTAGTGGACTAATGACCTCAGATGTTAAGTCCCATAGTGCTCGGAGCCATTTGAACCATTTTTTTAAGTGCCACAGCTGTTAAAGTTCTATTTGTCGGAGCCGAACACAGTAAATTTTGTGAACTATTTAATGTAGTGGAATGTATCGTGACATGTCTTGAATCTCATGGGAGTACGTATGTATGAATAATTAGTGTAGTTTCCAGTGCACGTCAACATCTGAAACAGGAAATTTTCGAGCAAAATTTTCGCTCAAAGAGGGACCTGGAGCCTAGACCCTTAGCTTAAAAAAGCCTAATGCTCTACTGCCTTTTGTTACGGATTAAGCTATAAGGGGTCGTATTGTAGCATGATCTTCAATAGTTTTCATAAAGTATATACTTCTTTGAGACTACGTCATCAGACCTCACCCTGTCTGTAGTTTCTAAATGAGAACTGTTGTTCCCGTTACTCCTTCAGGAAACTCATTTAGCGCACACATGTGTGGCAGCGGCGAACAGTTTTCCCTCCCTAAGTTCCTCTAGTCGTGAAATCCCGTTGCCTGTCCACTGACTCACAACAGTCGCAGAATTGCAATCTCGCTGACTCATGACACCGTTGGGCGCTTCTCGATGGTAGATGTACAGATTCACACTGCGTTGTTGAGACTCCGTGACTCATGACGGTTGCGACATGTGCATGGAAATATCTTTTGATAAGTTAATAGTACTTGGCATGGTCGTTTTCAAGGACTTATAACCTTTATACAGTATGAAGCAGCTAAGCAAAGCACCATATGTGCCCACAAGTAACCTTCTAACATTTATCGCTACCGAATTACGACATCGACCTTTTTTTAAGGAACTATACAAATTTTTCTACGCCACTGGACAAAGTACTAGAAGAGGACTTCAACTACATAACATTTATGGATCCAACTGTAACAAGATAACAGCGCCACAAACGACGTCCACGCCGTTAGGAGAAGAGGGCACACAAACATCTGCCTCATTCTACCTCATGGAAACAGGGAACTCATGTCCCATTCGTTCATTTACCTGTGTGATTGAAGCTGCTGTAGCGATGCGGCTACCTTCTCCTGAACCTATTCAGACTTGCTCAATACATACTTTAGTCGACGGAGTGGATATGGTTTGGGATTATGCAAATGTCACCAATTGCTAGAACAGTGTTGCACTTGTGTGCTAGAAGGTATCCTGATCGTGACAAGCCCGCCCTCTCAATCTTTGAAAATACTGGATGTGACTGTTGGGTGTGGTGTAGAGGATTTTGAGGAAGCTGGCGAGGTGACCTGTTCCAATCGGAATGCGGAAGTCTACAGTCACGCATTCAAGACCTTTGAACTGAATGAAATGGGACAGAATATAGTGGTATTCCTACTAACCATGAAAAGTATGAGCATAACCTGTATGTACATAAAGAGTAAACGTAATTTGCGCCAAAGAACAGAAAATATAAACATCACGCCACATTACTGTCGAAGAGCGAAATACTGTACTCTCACAGATGTGAAGTTCTGCGAGTTGTACTTTCCACGCAACTGTATGCTTCATGACAAGCTGTGGGCACATAACGTAATTTTCGTATTATGGAAGTAACTAAGACGTATATTTCTGTTGTCACTATTTTTAGTTTTACCCTAAGTTCTCCATAGTGCTATTCATATTCTTCGTGCACCGGCGTTTGATAAGGCTCAAGAGGTTGAAGTTTGCTAATCGAGAGTGAAATGAAATGAAGTCTTTATTTCAAACAGAAAAACAACATCACCAAGGAAAACGACTTCTTTGAAGAAATTTACAGCGGTTGCCGACCCAAGCATAAAAAAGACTGCTCATATTTGAATATCTTACTCTTTTCGATTGCGTTTAGATTGATACCTTTGCCCTACTCTACCAAATGTAAGCAAACACGTAACTCAGGTAGGGTTCAGTCGTTTAATAAGACTTTCTACTGCATTTAATGTCTTCAGTAGTCATAGATATTTCTGCGTAGATCTCGTTATAATTTTCTCCGCTGATAAAATTGCGGATATGTTAAACATGTAACGTATACTTGTCATTTTGTGTTTCCCCAACAACTGATCTAACAATTTCCAAATGTTCCGTTAAGAGGGTCTGTAAGTATATGTGCGGAATGGGCGTTACATACACCACGTTATTATCACATGGACTGCCTTGAACCGAGTGCGATGTCTTCCGAAAAACGACGCAGCATATCTGTTAGGAAATGTAGATACTCGTGGCTATTTAGAGCCTTATAAATAAAACAGGAACCGATGATGCGATTCTTGAAAAGTCCGCACCACACGTTTAGAGACAAAGGTCGTTGTTTAACTATTACTCTTTGTGTGTATTTCTAAAAATGGTTCAAATGGCTCTGAGCCCTATGGGACTTAACTTCTGAGGTCATCAGTCCCCTAGAACTTAGAACTACTTTAACCTAACTAAAATAAGGACATCACACATCCATGCCCGAGGCAGGATTCGAACCTGAGACCATAGCGGTCGCGCGGTAACAGACTGTAGCGCCTAGAACCGCTCGGCCACCCCGGCCGGCGTGTATTTCTAACCGAGCATTAGTTCGTTCTACGAAGGCTGATTTGCCCATGGCTTTTAATCTATACTTCATCCTTAAAGATAATCCTGTAAAGAAATTCCGCGTCATTTTGCAATTTTCGTAGTCAATAGCCAGAGAAGTGCAACAGATCTCAAAGTCATTGCCACGAAGTTGTTGGTGGAACTAAACGGGAAGAATGAAATGAGTTCTAGTGTTTATGCCCTAGACAAGTATATTCCGAGTACGGTTTTAAGGGATGGGAAAGACCCACCCTGGTTTAATAGCCGTGTGAGGAAAGGGGTACTAAACAAAGAGCGCTTCATCTCAGATTCAGGAGAAGTGAAAACCTAGCTGACAAACAAAAGCTGCACGAAGCGAAAATGAGCGCTAAGGAGAGCAATGAGAGAAGCGTTCAATGATTTTGAAAGTAAGACGTTGTCAACCGACCTGAGTAAAAACCGTAAGAACTTTTGGTCGTATGTAAAATCAGTAAGTGGGTCAAAACCATCTATTCATTCTCTCAGCGACCACACCGGCACGGAAACGGAAGATAACAGAGAGAAGGCCGAAATAGCGAATTTGGTCTTCCGAAGTTGTTTCACAGCGGAAGATCGTAACACTGTCCCTCCTTTCAATCGTCGTGCGAAAGTCGAAATGGCAGATATTGAGATAACCGATCGCGGAAATGAAAAGCAGCTACAATCGCTTAGTAGTGGGAAGGCTTCATGACCAGATGAGTTACATATCAGATTCTATAAAGATTATGCGAAAGAACTTGCTCCCCTTCTAGCAGTAATTTATCGTTGATCGCTTGAGCAACGAAAGGTACCCGAAGACTGGAAAAAATCGCAGGTCATTAGCGTTTTTAAGAAAGGCCGTAAAGACAGATCCACACAATTATAGACCTATATCGTTGACGTCAATCTGTTGTAGAATTATGGAACATGTTTTATGCTCAAGAATTCTGACGTTCTTGGAAAATGAACATCTCATCTATAAGAATCAAAATGGATTCCGCAAATAGAAATCCTGCAGAACTCAGCTCGCTCTGTCCCACCATGAGATCCACAACGCAATGGACAACGGCGCTGAGGTTGATGCCGTGTTCCTTGTTTCAGTAAGGGATTTGACACCGTCCCGCATTCCCGTTTAATGAAAAAAACACGGGCTTATGAAGTATCAGAGCAGACCTGCCACTGGATTCAATACTTTCTTGCAGATAGAACTCAACACGTCGCTCTTAACGGAACTAAATCGACAGCTGTAAAGATAAAATCCGAAGTACCACAAGGAAGTTTTGCAGGACCGTGGTTGTTTACAATATATATAAATGATCTAGTAGAAAACTTCGGATGTTCTGTAAGGCTATTCGCAGTTGATGCAGTTGTCTATACTAAAGTAGCAACGCCAGTATATAGTAAGAATTTGCAGATTGACCTGCACAGAATTGATGAATGGTGCAGACTATGGCAGTTGGCCCTGAACGCAAATAAACTAACTACTTTCACAGACATAGGAAAAGAAATCCGCTACTGTACAGTTACATTATTAACGACAAACAGCTGGAGACAGCGTCTGCCGTAAAATATCTGGGCGTAACTATCCAGAGCGACCTTAAGTGGAATGACCATATAAAACAGATATTGGGAAAAGCAGAAACCAGATTCAGTTTCTTCGGAAAAGTCTTAAGGAAACGTAACTTATCCACGAAAGAAGTAGGTTATAAGGCGCTTGTTCACCCGATGCTTGAGTATTGTTCAGCTATCTGGGATCCCTATCAGGTAGGACTGATAGAGGAGATAGAGAAGATCCAACGAAGAGTGGCGCCTTTCGTCACGCGATCGTTTCGCTGGCGAGAGAGCGTTACGGAGATGCTAAACAAACTCCACTGGCAGACGTTACAAGAGAGGCGTCGTGCATCACAGAGAGAGTTACTATTGAAATTTCTGGACAGCACTTTTCAGAAAGAGTCGGACAACATATTACTTCGCCCCACATACATCTCGCATATTGACCACGAGGAGAAAATTCGAAAAATTAGAGCCAATGCAGAGGCTTACCGACAATCATTTTTCCACGCACTATTCGCAAGTGGAACAGGGCTAGAGGGATCAGATGGTGGTACCCAAAATACCCTCCGTCACACGCCATTAGGTGGCTTGCGGAGTATGTTGTAGGTGTAGATGTGTACACGCCAGTCGGTTGTAAGGGGTCAGTACAGCGAGACTGGTTGTAGTGGGTACGTGACAAAATTGAGTTATCATGTTTGGTCGTGCACATGACCACCCACTGAATGAAGGTGCCTGATTTGTAGATGTATCAGCGCCGACATTCCAAACTGTCCAACGCGTCTGCAAGGAATGGTGTAAAACACGCAGGGAGCTGAGACGAGTGTCAACTTTGTCAACGACACTAGTTTTCAAACCTGATACGAATTACTTCTGTCAGCGAACACAGGTCCATCTCATCTAGTTTCCAAGTGAACTTTGCAAAGGGAAATGAATGCAATGGACATTTCGAGTCTGACACCTCGCAAGCCATTGTTCACAATGACACACAAAGCTTCACGACTTCGGTGGGACGAACAACACAGAATGTGGTCCGATGAGTCGCGCGTTTGCCACTTTTCAAATGGTGCTGGGCGTCGAATGTACCGATGGCCTACTGAGAGGTTTAACTTGCAATATGTTGTGGGTGCAGTTCAGGCCGGGGGTGGTTCTGTGATGTTTTGGGGGTGTTTTTCCTACCATCTTATCGTCAATGAGTGGCTTAAGCTGGATATGGCATATCTGGAAAAAACTTGTGGACTCTCTTCGTCACGAAACTGAGGCCTTTGTCAAGTCTGGAGCAGTGTTAGCGTTAGGTCCCCTAGGGTCATTAATTTTTTGACCCCTGTGCTTCTTTAAATGGGGAGTAAATGGAACAGTTTGCCGCGAACATGTCTACTTCTCTGACGAATAGTGAAATTAGTGAATGATTTATTCGAAGCCGAGGAAATAACAAGAACCGAACAGACAAACTAACTTTCATTCATTACATTTCAAAGAGAGCGTAACATTTGCAACTTTTTCGGCTGGAATAAGCTTTTTAAATCTTGTTGTGGCTCTGGTAACTTTTTGTTGCCTTGGGAATCTAGAAGAGATTTTTGGAGCTTACATTTCGAATCCCAAAAGCATAAAAATCTTAATATATTTCTGTTACATGAACGCGTTGTCAACGGCGACAAAAAGCAACCAACGGGCGAATATACACGGTCCAGTCACATTAATGTGACCACCGCCTACATTCGACGTCAACTTGCAAGAGCCACTCACAGACGGTACGTGGCAGCACTGGCAGTGTAGGATGAATGAAGCGTGTGGCGGGGACGCGGAAAACAACGCAGTCGTTGTAATCCGGAAACGGAGCAATTTATGTGACGTCCAAAATTGCATGATCATTGGCTTTCGGGCGAAAGATGGAAGTATTTCCGAAGTGGCTAAGTCTGTAAACTGTTCGCGTGCTAGCGTGGTTAAAGTATGCCCCGCATGGCAAAATGCCGCTATCCAAAATCGGCGGAGAGGTAACTGTAGTGGACCACGGGCCATAGATGACAGGGGTGAACATTGGCTGCAGAGATATGTTCGGGCGAACTATTGAGGAACTGACCGTCAGGATAAACCAAGGGGCTACCAACAATGTCTCCTCGACGACCGTTTAGCTAACGTTGCTGCGTATTGGCTCCTGGAGCGAGCGCCTGGTTCATATACCTACGCTGACCGTTGTTCATAGGCGACGAAGGTTACAATATGTACGCCAATACCGCAACCAGACATCCGATGAGTGGAGATAGGCGACCTTTTGAGATGACAGAAGGCCGTTGGCATGTAGGGAGTGAAACGTCTGATAGGAAACACCCTGCAACAATAGTCGGAAGGGTCCAGGTCGAAGGATGGAGCGCTATGGTCTGGGGATTGTTTTCTTGGAATTCCCTGAGTGATCTCGTAATTCTGGAGGGCACAATGGATCAATACAAGTATGCCTCTATCCTTGCTGACGATGTCCAGCCATAAATGCGCTTTCTACATCTACATCTACATCTACATCTACATCTGCATCTGCATCTGCATCCATACTCCCCAAGCCACTTGACGGTGTGTGGCGGAGGGTACCTTGAGTACTTCTATCGGTTCTCCCTTCTATTCCAGTCTCGTATTGTTCGTGGAAAGAAGGATTGTCGGTATGCTTCTATGTGGGCTCTAATCTCTCTGATTTTATCCTCATGGTCTCTTCGCGAGATATACGTAGGAGGGAGCAATATACTGCTTGACTCCTCGGTGAAGATATGTTCTCGAAGCTTCAACAAAAGCCCGTACTGAGCTACTGAGTGTCTCTCCTGCAGAGTCTTCCACTGGAGTTTATCTATCATCTCCGTAACGCTTTCGCGATTACTAAATGATCCTGTAACGAAGCGCGCTGCTCTCCGTTGGATCTTCTCTCTCTCTTCTATCAATCCTATCTGGTACGGATCCCACACTGCTGAGCAGTATTCAAGCAGTGGGCGAACAAGCGTACTGTAACCTACTTCCTTTGTTTTCGGATTGCATTTCCTTAGGATTCTTCCAATGAATCTCAGTCTGGCATCTGCTTTACCGACGATCAACTTTATATGATCATTCCATTTTAAATCACTCCTAATGCGTTGTCTACATTGAGATTCAATTGCCATTCCCTCCAACAAGTGTCAATTTGCTGCAGATCCTCCTGCATTTCAGTACAATTTTCCATTGTTGCATCCTCTCGATACACCACAGCATCATCCGCAAAAAGCCTCAGTGAACTTCCGATGTCATCCACAAGGTCATTTACGTATATTGTGAATAGCAACGGTCCTACGACACTTCCCTGCGGCACACCTGAAATCACTCTTACTTCGGAAGACTTCTCTCCATTGAGAATGACATGCTGCGTTCTGTTATCCAGGAACTCTTCAATCCAATCACACAATTGGTCTGATAATCCATATGCTCTTACTTTGTTCATTAAACGACTGTGGGGAACTGTATCGAACGCCTTGCGGAAGTCAAGAAACACGGCATCTAGCTGTGAACCCGTGTCTATGGCCCTCTGAGTCTCGTGGACGAATAGCGCGAGCTGGGTTTCACACGATCGTCTTTTTCGAAACCCATGCTGATTCCTACAGAGTAGATTTCTAGTTTCCAGAAAAGTCATTATACTCGAACATAAAAATTCTACAACTGATCGACGTTAGAGATATAGGTGTATAGTTCTGCACATCTGTTCGACGTCCCTTCTTGAAAACGGGGATGACCTGTGTCTTCTTCCAATCCTTTGGAACGCTACGCTGTTCTAGAGACCTACGGTACACCACTGCAAGAAGGGGGGCAATTTCCTTCGCGTACTCTGTGTAAAATCGAACTGGTATCCCATCAGGTCCCAGCGGCCTTTCCTCTTTTGAGCGATTTTAATTGTTTTTCTATCCCTCTGTCGTCTATTTCGATGTCTACCATTTTGTCATCTGTGCGACAATCTAGAGAAGGAACTACAGTGCAGTCTTCCTCTGTGAAACAGCTTTGGAAAAAGACATTTAGTATTTCGGCCTTTAGTCTGTCATCCTCTGTTTCAGTACCATTTTGGTCACAGAGTGTCTGGACATTTTGTTTTGATCCACCTACCGCTTTGACATAAGACCAAAATTTCTTAGGATTTTCTGCCAAGTCAGTACACAGAACTTTAATTTCGAATTCATTGAACGTCTCTCGCATAGCCCTCCTCACACTACACTTCGCTTCGCGTAATTTTTGTTTGTCTGCAAGGCTTTGGCTATGTTTATGTTTGCTGTGAAGTTCCCTTTGCTTCCGCAGCAGTTTTCTAACTTTCTTTTCCCTCGGTTCGATGTCATCTACCAGCAGGAGTTTGCAATGTGTCACACGGGTCGCTGTGTACCTGAATCGTTCTAAGAGCTCCAGGATGAGTTAACCGTACTCCCCTGGCCACCAGACTCCGCGGATTTGAACCCAATCGAGAATCTGTGGGGCCTCCTTGATCGGTCTCTTCGCTCCATGGATCCTCAACCGAGGAACCTAGCGCAGCTGGCACGGCAGTGGAGTCGGTATGGCTCCACACACCTGCCGGTACCTTCTGGAACCTCATTGGCTCCCTGCCTGCACATTTCGAAGCGGTCCGCACTGCGAAAGGTTTTTGACAGGCGGTCACACGATGTGACTAGACATTGTGTGAACGCAATAGCACAGAGTAAAATATTTACTTCATACACAAATGAGTTGTCGTAAATTTTACAAGGCAGAATTAAGATTTCCATCATCAGCGTTAATCAAAAAAGAACACTGTTGCCGCCTTTACTTGCTGGGAAAACTAACATTATGATGTCTGTTTCACTTTTAATTTTACAGCCAACAGTGAAAGATGCTGGAATGACTTTGAATTATCGTCCTTAATTACTTCAAGGCTTGCTAGCTATAATCGGTAAATCACCATTAGACAAAATTAGCCTCTACAAACTGCTGTACAAATCTTATTTGTAAACTATCGTGATTGCGCATATTTAATTCAACGAACATTTATCGCTGTTAAATTACGTAAAATAAGATGACTAAAAGGCATTCGATAGTGGACGGAGACTTGGCATATTTACATGTGCAAATGAAACTCCACAGAACTGCCTTCAGCGCAATAAAACAACCTACAACAACACAAACGCATTACAGTATCGAAGCAATCTCACTACTAGTAAAAACATGGCATCCTGAGTTCTCAGTCAGTTAGCGATGATATCTTCAACATATTTTAAGTGTGTTGACCGGAGCGATGTTCGCCAAGTCACACTTCAGCTTTGAGCATAATTGACCTATGTCGCTCAATAGTTTTTAAGTGTGTTGACTTGAGCGATGTTCGCCAAGTCACACTTCAGCTTTGAGCATAATTGACCTTTGCCGGTCAATAGTTTTTAAGTGTGTTGACTGGAGCGATGTTCGCCAAGTCACACTTTAGCTTTAAACATAATTCCGCTGTCATTCCCTAAGTTCAATGGCAGTGGTCACCAGGCCCGAATTATGATAGCAGTGGTCCACACAGAGTTTTTACAGTATGTGTGTGGATCACCTCCATGAAGGCAAATTGAGTACCCCATTGCCGCCACATTATCCCCTACTATAGTGTTTTCTGCAACTCATAACCATAAATTCGCCAAGAAACTCAATCAGGCACGTGCAATAGTTTTTGACTTGATTCTAGACCGTTTCAGGTCAAATATACTAATCTTGAATAATGACCATCTATTTTATATGGCCCGTAATACCGGATGTTACAGATTAGATATAGACTTGTTCATAAGTCCAATCATGACCATTTTTGTGCTAAATCAATAGGATGTTCATGAGTTATAACCATAGCTAAGCAAGTGCTTAACAATTACGTCTTAAAATTTTTTAAACCTAGTCATAATAACGACGATGTTGGCTTTATATTATCCTTCCCACTCCTAAGTTCTTTTTAGGTGATTAAACTTCGTACTTAAGCACAAAAATTTCCTGGATAGGCCATACTTTGTAATCACATGATGTCTTCCTCATAGCATGACCAATGAATACTTCATAAATGATAAGACAGTCGATATAAGTACGTTATGCACAGGGTAACATATACGCCCTTTTCCTCAGCTATACCTTTTATTTCAATTTACTAGTAAATTAAAGGTATGGAGTTAAGTTCGCTTTTTGTCCCAGAAAGTAATTATCATACAGTTTATGCGCAGGCGCAAGGTATTGTGTCCGCCTAGGAGGGCTTCATGACTCTACGATCAGTTCCAGTACAGCACTCGTGGCTGTCGCATCGCGGTCGCGAAGCGGGGCCGAGGCAGTTTCAGATAAGTTTTTACAGTCTGACGATAATTTACGGATTTGCAGTTCTAGCTTTACGATGTCCACTGTGGACAAACGGTAGTTACTGTTATTCTGAAGAAGGTTGGGTTATCCCGGCTGAAACCTGAGTAAATTCTAGGTAAACGGTGCAACTGAGGCTGTTGATTACTAAAATTAAAATTAATAAGTTAGCGATAACATCGTCTTTGGCCACTTTCTTTCTATTCGTACATAAGCTCTGCTCTTTTTTAACTGCAGAAGAAAGTGGACGTCCCTAGTATAGCGAGTCTTAAACGTCAGACCCCAGAGTCAAACGACGTAACATAACTGCCTAATTTAAAATACAAATCGTATAAACACTCCTCTAAAAATCCGTCTGTACAGGCTCGAAAGTTATGTTGCAATATAGATTCATAGCCTTATACAGTGACTGCCATAGAGTATCACAGATATACGCTAAGGCGTCAGATGACACCTATTGATCTTGCTTTGAAATACATTACCAGTTTAACCAGTAGTTTAGTAGCTTGCAGAACTTCGTTTAGCCGTTGTTGATATGATTAAATATCGAGGGAGAATTTCCAGATTTGGCAAGCAGATTGCTTTCAAGCCCAACGACAGTCAGTGGAGTGAACATCGTCGCTCTGAGCCTGGCAGGCCAGCTATTTCATTTCATTTCCATTGAATCACAATAAAATAACCTTATTTTTTGGAAAATAGTATTTACGTACTGGCACGGAAAGGTTTTATGTTAAATCGTTTCTCGGTGCAAGAAGCAGGTTAAAGATAATTTCGTAAACTTCTCGATTCATCTTGCTGTTAGCCAAAAGTAATGGTCTGAGGTCGCAAAATCAGTCTTTAGTAAGGCTCGTTTGAAAGTGTTACGTTAACAATTTTCACAGGTAAAATATTAGCTGCTGATGACTCACCATGTGGATCAGGAGGGCAACAGAAAACGAATCTCTGGGAGTTGCAGAGATCAACCTTCTATAGGATGTGTGTATTGCACTTCACAAAATGGACATCGTTGATTTTCAATAAATGTTCAGAATAAACTATTAACTTGCACTGTGCACATTGAATGAATAATGGCGAGTCACCATCATGATCATAGGCGAACTCCTTGGGAGTTACAAAACGTGCAGGGCGTTCAGTAAGATTTTAAGGTTTGCGTGGTCTCCTGACCTTCATTTCTTACATATTCCGACCTCACCATCGTATTATGCGTATCAAGACGTTTCATTCGAGCCCAAACTCGATAGGGTTTTACATATTTCCATTTAATAGATATGCAAATCTAATAAATAAATTGCACGAGCGCACCGAAATTAAAAAGTCGAGGCTGGCGTACACAAACATTCAAGATACGACAGCCACAGGAGTTTTTGTTCGGTGGAGGCAACCTGCCCAATGGAAAGACTGTGGGAGGGTGGGTTAGCACGTAGCTGCGCCGGTCGGCTGACCGCCCATGGACCAAAACAATTTTTGCCAGAGAAAAGGGATAATGGCCTGCGTGTTCACCTTACAAGCAATCCCGCTCTATTGTTCGAGAGAGCCCCAGCATACCCATTTTTTGACGGACCTAGTGCGCAGCTTCAGAGTTCTTGCAAGTGGACAGTAAATGCCTAACGCAGATGCTATATGTTTCTGGATTGGTCGGCTTAGCCATTCTCCCGTTTGTAAGAGTAACGCTGATTGGTGGACTATTTCTGACGTAATGAGCCGGAGGTCTGAGGGAAAGACAGTGGATGATACACCCTTTCGTTTTTTGCATGGAGGGAAGTCGTTCCAGTGACGCTCTTGTAGCGAGAGCACGTATCGGGAGCGAGTGCGCTCGTGCACGTACGCAGAGAGCGAGGAACAAAGTCTCTACTCAGTACTGCACTGAGAGAGCACCTCTGTTGCTAGCGAATCGGAGTGATACTCTATATTGAGTTGCTCGTGATTAAGCGTTTGTTCACTGTATTGGCCAAGACACTTACTGCGCGGTGTGAACAGAGACAGAGTATTAGTTAGCACCTGCGAGCGAACATTGAGTGGCATCACGGTGGACTGGTTATCTGACTGGTGTACCATGCCAATAGTTAGACTAGGGGCAGATAGGAGTCCTTGACTTCATCAAGGCATAGTGAGAGTTCGATTGGCAAAGGTCAATCCAGACAGAGATAGTTTTGTTATTTTTCAGCAGCGAACGATGCAGGCAGCAGTCGTCGCAGCTCACAGTATTGTGCGCTACAGCGTACGTGAGCCCTATCTTTCGTCCATTAGAAATAACATACTTCATTCATGACATACCATTACATTTCCCACGTGACAGCCTCGACCGTAATTAGAAAAATTCAATAGGATAGTTATTCTAGTTGAGTAGGTGCGGCTCTCAACCATTCTGCCGAGTAAATAACATTCTTAAAGAAAAGGGATGAAAGAGCTTTCCCACACTTTGTATATAAATGTCATTAACAGGATTCCTATCCATAAGAGGAACCTCCTATTCCGAAAAGAACTCTGAAATTTCTGTATCAGTTTGTAAATAAAAGTTTCATTAGATTTTTCTTAAACTTTGCTATAAATAATGTTTTCTGTTCGTTTAATATTTCTCTTACACTAACTAGCAATACTCCAGCACCCAAGTATCCCATTAGTTATGTAAGAAAATAGAATATTTTTGTGTCTTTTCCTTACAGCGGACGACTCCAGAAGATATTTATTCCTGAAAGTTTTTCAGGCATTTCTTTTTGGTACGTTAGGAGCGTCTGTCTGGCTTCTGTAGTAGTGTGGCGTGGAAATTGCTTCTTGCAGGAGCCAAAGGGTACTTGTCAGATCAATCCGTTGCACAACTAATCAACATAACACCCACACACTGACAAGATATCCACTCTTCAAGAATGCATATAGAATTATATTGGGGTAATGGGTTTGATGAGAACTGATGGAATGTGATGGCATGCAGCTGAATGCGAAACAATATATTATCGTGAAACTGGCTATCCTTAAGGTGTAGCTGCAGATAATGCGATTATATGTTTTACAGGAACGGAAAAGAAGAACATCCACAGGCTGAATTCGTCCATTGGTTCCAGACGGTATGAACTGCAACATCATACTTCAGTTGCCAATGTTAACACATTTTTCTATGATGTGATAATGAAGATGGCCATTTAGCTGGTCGAAGCTAGTAATCGATGTATCCTTTCTTGCGATCTTGGCAAATAAAAAGTTTTTCTAAAGAAGACTACAACATCAAACATGTATTAGATAATGGGCAAGGCTCCTATGAGTATTCTGGTGCATATATACATATATCATATATAATATACGAAAAATAAAAAGGAAGTCCACTACGTAACTTCTACCAAAGTTTAATAGCACCGCTAATGTATTCAGAGGACGGTTATTTTTTCCAACACTACAATACACAGGTAAACGTGAGTGAATCTTCAAGTACTGGTATCCCTGATGTCAACTTCTAATGGGAATATTAGTACTCCTCACTCTTTTCACTTGCATAAAATCGACCTCATAACCTATAACTAAGCCTTTATCGATAACTACGACATGGATGATTTAGGGATACAGGACGTCCTTATTAAGTGGAGAATAGTGTTTTCGCTATTTATTTAGAGTGTATATGACATTTATTTATCATTCCTTTGAAATGCCATGTGACTTCAAAGACATACTGATGATATATTCAGTTTGCACGCTTTGTAGATGAGGACATTTAACTTCCATTGCAACAACACATTTCACACGGCAAGAAATACTTGCGACTAATTACAGTATAACATGTTCGGCGATAAATCGCAATAATCACATTTTAACATTGCGCAGGGATACAAGTTGTGAATTTGTTAACTAAGATTTTAAACTGTGACATATCACAGCCAAAAATAGCAGTTACCGAAAAGTAGCGTTCACAGAAAACACTGATATTGGAAAGTCACAGTTTAACCCATTACTCTGACTGAGTCATCGACATTCTCAAAGCATCTTCGTGTTCAGCACAATCTAGCGAGTGAAACGTAACCACATTTGACACGTTTCTATATAGTGTTCCTGGAAAAAATTCAGTCTCATTACTTATTTGGTAAATTGTGTAAAACATGGATAACAGATCACGTGGGTAGACCATTTCATTGTGATATCTTACACTATCTTTACTAAGGGAAAGTTATCTGAACCCATGTGATCGTTGGATTTTATATTCCCGAAAATTGTTACACTCAGTATTTGTATGCGCACCTTCGCCGATGTTGGTATCATTTTGGCCCCAACGCTTCGTCCTCTCTCCTCTCCCATACACTGCTGATTTGCCCAAACCGCCCCCAACAGTCCACCTTCAGTCAGTTTCCTGATGACACCGCTTTCCTCGCCTTCTCCCCGACACGCCCGAGATCCCAGCGATCTCTCCAAATCCATCTCAGTCAGTTTACCTCCTGATGCAACGGACGACTCCTCAAAATCAACCCCTCCAAAACCTAGGCAACAATTATAGGACGGACCACCCGCAGCTTCCACCACCATGACTTCTACGTTACCATTTACAGCAGTCCTATCCAGTTAACTAACACACTAAAATGTCTTGGACTAACCCTCGGTCGCCAGCTACCGTGGAAACATCACCTACTAACAGTCCAACAGAAAGTCCACAATAGACTAAAACTACTTAAACTATTAATAGGCCTAACTTGGGAACTACACAACTCTACTATTGGTTCAATTGGCTCTGAGCACTATGGGACTTAACTTCTGAGGTCATCAGTCCCCTAGAAATTAGAGCTACTTAAACCTAACTAACCTAAGGACATCACTCACTTCCATGCCTGAGGCAGGATTCGAACCTGCGACCGTAGCGGTCGCGCGGTTCCAGACTGTAGCCCCTAGAACCGCTCGGCCACTCCGGCCGGCCCTCTACTATTGTCCACATCTACAAAACACGGATGTGACCCATCAACTGCCATGCAAATGTTGCATTTATCTTTGCCCCGCCAAATTTCTATACGTCCCTCCAAATCCTCGAACGCCCTGCACTCCCTCTCGCTTCCCACATTTGCCTTCGCCATCTGGATCCTCTACCATCTCATCAATTTTCCACCCCTCCTCACCCACATCGAACATCTTCGCACATCCTAATTATCCACAACTAGTTTCCAACCACACCATTGCCTCTCCTCTGATCACGAACCCTAATACGTTGCCACGCCTTCGCACACACATCCCTCTGTCACTACACCTACACGCACTCTATATCATATTCCAATGCAACTTCAATCAACTCCTTCTCCCAGACATCGAAATCTGCCCCGGTATTTATCCTTCCTACCAACTTTAACCCTTCTCCACCTTTCCCACTCCACAGCAGGACTCCTTTTCCCTCTCCTTCCATCCCCATCATACGACACACAACTTCTCGCCCTCTGTCTTTCCTACCGACTGTATTTCCGACTACCCAGCTCATCTCCTATCTCCCGTCTCCATAGTTTTCCTACCTAACAGATCCCTACCTTACTACCCACACCCCTGAACCCCATGGAACATATTCTCTTCTCTGACAATACTTCCCACCCTACTGCAGATCCTTCAGATTTTAAGTGAAAGTGTAGTACTTCATTTTTTTATAAGAATTTCACCTTGCTAGATATGTTTTTAAAACGTACGTGTTTTCCTTTTTTCTCTGTCTGTCTATGATTTTTAATTTAAAATAGAAAAAGCCCCATATTTTGTTTTATTTCTCATTATAATTTTTTTTTATCGCTTGGTTGAAGAGCGAAGATCTGTACTGCTGACAGCCTCCCCCTCTACCACCCCTTTGGGGCGACGGAGATGAAATGACAGTAAATAAAACAAGCTGGCATCATTCTCAGAGTCTGTCTGCGTGTGCGGCAGGCTGCAAGTGGTCACTGCGGCAGCTGCGGCACTACCTCCACCAGGCGGGCCACTCGGACTGGTTGCTGTGGCAGAAGGTGACCGCGCTCGTCGTGCTCACCGTGCTGAGCCACAGCCCGTCCGTGCCCACCACCGCCAACTGCTTCGAGTTCTACGGCTTCGACGTCCTCGTAGACTCCTCCCTCCGGCCCTGGCTTCTCGAGGTCAGTGCCGCTCGCTTGCTGGAGCCCTAAAGCCCTTTTAGACGAAATACTTCTCGCGAGAAATGAGTTTTCTGCTGCGCCCATTGTCTATCATTTCTCTACCGAGACTTGCTTACCAGAGTTCAGAATCGGAGAGAGCATGAGTACAACACTGCAGGTTACATAAAAGGTGGAATCCAAAATTTTCGGGACTGGTGCTGCCATCTGGAAAGTAGGAGTAGTAGATCTTGGCACCGCTAGGTGGCGAGAGCTGCATATCTGATGAGTCAGTGTGCGGAGTGGCATTCAGCTGGGAGGACGTGTTGCGTGTCCACAGTGATTTCCGTAATACTCTGTGTTTGGTGTGTGGCCATTTTACGATGGATCCGCGTGTGTATCAAATTCTGTCCGTATCTCGGCAAAAATGCTACGGTGACCCTTGCAATGATTCAACAAGTGTTTGGGGGACAGAGCATGACCCGTACGCATGTGTTTGAGTGGCGTGCTCGGTTCAGGGCCGGCCTTACAGACGTCGAAGATGGTGTTCACACTGGAAGGCCTGTTAGCCGCACAACGCCAGACATTGGAAAAAAAATTGAAAATTTGTGGTAAGGTCTTATGATACGAAACTAAAAAATGGTTCAAATGGCTCTAAGCACTATGGGACTTAACTTCTGAGGTCATCAGTCCCCTAGAGCTTAGAACTACTTAGACCTAACTAACCTAAGGACATCACACACATCCATGTCCGAGGCAGGATTCGAACCTGCGACTGTAGCAGCCTCTGGCTGCTGTGGCCGAAGCGGTTCTAGGCACTTCAGTCCGGAACCACGCTGCTGCTACAGTCACAGTTTCGAATGCTGCCTTGGGCATGGCTGTGTGTGATGTCCTTAGGTTAGTTAAGCTCTAAGTCTAGGGGACTGATGACCTCAGATGTTAAGTCCCATAGTGCTTAGAGCCATTTGAACTATTTGAACCGTAGCAGCCGCGTGGTTCCGGACTGAAGCGCCTAGAACCACTCGGCCACAGAGTCCAGTGGGACCGAACTGCTGAGGTCATCGGTCCCTGAGCTTACCCACAGTCTAACTTAACCTAACTTACGCTAAGGACAACACACACACACACACACACACACACACACACACACACACATGCCCGAGGGAGGACTCGAACCTCCGACTGGGGGAGCCGCGCGGACCGTGACAAGGCCCCTTGGACCGCTCTGCTACCTCGCGCGGCAACGCCAGGCATTGTCGCCAAACTTCAACAATTGATTCGTGTTGATCGACGTCAAACCATTCAAGACCTTGTGGATGGAGTGGATATTGGTTATGGGATATATCCACGAATGACTGGGCATGCCTCGTGTAGCCGCAAAATTTGTGCCAGTGATCTTGACTGCGGATCAGAAAAAAAAAGTTCAAATGTGTGTGAAACCTTATGGGACTTAACCGCTAAGGTCATCAGTCCCTAAGTTTACACACTACTTAACCTAGATCATCCTAAGGACAAACACACACACCCATGCCCCAGAGAGGACTCGAACCTCCGCCGGGACCAGCCGCTCAGTCCATGACTGCAGCGCTTAAGACCGCTCGGCTAATCCCGTGCGGCGCCGATCAGAAGGCACAGCGTGTTGAAGTGTGCACGGACCTTCGAAAGACCGCATCTGATGATCCAACCTTCCTTTCACGGGTTATCTCTGGCAACGAGAGTTGGATTTACGGTTATGTCCCAGAGACAAAGCAACAATCGTCCCAGTGGAAGAGCCTGGGCTCTCCAAGACCCAAGAAAGCGAGACAGGTGAAGAGGAAAGTGAAGAACATGTTCATCGTTTTCTTTGATACCAAGGGAATAGTGCACAAAGAATTCGTCCCACCCAACCAAACAGTGAATTTCGCGAACTACTGTGACGTTTTGCGACAGCTCCGTGAAAACTTGAGGCGACGACGGCCCGAACTTTGGCGTCAAGGGAACTGGCTGCTGCATCATGACTAAAAAATGGTTCAAATGGCTCTGAGCACTATGGGACTTAACATCTGTGGTCATCAATCCCCTAGAACTGAGAACTACTTAAACCTAACTAACCTAAGGACAGCACACACATCCATGCCCGAGGCAGGATTCGAACCTGCGACCGTAGCAGTCGCGCAGTTCCGGACTGAGCGCCTAGAACCGCTAGACCACCGCGGCCAGCTGCACCATGACAACGCGACCTGTCACACGTCCTTGCTCACCAGGATCTTTTTGGCAAAAAACAACATGGCGGTTATACCCCACCCACCGTACTCGCCAGATGTGGCATCTTGCGACTTCGCACTATTCCCAAAACTGAAACTCAAGTGGAAAGGCCGTCGGTCCGACTCTCTAGAGAGGATTCAAGATGGATCGTGGGCGGTGATAAACACCCTCAAAGGACAGGACTTCCAGAAAATGTTTGACCAGTGGCATAAGCGCTGGACCGTTGTGTACGTGTGGACGGGAACTACTTCGAGGGTGATGGTGACCATTAGTCCAAATGTAAGGTTTTCAACAGATGGCAGCACCAGTCCCGAAAATTTTGGGTCAGGAACCAAGGCGCCACTGATGCGTCAGTGCTACAACAGTTTCTTCCATTCCTTTCCACCAAAGTTCCGCGAGTGTGACGAGTCTGAGAAGAATGGTATCTGCAGTGTTATTCTACCCATCCTCACTCTGCATGACCGATTGTCAGGATCCGGTGGTCTCAAACGAAGCTGAATAGAGATTAAATATTAAAATAAATATGCAGTAGTCATTAAAAAAGTTTTATACATGTACATACAAGCACAAATACATACACATAGTGTAATTGACGTGCACTTAATTGGTGTTTATGAAATGAGTGGAGCCCTGAACTATATCCTGACGGCTAAGAGGGCCACACGCAAATGGAAATGCTATCTGACATTAAAATCAAAGTAAAAGATTGAGTCGCCACCAACTCTAGCCACACGACAAACAAGAGGTTCGACTGAGTTGGAGAATTGATTAATTTAGTCGTTAAAAAACTCATAAAATAACATTCATTGTAACGTCACACATAAAAAATGAGATGCAACTATTAATATGATCCAGGGATTGTTCACATGAATCAAATATTAAAATAAAGTAAAAAGTGTGTGAACACTTAATATGAGCAGCTTGCAGCAACATTCCTGAAACAAGATCTATTCTAAAGAACTTATTTTAAATAAAAAGGGAACACTAATTATTGGATCTGAGTGCATGGAAACGCTAACAAGGGAACTGCAAGGTGAATGGTGTAGGTAAAGGAGACGTAAATCGGTACACTGGATAAGAATTCAAACAAAATTATTTATTTCTTAAGACATTGATATAAGACATATATATAACTGCTGTTGCCTGGTAACTACGTTCGATTGCTTGTGAAACGCTATACGATTCACAACAGCATCTCTTAATTTAGAACCGCGGCCGTAATTAGAGGGGGACGGGAAAGGTTTAATACTCGCATTCAGACCCACATTCACTCAAAGAACAGCAAGTTCGGTTCCAACACCAATGTGCAACGAAGCTAGTAGGTTTGTTCCGCTGTGTTGAGAAATGATTAAATAAAAGAGTAAATCTGAATGTCATGGTTGCATTTAAAGTTGAACCTCGGTTTGGAGAAACCGCCTCAACGAGAGCCACACATACACGCTTACGCGCTTAACATGAAATCACAAATACAGTTGGATAATCTGGACGGGATATATTTAATATTCCAAAATCAGAGCAACAAGAAAACTCTAGGACAGAGACAGCGGGCCACGGGAAAGTTAGACTCACAGTTAACTCGTGTGGCCACGTGGTCCGCAAGGAAAGTTGTGGTAAGGTCTTATGGGACCAAACTGCTGAGGTCATCGGTCCCTAAGCTTACATACTACTTAATCTAACTTAAAATAACTTAGGCTAAGGACAACACACGCACCCATGCCCGAGGGAAGACTCGAACCTCCGACGGGGAAAGCGGACCTTGACAAGGTGGTTTTCGGAAACACAATTTCTACGTACTGTCCCCAAATTTTAGCAACATTAAACCACGCAGCTGCGAACAATTAACATTTTATAGAGGACACATCTGAGTAGACAAAGGGTAATGGCAGAGGGCCAACAACTCTAATATTAACCCATGTGGGTTGTTTCCAACGGACATATAGGAATTAAACATTAAATTCACTTCACAAAGAGGCAAAAATTATCAAGATTCCGAAAAGATTAGAATGCGTACACATGCAGTCGCAGGCACACAAACATTCACACTGAACCGAGAACACATTTCCCAAGTGAGATCGCTTCAACATATGCAACACCTTTGTGCTACGTTCTTCTTACGGAGCAAAGTCTGCATTAGGAATAGAACTGGAAGTCTGCAAAAGCCATGCATTCCTTGCTGCGATCCAGCAAAACAATCTTTGTAAGAGAAGACGCGAGGTCAAAAACTAAAAGCAACCCTCTTCCTATCAGACAAACGCGCCACGCGGCTAAAAATCAACTCATCCTTCTTCGAAGAGACCTCGGCTGCAGACCCTCGGAGAGTTGGAAGCAGACTGACTATCTCAAACGAAAACTTCTCCCACACGACCCCGTGGCCAGGAAAGCCCAGAGATGAGGCTTCCGTCACCAACCTAACACAGGTAACTTCCACACAAGAGGAACAAACGTCTTTGCCTACCTGAAAACTACAAGGTTTGGCGATTCTGTTAGACTGCCGCTGATTCTCTGCAGCAGACTGAACCACCGTACAGCAAAATGAAACACACTTACATTCATTCACTCACGCATACCAGAGAGTTTTGGAGTATGAGAACAAGGGATAAACATTTTATGGAATCATAGACGTTAGTCGGGTTACATATAAAAGCATGGAAACTTATAATGGTGTTATAGGTGCATTTGCAAGTCTGAAAAGAACCAACATAATAACCATATGATGCTTGCAAATCGTAGAAAGAAACAGGCTACATCTAGATTGAATCATAGCAATGAAAACGCCTGAATTGTTCTCTAGGATGCAACGTGCACTGGAAAGCAAATAAAATGATAGTGAAATGGGAGGGGACTATAGGACCCTTTCAGTAGCTATATGTAAAGAATACATATGAATTCACCCACCCACCCATATATATATATATATATATATATATATATATATATATATATATATATATATATATATATATATGACTAATAATTAGGAACAGTTTGTTCTTAGGTAGCTTAGTTCCTCCAAGTACAAGTGACAAGAAGAAGCCGTTAATGCTTATTTACCCCTTCGCAGCAAGTCAGGTAGTGAAGTAATGGACACAAAAAGTTAAATCTGTGGTGTCACCGCCAGACACCACACTTGCTAGGTGGTAGCCTTTAAATCGGCCGCGGTCCGTTAGTATACGTCGGATCCGCGTGATTGCAGACCGAGCGCCGCCACACGGCAGGTCTAGAGAGACTTCCTAGCACTCGCCCCAGTTGTACAGCCGACTTTGCTAGCGATGGTTCACTGACAAATTACGCTCTCATTTACCGAGACGATAGTTAGCATAGCCTTCAGCTACGTCATTTGCTACGACCTAGCAAGGCGCCATTATCATTTGCTATTTATCTTGTGATGCATGTACCGTCAGACTGATGTTCACCAATTATGGATTAAAGTTAAGTATTCCAGAAGCTACGTACCTTTTTTGCTAATATAATTACTTTACCTGTTCCAGACCTCACGCCAGCCGGCGTGAGCTTAAACGCGTGCCATTCGGCTACCTCCTAGTGGCTTGGCTGTCTTGCCAAGTCACAACAAAATCTATACTGACAGGTGTAGTCTACTTAGTGGTGCAGATACAACGGTGCAGAAAACATCAGCTAGTAAATTAGACGAGGTGTTTGTAGGAAGACTGTTAGACACAGAGAAAAAAACAACTAATTCACTGAAGTCGGTACACATTAAAGTACCAGTCATCGCAATATCTGGCACTTATACCCCTAACACCGTGTATTGTATATATAGTGTGCACCTGCTTAGCTGGGAGATAACGTGCTTGCTTCCTATACAAGCGGGCCCGGGTTCGATTCCCGGTCGGGTTGGAAATTTTCTCCGCCCGTGGACTGGGTATCGTGTTGTCCTCCTCATTATTTTATCCTTATCACCGCCGCGCAATCGCCCAGTGTGGCGTCGAATGAAATAAGACTTGCACTTGCCGGCCGAATTTCCCTGGATGGGGCCTCCCGGCCAACGATGCCATACGCTCTTTTCATTTTCCATATATAAAGAGAACAGCAATCACTGATAACTGATCAGTCATTGTACTGATATACAGGGTGATTCTACGATGACGTTCCAAACTTTCAAGGATGCTGGAAAGGGTAAACGTATCCATTTGAAGTAAGGGACCCTTGTCCAGAAACGACCAAATCGGAAGTTCTAAGCGAAAATCGTTCTAATACCTCTAGCAGTTGACCTCATCTACTGCACACTCTTTCCTCCGTTGCTGAAAGAAGCTAGTATGGACCAAAAGAAGAAAAATATGTCCAGGAGACATGGCTCTGAAGTACCTACCTTTAAGAGCCATGAGCACACGTTCACCGTTGCGACTCTGAACCACACCTCTACTGAACAGGTGCTCATAGCTCTTAAGGTATGCATTTTAGAGGACATGTTAATTAGACTATTTGTTTTTGTTTCTATCCATACTATCTCTCCCTAAAATATGGAAAGCAAAGCGCTTACAGTAGAAGAGGTACACTGTCTGAGGTATCAGAAAGCTTTCCGCTTGTAACTTTTGACTCGGTTTGCTGATGAGTGGTCTTTACCTCAAACTGATACATTTACCCCTTTTCCGTTGTCCCCGAGAGAGATTGCAACTTCATCACTGAATCACCCTTCATAATAATCGTCATACCCAACGCTTGCGTACTTAGCACCAATGCCGTTAGCTCTCGGGTGTAGTTGCCAACAAACTCGCTGAAGTCGGTGCATATTAAGGTGCAAGTCATCACAATATCTGGCACCTATACCCCTAACACCCTGCAGTCCGCTTGTGCCCTTTAACCGGATCAAGGGATGAATTTTCGTTTAAATGCGCAACAGCGGACACCCACGAGTCCGGTCTTCGAACACACGGATACGACGATTACGGAGACGACGTCATACGACCCGCTGGCGAGGATAAAGCGAGTATACAGAGCTTGCTTGCAGACGAATGGTTCTTCTAAGTTCTACGCTGGCGCCAAAACTGCATGTGCTCAGATTGTGCTGTGCAGTTTGGCGCCTGGGCTGTTAAAGTAACGTTATATGGTATCATCCTTCTTACAAAGAGTTAAAATACAGTAGAGCTTATAGATTATACGAATACTGGTCAACCAAAGCCTCAGTTAACCGAAAGTGTTCCAGTAGGGAAATTCAAATTAGCGTGTTTGGAATACAAGATGCACTGGCACTGGACTAATTAAAGCCTCCCCAGGGTTTGAAGCTCGAATGTGAATTTGATTGCTTTGTTTATCAACTATTGACGAATGGAGATACATGTCGCAGTAACTGACGGCTAGTATAGTTGCGACGAGGAGGAAGATTCAAGTGATAACGACCTTGCTGGACAAGGACCATCCAGTGAGAAAGCTTTTCAAATTCTTGAGACGTCTATAAAGTTGATAGACAAGCATATATTGCAGTTGCTGTCTCTAAAGTGTTTGCGAGATTTAGTACAAGAAAACGAGAGTCAGCTCTGAAGTAAAAATAAATTTTGGACTTCTTTTCCTAAAGTGTAATCCTACTTTAATGGTTATTCTGAATATTTCAATCTAGGCTATGTAGAGAGTTCACTGTTATACACTGAAGAGTCATAGAAACTGGTACACCTGCGTGTGCGTGACATCGGGTAGAGCCTCCGCGAGCACGCAGAAGTGCCACAACACGACATAGCATGGACTCGACTAGTGTCTGAAGTAGTTCTGGAGGGAACTGACACCATGAATCCTGCAGGGCTGTCCATAAATCCGTGAGAGTACGAGGGGGTGGAGATGTTTTCTGAACAGCACGTTGCAAGGCATCCGAGGTATGCTCAATAATGTTCATGTCCGGAGAGTTTGGCGGCCAGCTGAAATGTTTAAACTCAGAAGAATGTTCCTGGAGCCACTCTGTAGCAATTCTGGACGTGTGAGGTGTCACATTGTCCTGCTGGAATTACCCAGGTCCGTCGAAATGCTCATTGGACATGAATAGATGCAGGTGATCGAGACTGGATACTTACGTACGTGTCACCTGTCAGAGTCGTATCTACACGTATGAGGGGTCCCATATCACTCCGACTACACACGCCCCACACCATTACAGAGCCTCCACCTGCTTGAACAGTCCCCTGCTGACATGTAGGGTCCATGGATTCGTGAGGTTGTCTCCATACCCGTAAACGTCTATCCGCTCGATACAATCTGAAACGAGACTCGTCCGACCAGACAACATGTTTCCAGTCATCAACGGTCCAATTTCGGTATTGACAGGCCCAGGCGAGGCGTACAGCTTTGTGTCGAGCCGTCATCAAGAGTACACGAGTGGGTCTTCGGCTCCGAAAGCCCATATCGACGATGTTTCGTTGAATGGTTCACACGCTGACACTTGTTGATGGCCCAGCATTGAAATCTGCAGCAATTTGCGAAAGGGTTGCACTTCTGTCACGTAGAAACGATTCTTCTCAGTCGTCGTTGGTCCCGTTCTTCCAAAATCTTTTTCCGGCCGTAGCACTGTCGGACATTTGATGTTTTATCGGATTCCTGATATTCAGGGTACGCTCGTGAAATGATCATACGGCAGAATACCCACTTCATCGTTACCTCGGAAAAGATGTGTCCCATCGCTCGTGCGCCTACTATAACACCACGTTCAAACTCACTTAAATCTTGGTAACCTGCCATTGTAACAGCAGTAACCGATCTACTAACTGCGCCAGTTACTTGTTGTCTTATATAGGTGTTGCCGACCGCAGCGCCATTCCAAAATGCTACCCCAGTCGGGTAGAAAATGAATGTTCGCGACGGAAAGTACTGAACTAGAAAATGAAGATTTGGCCCTGTCTGACTAGCCCCTCAAGCAGATATTAGGATTTCGTAATGGTGATATTATCTCCTCCTTCTAGTTCTTTAACATATAAATTACAACATCAACGTAAATGAATAATCAAGGGATCTAGTAACTACATATGATAAATGTTGTTTCTGCTTACACATTTAATGTAGATTAAAACCTCTTTATATTACAAATGTTTATATATCAATGTCCAGTGGACATAAAGAGATACAAATGGATTTCCTAACTAATATGATTGATTAATTGCCCAAATCTGTCCTTTTTTATGGCTACGGGATCTAATATAAATAACGCGAGATGGTTGGCATCATCTACGTACCAAACACTAGAAGACACCACTTTCAAAGATAATCTACAGTGGTGTGCAGCCTCAGTGCAAATGAAATTTACGTGATCACAGCTGTTTAGCTTTATAGCCCTAATAAGCCGAAGCAGTTAGCAATATCACCATATGTACTACGTCCGGTGCGTCGGAGTGATGGTTCTAAAAAAAAACTCATGCAAACACTACGATGGCAGAAGACGCCTTTTCCACCCAGGACCAACACACCTGTGCGGGCTTTTCCACCCAGGGCTTGAGTTACGCCTGCCGTTTCATTTCCACTGGCGCTCCAGCCTCTCCTAGTATAGGCAATCATTCATTACGCCATTTTGATAATAAAGACACTCCGTCATCTTCCATGCAATAAGCGTTAACAGCTATTTACAAGGTGTACGTGATAGTGTCAGCCTTCTTTAAATATTCATATATACGATGTACAACCTATCAAATGATACCTAATTCAGGTTGTACATAACGGCAAAGAATGTAGATGAGTGCTTGTAGGGTGCAAAATTATAGCCGCCTTACGCCGTATTCTGCCTGTTTACATATCTCTGTATCTGAATACCCATGCCTATGCGAGTTTCTTTGGCGTTTCAGTGTGTTTTTAATATGTGTGATAGAAAATTACACACACAATTTTGTATTTAATTCAGTGGTTCTTTGTTCCATATTCTTATGAACACTGGTACAATTTCTCTCTGTATGTCCAACTTTATACACATCGTTGCAGGATCTCGACTGTTCAGTACAGAATGTCGAACCAAAACATCTTTCAGCCGTCTTAATTTACAGATCGTTATTTTATTGACCAACCAGTTTCGGCGATATGTTACGCTATCTTTCTGACATGCGATGATCGAAGGGATCAGTGAGTCAAAAATCTACAGATACCAATCATTGAAGGTTGATCCCTACTTTGACTGGACCAGAGGTGGGAATCTTCCTGCACGTCGGTAAGGGGGCCTGAAGATGGCATGATATATCGCCGAAACTGGTTCCTCAATAAAATATTAGTAGCATTTTGGAATTTTAGACAGCTAAAGGTGCTTTGATTCGACATTCTGCTACGAGTAGTTCCGTAAATGATTATTTATCCGAAAAAATGAGCTATTCCAATACCTCTCGATCCCAGTTCCTAAAGATAATCGATGCTCTACTATATAGTAACAGCATTAAGGAAATAGTAATGATAATACCGTTTATTAGTGACAAAAGAGAGATTTATAGTGGATATTCATAATGACGGTCACACATCAACGTTTATTTGTTCCAGAAAACACATACATGTGAACACATCAAAGTATATTTTGAAGGCAGCATGCTTACTGTATTCTTTGGGTCTTGTTTTCATTGTAAGTGCCAAATAACAGGCAAAACTATTTTTCGTCTTCAGCAGAGCTGAGGTTAGGCTATTGAAATAATTTTCATGAAATAAGTTTTTCATTGGTTTCCTTTTGTGCACAACGTGGACTTCTCCTTCCTCAAACGTTGTAAAACGTAATACGTTTGTGCTTACTTGGGCACTTCTGTGGGTGAACAGCCGTAGGAAAAATTATCTGGTACTCATATAACGCTTCAAACAAATAGGCTGAGGTGATAGAAGTCACTGCCGGCCGCGGTGGTCTCGCGGTTCTAGGCGCGCAGTCCGGAACCGTGCGACTGCTACGGTCGCCTACCTCGGGCATGGATGTGTGTGATGTCCTTAGGTTAGTTAGGTTTAAGTAGTTCTATGTTCTAGGGGACTGATAACTACAGCAGTTGAGTCCCGTAGTGCTCAGAGCCATTTGAACAGAAGTCACTCCAGTTGTAAGAATACTGGACTGTTCGCTACTGCCTCGCTGTTTCCCGGAAGTAAACACGAAGGCGACGCAACACCCCGACCAGTATAATTTATTTTGTGAAATAACATTCCTTACATAGAATAATCAAAAAAATTTGTGCGCATCTTGGGTCCCCCCTGTAGATTTCTAGTCAAACGTCGGGATAAAACCATAACAAGTGTTTCGTATTTATCTGTAATTTAATTATCAATTTATTTAACACATCCTTACACAGTGTAGTATAATGATTACAGAACAGATAAATCCCAAGTTTCGACTAGCCAGTTACGTAATCGCTTTGCGCTGTTTTTAGGGTTCCCAACCTCAAACATTAAAAACGAAATCCATAAAGGATCCCTTTGTTGACCATCTGTCTGTCAGTTCGATTGCTAAGAATCCTTTTTCTTCAGGAACGGGTATAGATCTCAAGCTGAAATTATTGTAGGGTACTACGGTCTACGGTTCGCGTAGAAAAGCTTCTGAATCAGTGTACTCGAAAGATACGGGCGTTTGTAAGGACCCCTTTTTCTCAGACATAGGTAGGGGTACCAATTTGAAATGTATGTCAAGCACTAAGGTCTGCGGTCTCTTGGTGGCGTAAATAATTTAGGCTTCTAAGTCCATGCAGTCAAAAGATACGGCCATATACACTAATCAGCCGAAACTTTACGACCACTGCCCATCGCGACGTAGGAGTAAGCGGAGCAGACACGGATGAGCGGGACCACTCTAGCGAAGATATGGGTTGCAAATGCGGAAATCCATTAAGATGGGCGACTCTGACAAAAGGTAGATAATTGTTAGGCAGAATCTGTGAACGAGCATCTCGAACGCGGCAAAACTGGTCGATTGTTCACGTGCTACTGTCGTTAGCATCTACGGAAAGAGGTAAAAGAACAGTGAAACGACCACAGGTGCTAAATGATTGGACGCCCTCGATTCCTCACAGAACATGGGTTCTGAGGTTTGTCTGCTGGGTGAAGTGGGATGTTTATCTGTGGCATCTCTGCCGAAAGGGCACAATGCTGGTGCACGCACAAGTGTTTCGCAACACACGCTCATCGTACATTGTTGAACGTGGAGCCCCGCAGCAGACTACCCCCTACGTGTTCACATACTGACCCAACGATTTCGTCAGTTATGATGGCAGTGGGCACGGGACCATCGGGATTCGCCCGTCGTTGAGTGGAAACATGTCGGTTCTTCGAGTGAATCAGAGTTCTGCTACAGTAGGTCGATGGTCGTCTCCACAAGCGCCGTCATCGAGGTGAACGGCGGCTCGAAACTTGCAGCGCACCACGGACATAGGCTGGTGGGAGCAGTATTATGCTATGGGAAACGTTCTCCTACCCTTGTACGGTGGAAGTTGAAATCGCGCTGACGGCTGAGAACTTCCTGCATCCCATCATGCTTAATGTCTTCCCCGACGGCGATCTCATGTTTCAGCAGTATAACTGACCGCGTGTTGGAGCCAGAACCATGCTACAGTGGTTTTAGGAGCGTTAAAGTAAACTTATGTTGATGTCTCGGCGACCAAATTCGCCTGATGTAAGTCCTATGGAACCCCTCTGGATCTCTGGCGGGCGACACCACCGAGAACTCAAATCAGCGACCCGCTATTTTTGCGAATCACATGACCTGTGCATAGACATGTAATGCCGCATAGCTTCACAAACCTACCAACAAACTGTCGGTTCCCTGATATGCGGAATCAGTGACGTATTTCGTTCCAAAGACGGAGAAATGAGCTATTAAGTAGGTGGTCATAATGTTTTGAATCATCAGTTTATGTCACATATTTTGGTACTCGCAAACTCATTCATAAAAAAGTATAGATCAACTATCTATATGTATGGTTCAAATGGCTCTGAGCACTATGGGACTTAACTTCTGAGGTCATCAGTCCCCTAGAACTTAGAACTACTTAAACCTAACTAACCTAAGGACATCACACACATCCATGCCGGAGGCAGGATTCGAAACTGCGACCGTAGCGGTCACGCGGCTCCAGACTGTAGCGCCTAGAACCGCATGGCCACTCCTGCCAGCTATCTATATGTATGTCAAGTCGGACGGCACTGCAGTATGTCAAGATATGCGAAGATGTGATAACAGACCAAAAGCGATACCCTGTCCGGAAAAAACAATATGGTAATCTGGCTATAGACTCAATTCGTATACTACACTCCTGGAAATGGAAAAAAGAACACATTGACACCGGTGTGTCAGACCCACCATACTTGCTCCGGACACTGCGAGAGGGCTGTACAAGCAATGATCACACGCACGGCACAGCGGACACACCAGGAACCGCGGTGTTGGCCGTCGAATGGCGCTAGCTGCGCAGCATTTGTGCACCGCCGCCGTCAGTGTCAGCCAGTTTGCCGTGGCATACGGAGCTCCATCGCAGTCTTTAACACTGGTAGCATGCCGCGACAGCGTGGACGTGAACCGTATGTGCAGTTGACGGACGTTGAGCGAGGGCGTATAGTGGGCATGCGGGAGGCCGGGTGGACGTACCGCCGAATTGCTCAACACGTGGGGCGTGAGGTCTCCACAGTACATCGATGTTGTCGCCAGTGGTCGGCGGAAGGTGCACGTGCCCGTCGACCTGGGACCGGACCGCAGCGACGCACGGATGCACGCCAAGACCGTAGGATCCTACGCAGTGCCGTAGGGGACCGCACCGCCACTTCCCAGCAAATTAGGGACACTGTTGCTCCTGGGGTATCGGCGAGGACCATTCGCAACCGTCTCCATGAAGCTGGGCTACGGTCCCGCACACCGTTAGGCCGTCTTCCGCTCACGTCCCAACATCGTGCAGCCCGCCTCCAGTGGTGTCGCGACAGGCGTGAATGGAGGGACGAATGGAGACGTGTCGTCTTCAGCGATGAGAGTCGCTTCTGCCTTGGTGCCAATGATGGTCGTATGCGTGTTTGGCGCCGTGCAGGTGAGCGCCACAATCAGGACTGCATACGACCGAGGCACACAGGGCCAACACCCGGCATCATGGTGTGGGGAGCGATCTCCTACACTGGCCGTACACCACTGGTGATCGTCGAGGGGACACTGAATAGTGCACGGTACATCCAAACCGTCATCGAACCCATCGTTCTACCATTCCTAGACCGGCAAGGGAACTTGCTATTCCAACAGGACAATGCACGTCCGCATGTATCCCGTGCCACCCAACGTGCTCTAGAAGGTGTAAGTCAACTACCCTGGCCAGCAAGATCTCCGGATCTGTCCCCCATTGAGCATGTTTGGGACTGGATGAAGCGTCGTCTCACGCGGTCTGCACGTCCAGCACGAACGCTGGTCCAACTGAGGCGCCAGGTGGAAATGGCATGGCAAGCCGTTCCACAGGACTACATCCAGCATCTCTACGATCGTCTCCATGGGAGAATAGCAGCCTGCATTGCTGCGAAAGGTGGATATACACTGTACTAGTGCCGACATTGTGCATGCTCTGTTGCCTGTGTCTATGTGCCTATGGTTCTGTCAGTGTGATCATGTGATGTATCTGACCCCAGGAATGTGTCAATAAAGTTTCCCCTTCCTGGGACAATGAATTCACGGTGTTCTTATTTCAATTTCCAGGAGTGTACATCATAACATCAGAAAAACTGACTTCAACGAAATTTAAGTTTAAACTGCCAACATTAGACCATGAAATCCAGAACAAACGAAGTTATCAAAATAATTTTGCAAATTACGCAAGAGCATGGTATCCCTTCATTTGAGACCAGTGTATAAATTGCAGAATCCTCTCCCTTTAGTGTGTAATTAAGATTCGTGCTTTCATTCATTATGTTGTTTGTATTTTAAATGCACCTTAAGCTCTCGAAGTAGGAAATAAAACGGAAATGGGTTTTTGGCGTCACTGGACGGAAGGCCCCTTATGGGGCAGGTCCGGCCGCCTTGGTGCAGGTCTTATTACATTCGACGCCACAATGGGCGGCCTACACGCCAGCTGGGAATGAAATGATGATGAAGACAGCACAACACCCAATCTCTGAGCGGAGAAAATTCCCGACTCAGCCGGCATTCGAACCCGGTTCAAATGGCTCTGAGCACTATGCGACTTAACTTCTGATGTCATCAGTCGCCTAGAACTTAGAACTAATTAAACCTAACTAACCTAAGGACATCACACACTTCCATGCCCGAGGCAGGATTCGAACCTGCGACCGTAGCGGTCGCTCGGTTCCAGACTGTAGCGCCTAGAACCACACGGCCACTACGGACGGCTTCGAACCCGGGCCCGTATGACGGCAGTCCGTCATGTTGACCACTCAGCTATCGGGGTGGACTCTTGAAGTAGGATACAGGTAGTAAAGGAAAAATATGTTACAACTAAGGAGGAGAAATTCATTTTATTTCGTTTGCCGTAGCTCTCGTATTCGCTTGGCTCTGGACTTTCTAGGGTTTCTGGATTCCTTTCGAAGCGAGCTTTCGTCTATCTTGCGTTTTCTATAATTACGAGAGCATTTATGAGTCATATGGGACGACAGCTTTCGACAGTTTGTAAGCTTAATACCGATTTTCACTTATGTTCCGGCGAATATTTTTATTGTGTCATTGTTAATCCTAGCAGTGTACCACAAGCTCTTCAGAATGACACGAAAATCAATGCCCTAGCTAAACGCGATCCAAGATACACCAATTTATATCTCTACACAAAGCTAATTCGTAACAATCCGCTCCCGCCGGATGTTCGAGTCCTCCTTCGGGCACGGGCGTGTGTGTTGTTCTTAGCATAAGTTACTTTAAGTAGTGTATAAGTCTAGGGACCGATGACCTCAGCAGTTTGGTCCATTAGGAATTCACACAAATTTGAACATTTTCGTAACAATCATTCACCCGCATCTACACTTCTACGATGGGGTCACAGACAAAACAAATTCCGCTCGACAAACACGTACAGGCATGATCTGCCTGTTGTGGGCTCAGCAATTGTGTCGGCAGCTGGTGGTCAAGTGGACTCTCAGATGTGCTTCGAGAAATGCCAGCGGCCGAGCATTCCATTGAAGCGGACGACCTTATGGCTGAAATTACCATAGACAATGTAGCGTGGTGCATTAAACAAATCTCCTGAACCTGACGGACTCCCTCTTGAGTTCTACCGTACCTTTGCTCCCGTCATGGGACCGACGTGGATACAGGTGTACAACGAACTCTTAACACCTACCTTACAGGTCCCTACCGAGTTCACACAGCTTATTATGATACTAGTTCCAAACTAAGTGGTGGTCTTAGACGACAAGGCTTCCCGGCTTTGACATTATTGAACGCAAACTACAAAATCTTTGCAGGTATCCTTCGTGTCGTCCTACAAGCGGCAATAAAGGACAAAATACATTTGGATCAAACGTCTCTAGGTGGGGAGAGCACCATGTACATGGCGCTAGGGGCGTACAGGAATGTCATAGCATTGATGTTGGCATGCAGGTTATAATGAATTCTGATTACTATTGTTAATGATGAACGTCTATATGAATGCAGCTTGCCGCTAACTTGGTGTAATGTTTTGTCTGTACAGAAGTGTATCTGTCGCCTTTATCGCTCTTTCACTCTCACACAGAAATGTTCTTTATCTGTATACAGTTTAAACTATATTAATTACTTGAAATCAGCCTAGTAGAATCTCTGGTGGAGCCCTTCGTCTTAATATTCAGCGGCTGGCTTGCTAGAAAAGATCTTTGCATTTGTTATTATTATTAAGCGCTGCATTCAGTTGGGAAAATCGATCGTTTGAACCATTCGTTCAGTTTACGACAGATCTAAAATTTCAGATGTGGACGAAGCCTTTTTGGACGATTTATAAACTCAGAGATTGCAGGCTCTCTTCGTCACAGCTGAAACTTCCCAATTAATTACAGGGCCCAGACAATCATCAATGATTCAGACAGATAACTCATTCTTCATTCACTCTAGAATAAAATGGTCACAAACCTTATTTCTGAGGAAAAATATATTGTAGCCATTGTCTGTACAGATTCCGTTTTGTGTTGGTTCCAAATCTCATGTAATTTGCTTTTACAGGTTTATCTTTCTCTTTACTATCGCGCTAACGGCACAAACTATCCTCTTTCCTAGCTCGCTTTAGCGCGAAGAATAAATAAAACTCTTTTAGCAATCCGATAATCTTCAAACGAATACTTCCGAAGCTGTTCCTCTCTCTCTCTATAATAACCATGGAGCATACATCTCCGTACCTCTGTTGTTCCAAGGAATAAACGTACTAGAAAAATACCTTGGCGTCGACGAGCCGTCGGCGCATATATTACTAGAAAATCTGATCAGATACTTTTCAAACGTAAATAAATGTGGATGATTTGATTGACCATTATTAATTATTGCGTGATAGAGGGTAATTTTCCAGTGGGGAGATTACAATGCCCCTCGCAGCGAGCGAAGTTTGTGAGCTCAATTTTGATTCACCGAACACACTTCGCGAGCTATCTATTAGCTTGGATAACCCGGAAGTGATGATTGTCAGTCCTCCGACTGAAAGGGAATATTATGTTTGAGACAGACGAAGAAAAGAAATGTTGAAGACAGAAGAAATGAAGAGACAGGTACCTCGGCTGTATTGCTTTTACGTGCATCTAGGTGTTATGTTTGCTGTGCACAACCAAGGAAGATGATCTTTTATGAACTGATGTCAGGGTCTACCCATTCGGGAACTTTCTTAAGCAGGGAAACCTTGGAAAACCTCTTAAGCTTAGACCCCCAGCCTACGGTACATAGAAGATAGGAAAGCCTATATAAGAACAAAAATAATTTTGAAATTCATCTCTAAAGGAAAGACAGGGATCAATTTGTATCACAATTTGGAGAAGAGTGGTTTGCGCCTCTAGCAAAAAAAACGTTTTACAATAAATAACGTGAATTCGCGTTTTACAATCTTGCTTCTAGTACAATATCTTGCGGTGCTAAACTCCCCCGGGTCTTGCATGTCTCCGACGTCCACATTTGTAGTCGGTCTTCTACGCGGCCCACTCTGTAGTTGATCTTCTACGCGGCCCACAATGGGAAGAGTAGAAGGAACAGGGATACTCGAATTCACATGCAACATTCATTCCAAAAGAATTAGCAATGACCAAAAGGGAAACTCTTCCTGTAAGAGAACTGATTAGGTTGCACCGTCTAAGATTCTCCTTTTGGAAAGCAAAATCCTTATGGCTTCATGGATCCTTTTTGTTACGACGTACTTCAAGCAATTCAACCATTACTTAATGATGTTGCCAAAAGCATCATCCGATTTACTCTCGTTTGAATACTCCTTTTGATTTTGCCTCCCCACTTGTGCTTATAAGTCCAAAAGTTTTCACAGATTTTCTATCACTGATTTGTTCTTCGTAATTTAAAGGATTCATGTAACTTACTATAGATTTTGGATTCAAATCATTGAATAATGGAAAGTGTAGTTCATTTTATACCAAGACATCATCCATATTTCCTTGATAAGTCATATAATTTAGCTATACTCAAAACCTTTTATTTTAAATACATATATTTTTACGTTTGAGCGCTGAAATGTAAAAGTTATTAGCATTGAGAAATGCGGATTCACCTCTTTTATTTACTCTCTGATTCATACGGTGTTCATCCATGCTCATATATGGAAATGGATTTTTCACAAAAAATTCTCAAACGAACACGAACCATTAAATTACTACTGAATCTATGAATATTTACTTTCTTTAATCATTCATTAATAAATTAAAAACTCTTAACTTCTAATTATAACACCTATTCCTTTTAAAGTGCAACATGAATCAGTTTATCCTCGCGTTTGGTGCGAGTCTCTTACAAGGCATCTCTGTATCGTCTATATCGATTTTAATTCTCGCGCCGACGTCAGCTGTTTTGCGCGGGAAATTATCTTTGCGGCGTTAACCGTCACTCACAATTCACTACCACAACACATTCCTTCACACGTTTACACATCTAAGCGTTCACATGAGATTATATATGAATATTCACTCGGAACCTCTTTAGATTATTCAGCGTCATTTGCGGGAAACATTTCATTTTCTTGAAGTTCAATCAGATCCTTAATCATTCTTAATGACATTAGCAATGCTAAAGTCCTATATTCACCCCAACACAGGTGAAGCCTATCTCCACTATCTCCTTTACAACACTCGATAATAATAGTTAGTCACTATTTCTATACTCTATGTCACTGATTAACTCTTTCAATTTAAAGGTTTCTATCACTACACACACACACAGTTTATTATTATGTTTTTTACGAGCGTTCATTTCTGTCACTCGGAACACCATTCCTCACTATCTTCTAATCTTCATTATACTTTTTTAAGTCGTTATGAGAAAATAACCCTTTTATTTTGTTCGATCCCGGGTATGCTATGTCACGACCAACAATGGGGAGAAGTATGGGCTTGTGGAGGGTTCGATCAAACCCCATTTCAACATGCGATCTATTTCTTTTTGTTCTTGAGCCTTTACCCTCCAGGGAACAGGATAGAAAGATCTACAATATGTTTCGTGCGGTTTAACGTAGAGATGGCATATGTATCCCTTAATAATTCCTGGCCTTTCATCAAACACGTTTTCATACACTAATAATAATTCTTTGAGCTGCTTCTTCTGATCTTCAGTAATGCAGTCGGATTCCTTCAACTTCTCATACACTAATTGACCGAAATCTCCTTTAACTTGGAACTCATTATTTACGTGCTGTTTAGAATTTTGTGCAGTCCTGATTACTTGCACGCTGATCCCACTATTATATTTTCTGGTAAGGCTTTCCTTTTTCAACAAGTCCAACTCAATTTCTTGTTTATTTACATTTAACCAAATTTTTCCTGTTTTAAAATCTATTCTGCATCCGTATTGACGTAGGCTGTCGACTCCGATAATGCAGTCTACCACCAAATTTTTCACAACAAGGAATGTGCTTAATATTGCTACATTTCCTACTTCTACACTAAGTAGTGACTGCACTTTTACATTAGCCGATCTGGCCCCAACGGCGCCTATTATTCTACAATTTTGAACTGGAAAAATTGGTACTCGTCTTATATTTCTGATCTTGTTGAATAGAGCCTCCGAAATAACATTCGTGGTTGCAGCTGTGTCTAAAACCGCCGTTATAGGTACAGTCCCCAAAATGACTTGCACTTCGGCTCCTGCCACCTGTTCCTTATCCTCATCTTTGGGTTCTAAGTCCTTGGTCAATTCATCTGCCAGTAATCGTCCATCATTGTACGTTAGCATTGGTACACATATCCTGTTGCCCCTCAACCTATTGTTGACCGCTCCTCCGGGGCACGAGTGGGTCCTTACTAGTTTGTTGGATTTTGATTCGCCTGGTGGTTGACATCATCCGTCACTTCGGTAATCACCGGTTGATTCGTAGATGTCCGTCCCCACTGATGTTGGTTATTTGAGTTTATTCCCCCCGGTTGGTTCCACTTTCTATTACCGTTATTGTTCCATGCTTGCGGTCTGAAATTCCTTTCGTTCCCCCATACGGGATTGTATCGTTTCCCATTCCTGTTGTTCCTTGGATAGCCCCTCGCAAGACTATTTCCGGTATTATTGTTGATATTTTGAGGGGTTTCTCCACTATTTATCGATCTCTGTGCGTTCCCTTGCCTACCATTTGGCGGAGGTTCTATCTCCCTATATTGGAATCTATTGTTGCGGGCTTTCTTGTTGTTCTCTTCTATAATGTCTATATGATCTAACGTCGTGAGGAACGACTCCAAGTCTTTATCATTGCCGTAAATTAATTGATTCCGTATACTAGTTGGTAGTCTTGCCTTAAGTATGTTTATTATATCTGGCAAAGGCATAGGTCTGTCCCAATATCTAGTTTTATTTATATATTTCTCAAAATACTTCCTAAGGCTTCCTTTCGAAAAAGAGAAAGGCTCTGGGTAGAGCACCTCCTGCCTTAGGCGTTCCTGTACCCCTTCTGACCAGAATTTTGCTAAAAACGCTTTCTCAAAATCGTCATAGGTCGAGCAAACAGACGTCATGTCCGAGGCCCAGATCGCCCCCGAACTTTGTATATACCCAGTAACGAAACTGATCTTCTGCCACTCCGACCAATTTCTGGGTAGCACTCCTCTAAAACTCCTGATAAAAACAATCGGATGGACCCCCCTTTTGTCAGTGTTAAAAATCTGAAATTGCCGATGCTTTATCATTTTTTCTTCGGCATGGCACAGGCTTTCGTAATCTCCGTCCGATAAAACTTCGCGCGAACAACTAGCTCGTGGCAATTTAATATTCGAGTTACTCACACAAGTCGGTATCGTGTGCGAATGTGCAGTAACTGGCTCTATAGTCGCTGGCAACTTCTGCTGCTGGCCGGTATTCATTTGTTCTGAGCCTTGTTGTGAAACGCGTATCGACTCTGCTATCGTTTGTTTCCATTGCTCAAAATCAGCACCTAACTGCTGTCGCACTTCCTCAAGTCCTTTCGCAAACAAATTCTCTTCCTGTTTGCCGCATAGAATCTGGAATGCTGCTTTAACATTTTGCTCAACGTTTTCACACATTAGCCTTTTGTTTTCTAATGTGATTTCGGATAGTTTACCCGTTAATACATTAATTTGGTGGTCTATAACGTCCTGACGTTCTGTCAGATGTTCCACACTTTCCTTTAAGTTCGTCTGCGTACGTGCCAATTCAGGAAGTTGCGCAATTGCACATGACATGGCATCTTGCTTTTGTACTAATTGCGGAACCATTTCCACCTGTTCGCGTACGGTATCTATCTTAATGGCCACATACTCCTTCATTTCTACACGTACGCGGTGAGTAGATTCCTCACATTGAGCTTTAACCAATTCTATTTGTGCAGTTAATTTTCGTTCCGTTTCTTCGGCCTGATCTTTAAGTTCCTTTGTCTTCGCCTCTATCCGCTGCTCTAATTCGGAAAAACTGTCATGTAACTGCTGCTTAATCTCAGCTTTCAGATTTTCCTGCCCTTCCGTAACTGAGGCTAACTTCGAATTCAAATCATTTTGCCCCTCGGTAACTGAGGCTAACTTCACATTAATGTCAATTTTCAGATTTTCTTGCCCTTCAGTAACTGAGGCTAGTTTCGCGTTAATGTCGGTTTTCAAATTTTCCTGCCCTTCAGTAACTGAGGCTAATTTTGTATTCAAATGGTTTTGCCCTTCAGTAACTGAGGCTAATTTCGCGTTAATGTCGATTTTCATATTATTCATGCTCTCGGTTATCATCTGCATCTGTCTCATGATAATTACTAATGGATCTAATCCCTGTTGCATACTTGCTGTTACATCTCCAGCCGTGTCTACCGGGCGTTCTATTGCGCTATCTGTAGCGATCGGTTCTATAACACTTCTTACTACATCACTATTATCCGTGCTCACAGCTGAAGGCTGTTGCGTGTTGCTCTGCTCTGCTTGACTCATCTTAAACATTGCCCTAGTTAAAACCATATAAATGTTCAACCGTCAATATGTATATATCTCCCTTCACACAAGAATACTTCTGTGGCTACTTTCTTATAGTACTTATACAGGTAAATGCAACTAGGGCAGGTCAATCAATCTACATGTAGCATGAACACAATTCGAGATCTGGCCTTTATTCTGCGCCCAGCGTGCTGCTTTTCTTTGAAGATCCAACTAATTCGCCTGCGAGTATCTCTTCTCTTTTCCAAGTTAAGTTGTCTCGTCGTAGTTCACATGAAACAGAGAACAAAATTATTTTAACAACGTCCAAAAACGTGTCCTGTCACGGATTGGCCATTATAATGAATACTGATTACTTTTGTAAATGATGAAAGTCTATATTGAATGCAGCTTGCCGCTAACTTGGTGTAATGTTTTGTCTGTACAGAAGTGTATCTGTCGCCTTTATCGCTCTTTCACTCTCACACAGAAATGTTCTTTATCTGTATACAGTTTAAACTATATTAATTACTTGAAATCAGCCTAGTAGAATCTCTGGTGGAGCCCTTCGTCTTAATATTCAGCGGCTGGCTTGCTAGAAAAGATCTTTGCATTTGTTATTATTATTAAGCGCTGCATTCAGTTGGGAAAATCGATCGTTTGAACCATTCGTTCAGTTTACGACAGATCTAAAATTTCAGATGTGGACGAAGCCTTTTTGGACGATTTATAAACTCAGAGATTGCAGGCTCTCTTCGTCACAGCTGAAACTTCCCAATTAATTACAGGGCCCAGACAATCATCAATGATTCAGACAGATAACTCATTCTTCATTCACTCTAGAATAAAATGGTCACAAACCTTATTTCTGAGGAAAAATATATTGTAGCCATTGTCTGTACAGATTCCGTTTTGTGTTGGTTCCAAATCTCATGTAATTTGCTTTTACAGGTTTATCTTTCTCTTTACTATCGCGCTAACGGCACAAACTATCCTCTTTCCTAGCTCGCTTTAGCGCGAAGAAGAATAAATAAAACTCTTTTAGCAATCCGATAATCTTCAAACGAATACTTCCGAAGCTGTTCCTCTCTCTCTCTATAATAACCATGGAGCATACATCTCCGTACCTCTGTTGTTCCAAGGAATAAACGTACTAGAAAAATACCTTGGCGTCGACGAGCCGTCGGCGCATATATTACTAGAAAATCTGATCAGATACTTTTCAAACGTAAATAAATGTGGATGATTTGATTGACCATTATTAATTATTGCGTGATAGAGGGTAATTTTCCAGTGGGGAGATTACAAGGTTACTAGGAGCCCTAGCGGCAGTGCATTTCGATCACGCTTTCGAGCAAGTGGACCACGCGGTCATGGAACAGATGAGAATCCCTTTTATGTTTGTGAAGACAAACTTGCGGTTGATTCACGGCGCGCGCTCGCTCAGACTCCATCACCGTCCAGCGCTCAGTCAGACAAGGTTGCCCCCTGCCGCCATATTGTTCGCAATCACTCTTGAGCCTGCATGCACTACGTGGCCCTCGACAGTGACTTGTAGGCGTCCAACTACGGACCGCATCTTTCCAACGCCGAGCATACGCCGACGACGTTCTTTTCGTCAAGTCAGGGGACGAAATCCAGGTGGCGCTGGAATGGCTTCAGCAATACAGAACGGTGGCGCTGGAATGGCTCCGGTAGTACAGAACGTTGGCGGGTAGTGTCACTAACCTACGAAAGACCCGATGTATGGAGGTGGCAGAAGGCTGTCATCTGGAACAAGAGTGCCCATTACAAGTTCCCCACTCTCAGGTATTTGGGCGTGGTGTTCCGTGGAAACATACGACGTAAAGCGGCGGATAATTATCGAGATTCTGCGGAAGATTCGCGTATTAGCAAGGCAACAGATATGTTCTAGCGCACACAGTATGTCAGTGTTTTTTTTTTTTTTTTTTTTTTGGCACCTTAATAGGTTACCTGCCGCACATACTGCCGTTGCCAATCACGATTGCCTCAAGCTTACAGTCAGCATTTGGACATTTATTGTGCGCTGACCTTCTCTTTAAAATTCGCTACGATACCTTGACGCTAGCACCGAGAGGAGGAGCCGGCATCGGCCTCGTAAACTTGAGGAACAGGGTGCGCGCGGTATTTCTTAGTAGGCTGCAGCGCTTTTGGAGAACCGAGCACGTCACCTTAATGGGCACTGTGATCGACGAAGTGTCTCGCCATTGACTCCGGAGGTGCGTGCGTTGTGGTATACAGTGGTGAACGGCAAATTGGCCAACGACTGCAGTCATTCACGTGGTCGACACACCGATATACCCCCACGGTGCTGTCGTCGTCTCCGACGAGCACCGTTTGGTCTGCGGCACGGCAATCGAATGTTGGCTTCTCACGAAGAAAATGGCTCTGAGCACTATGGGACTTAACTTCTGAGGTCATCAGTCCCCTACAACTTAGAACTACTTAAACCTAACTAACCTAAGAACATCACACACATCCATGCCCGAGGCAGGATTCGACTCTGCGACCGTAGCGGTCGCGTGGTTCCAGACTGTAGCGCCTAGAACCGCTCGGCCACTCCGGCCGCCACGAAGAAAATGTTGGCGCTTTTAAGTGTATGGCACTCACAGCAATCAAAGGTGACGACCTACTGTTTCCGGACAAAATAACTTTGTCATCGCCCAAAATCCATGAACTGGATAAAAGGGATGGCGACGTATTATCTGTATCGCACCGTTGACAAAAACTTCTCGTGCATACTGAAATAGCACCGTAAGATCTTGCAGCGACACGTAAAATACAGAACATGTTTTGCTAATTATCTGGATTCGTTATTCGTGGAGTCTCCGGGTAGCCGGGGTGTTCCGGATGCGAAAAGTGAAGTGAGAAAATAGACCGAGATTCAGGAACTTATGTTTATGCCTTATGTACTCAGCGAACTATATATCATTTTTAAGTTAGGAAGAAGCCAACCTGGATACACGCCAACAGCGCCGCTGCAGGATCCCGTTTTTTGTTAGTGAATTCGTTACATCTAGATGGCATTGGGAGCCATTTTACGTTTCGTTGTTTTGAATGGCATCTTTAGTTTCTTTATGTTATGTTTTGCACCCGTAAATCGCAAAACAACAAGAAAAATTAAATAAATACACAAAAATAAAAAAAAATCATTTCATTCCTTGGACGGGAGGGGAAGACATTGTGGCAGGCCTCGGGTTGCGACCCCCGCCCAGTCTTCCTCCGCCTACCCACGACCTGATCCCTTAAAATGCTAGTAAAAAAAAAGAGGGGAGTTAAATTCCCAATCAGGCCGGAGGTGACGGCCGCGCGGGGTAGCCGCAGGGTCAAAGGCGCCTAGTCACACGGTTCGCGCAGCTCCCCCGTCGGAGGTTCGAGTCCTCCCTCGGGCATGGGTGCATGTGTTCTCCTTAGCGTAAATTAGTTTAAGCTAGATTAAGCAGCGTGTAAGCCTAGGGAACAATGACCTCAGCAGTTTGGTCCCATAGGAACTTATCAAAAATTTCCAAATTTTCCGGGATGGTGTGTTGTCGTCATCAACATTTCAACATCATCATCATCATCATCGACGAAGTGGCGTCAAATAAAAGGATTTGCACTAGGCGGACGAACAACTCCAGGTGGGATCTCCCAACCAGTAATCCCATACGATCATTTCATTTCAATCACTGTTTACGCTTTATTAGTCCCGCAGCTATTAGCGATTGTAATCTGACGCTATTTTGTCATACACGAAAGTTCCACCTACGAGCGAATAGACGTTCCCACGTTAAAACTAATAATAAGCATGTTGATGACGAGCTTCGGAAACTCACTTTAACGCGATGAAGCCACATAGAGGTGAACAACCAAAATGTAGTGCCTGATCTCGCCGACAGGTGAACCTGAGTCCCGCGCTGGGCAACGACTGCGACGTGGACGCGGCGGTGAAGAAGCCGATGCTTCACGACATGTTCGACCTGCTAGGACTGCCCGTCTGCAACACGGGGCTGTCGCTGTTCGCCGTGTTCAGCGTGGCGCCGGCGGAGGCGGGCGGCGGGGGCGGCGGCGACGGCGCCAGCGGCTGCGGCTGCAGCGGCAGCTCGGGGGACGAATCGGAGGAGGCGGGGGCGGCCTCGCTGGAGGCGGACGCCGGGGGCCGGCGGGGGCCCGGCTCCGCCATCGCCGTCGTCACCGCCGCCAGCAGGTGCGTCTCATCACGGAACGCGAGGGGGGCAACGGCCGCGACAACACCCCTAGCTGCCTAACGTAGAAACACCATATACATGTACTCTGTAAGCCACTGTACAGTGCTTTGCGGAGGGAAGCAGTGGTTGGGATGGGAGTGCGACAGGGTTGTGGCCTCTCCCCGATGTTATTCAATCTGTATATTGAGCGAGCAGTAAAGGAAACAAAAGAAAAATTCGAAGTAGGTATTAAAATCCATGGAGAAGAAATAAAAACTTTGAGGTTCGCCGATGACATTGTAATTCTGTCAGAGACGGCTAAGTATTTGGAAGAGCAGTTGAACGGAATGGACAGTGTCTTGAAAGGAGGATGAACATCAACAAAAGAAAAACGAGGATAATGGAATGTAGTCGAATTAAGTCAGGTGATGCTGAGGGAATTAGATTAGGAAATGAGACACTTAAAGTAATAAAGGAGATTTGCTATTTGGTGAGCAGAATAACTGATGATGGTCGAAATAGAGAGGATATAAAATGTAGACTGGCAATGGGAAGGAAAGCGTTTCTGAAGAAGAGAAATTTGTTAACATCGAGTATAGATTTAAGTGTCAGGAATTCGTTTCTGAAAGTATTTGTATGGAGTGTAGCCATGTATGGAAGTGAAACGTGGACGATAAATAGTTTGGACAAGAACTTTCGAAATGTGGTGCTACAGAAGAATGCTGAAGATTAGATGGGTAGATCACATAACTAATGAGGAGGTATTGAATAGGATTGGGGAGAAGAGAAGTCTGTGGCACGACTTGACTAGAAGAAGGGATCGGTTGTTAGAACATGTTCTGACTTGACTAGAAGAAGGGATCGGTTGGTAGGACATGTTTTGAGGCATGAAGGGCTCACCAATTTAGTATTGGAGGGCAGCGTGGAGGGTAAAAATCGTACAGGGAGACCAAGAGATGAATACTCTAAGCAGATTCAGAAGGATGTAGGTTGCAGTAGTTACTGGGAGATGAAGAAGCTTGCACAGGATAGAGTAGCATGGAGAGCTGCCTCAAACCAGTCTCAGGACTGAAGACCACAACAACAACAACCTTGCATACATCTCTGACAAAATGTTTAGATACTTTCTATCGGCTTCAATCTCTTCATCTCTGTCTCGAATGAAAAACAGTCCACAGTGCAACTGTGCAACACCCCGACAGCAACTGTGGGCTGTTTTTGATTCGAGACAATTTCGTAATGGTTGCTGGTGTTGCTGCCATGATGAAAATAACTCTTCATCTCCCTTTTTAAAATCTACTTATGATAGAAAAAGACAGTCGATCTTCACAATTTTAAATGGAGCAATTAGAGCGTTAAATCGGGCAATGCTATCACACTGACGGAAAAAAAAATCTCACACCAAGAAGGAGTTGCGCGACATACCGGGTGATCAAAAAGTCAGTATAAATTTGGAAACTGAATAAATCACGGAATAATGTAGATAGAGAGGTACAAATTGACACACATGCTTGGAATGACATGGGGTTTTATTAGAACCAAAAAAATACAAACGTTCAAAAAAATGTCCGACAGATGGCACTTCATCTGATCAGAATCTAAATAACATAACAAATTTAGAAAAGGCAAAGATGATGTTCTTTACAGGAAATGGTCAATATGTCCACCAGCATTCCTCAACAATAGCGGTAGTCGAGGAATAATGTTGTGAACAGCACTGTAAAGCATGTCCGGAGTTATTTTGAGGAACTGGCGTCGGATGTTGTCTTTCAGCATCCCTATGGATGTTGGTCGATCACGTTACACTTGCGACTTCAGGTAACCCCAAAGCCAATAATCGCACGGAATGAGGTCTGGGGACCTGGGAGGCCGAGCATGACGAAAGTGGCGGCTGAGCATACGATCATCACCAAACGACGCGCGCAAGAGATCTTCCACGCGTCTAGCAATTTGGGGTAGAGCGCCATCCTGCATAAACGTCATACGTTCCAGCAGGTGTTTATCAGCAAGGCTGGGGATGATGCGATTCTGTAACATTTCGGCGTACCTCTCACCCGTCACGGTAGCAGTTTTGCTGTCCAGCGCCATCTGTCGGACATTTTGTGACCTTTGTTTTTTTTTTCTAACAAAACCCCTGTCATTCCAAGCATGTGTGTCAATTTTTACCTCTCTATCTACATTATTCCATGGTTTATTAAGTTCTCAAATTTATACTGACTCTTTGATCACCCTGTAGATTAAAGTTGGTAGGCTTGTCTCTACATTTGAAAGATGTCTATTCAGATTTGGCGCTAGTAGTGTCACTGCGAGGATGCAGATCAGGGTTGCTTTCAATACACGCCGTAACGGTCGTGAGCGTTAGTAACCTTTGAAATAGGGTTATGGTGTGTTGAAAACGCCATTGTCAACACTTTACTGAATCTGAACGAGATCGTGTAATAGGGCTACAAGAATCTGCAACTGAAAGACTTGGGAGGGATGTAGCCGCTCTACATGATTTCTGGCACCGATAGTCACGAGAATGTACTGTCCAAAGAAGACCGGGGCCCGGTCTATCAGATGGCACTAGCAAGATGGAAGACCATCGTGTTCGGCATATTGCTGTGGCGCATCGTACTGCATCTGTAGCAGCAATTTGAGCAGCAATTGGCACCAGACACAACGAACTGTTACAAATCGGTTACTTCAAGGACAGCTCAGAATCAGACATCCTGTAGCTTGCATTCCATAGGCCCCAAACAGCCACTTCCGACTTCAGTGGTCTTACGCGAGAGCTCATTCGAGGGCAGGATGGAGGTCTGTTGTGTTTTCTGATGAAAGCTGGTTCTGCCTCGGCGGCCGTAATGGCCGTGTGTTGGTTAGAAGGCGGCCACCTGAGAACGTGCAATCAACCTGTCTGTGTGCAAAAACACACTGGACCTACACCTGATGTTATCGACCGGGGTGCGATTTCGTATGACGGGAGGAGCACTCTCGTTGGATATCCCTCACACCCCGATAGCAAATTTATACGTCAGTCTGATGGTTCGACCTATTGTGCTGCCTTTCATGAACAGCTTTCCATAGGGTGTTTTCCAACAGGATAACGCTCGCCCACATACCGCTGTTGTGACCCACATGATCTGCAGAGAGTCGCCATGTTGCCTTGGCCTGCTCGATCACCAAATCTGTTTCCAATCGAGCGCATATGAGACATCATACTCCAGATGAATCCAGTGTCATCTACAAATAGCACTGACCGTCCCTCTATTGGCCGCCCAGGTGCAACAGACATGGAAGCCCATGCCACAAACTGACGTCCGGCACCTGTACGACACAATGCATGCACGTTTGCATGTTAGAATTCGATATTCTGTCGGTTTCGCCGGTTATTAATGAACCACCATTTCACATTAGCAATGGCGTATCTCGCGCTTGCATTAACCTGTGATCTTGCAATGTTACTCACTTAATTATGTTACTCAGAAAAAAGTACTCCAGAAAGTTCTACATTAATTGTGTTTCGGTGTTGGAATTCTTTTCCATCAGTGTTTTTTCATTACAGAGGACACTTTTAAAAATTTGCAACTTTATACACTATCTGTGCTCATTAGTGGACTTGAAAATGGGATATTTAATTCTACTGGGGATACTTTCAGTGAGGTATATCAGTGTCTGTGGAGGAATGTCACACCTTTCTTCCTCGAGAGCTGAAACCAGAAAAGATAGTGATGTTGGATACTGGAGTCTGGAGCGAATATGATCCACTGGGTTTAGTTTGGGACTTTGGTAGGCAATTCCTTTCCAGGGATGTTTTCGTCCACAGACCACTGCCAGCAGCTGATGCTTTATGACAGCGTGATTTGCCACACTGAGAAATCATAGTCTCTAAACTGTTCTTCCACTGTCCGTTGTACAAAATGCTGTAAAATGTGTTCACATCTTTTCGCATTTAAGATTTTCTTAGGAATTGTAAGGGGGCCACATCCTAACCACATTCGCGCGGGGTAGCTGCGCGATCTCGGGCGTCTTGCACGGCCCGCGCGGCTCTCCCCCCCCCCCCTCCCCCCCCCTCTCCGTCGGAGGTTCAAGTCCTCACTCGGGCATGGGTGTGTGTGTTGTCCTTAGCGAAAGTTAGTTTAAGTTAGATTAAGTAGTGCATAAGCTTAGGGACCGATGACCTCAGCAGTTTGGTCCCATAAGATTAGAATAACAAAAAAACAACTTTAATACTCTATTATTGCACGTCTCTGGAGGTAGTCTCAACCAGTTTATATATGATGCATGAATGCAAAAGCTGAAAAGCTGAAAGCTGATGCCAGAGAGAGCAACCAGTTTCGGTCCGACAGTCCTTCAATAGGCAGCATCCTACAAGTGATTTCTTCCCCCTGCTCGCTATTGGCTGTTCAGAATCTGTACATAGCGCTTTCATAGTCAGCACGTTTCACGAGGGTAAACAACCTCTGCTGAGACGACTGTCCTACTCGACACATAGGCCACAAGCAATTATACTCGAACAGTACAGATGAAAATTTGAGTGGAAAAAATTTAGAAATAACGATAAAAATTCGTACTAACCCCCAAAACTGACTGGACGACCGGCACAATCTCATTGCGTTCCACAGTGTGGCTTCTTTCTTATTGCCATGTGCGTTTCGTGTTGTTTTGTCATTGTGTAAGACTGTCTGTATGGAGTCACGCTGCGTTATAGTTTCTGATTCAGTTTCCCGTGCTTACTGATTTATTTCTTTTTATTTTGTTTTGTTGTTTTATTTTAAGATTGTTACTATTGTACCCACTGTTTGCTGATATTTGTCTGATATTCTCTAGTTCTTTTTGATAGTTTTCTGTGTTAAGAGTTACTATGTTGAGTCTAAGAAAATTGTATCAGAGGGCAATTTATTTCTGTGAGTGTGGGCGATTTGAGGTTTTGCTGTTTGATTGTGTCGATCGTTGTGGGTTTACATTTAAATGAAAAATTGTGCTGTTTTTGTTTCATTATTACGTCTAAAACGTTTATTTGACTATGCTGTTCTTTTACTATCGTGAATCTCATATTTTTATGTACTGTGCTTATATCTGCGAGTAGCTGGTCAGTTTTTGTTAATGATTCATCTAGTTGGCATATGTATCTGACCCAGAATAGTATGTTGTATCTATTTGCAACAAAGTTGCTAAAAATAATTTATTCTTTATATTTTTTAATGCTACTGAAACTGCAGAATTCATTGGTAGCCAGTCTTCTTGGAAGTAGTGTTAGTTGTTATACAGAAAGTAGTTTTCTTCTATTTTGAGTTCTGCTAATTTCAGAAAACTACATCTTAAAATCTGGAAAATCATGCAACACACCAAGTTCAACAACAGTCAGTCCAATAAAATTTCGTTTCAGACGATTCAGTTTGTCTTATTTCGTCGGAAATTCAAGCCCAGCTTTTGCATCAGCGCAACAATAAACAGAAGAGCTATAATCATATATATTATTCGTCAAGTCAACGTTCTTTTTTTCAACACGTACTAATCGCACAGGATTGAATGAAGTGTTGTTGGAAAGGTTTTTTAACCGTCTTCTGACATTTCATACCGATGTGCGCTAAAACTTACTATTTGTGGAAAATTGTAACATAAAAACTTTTAACCATCGTAGGCAAAATGGCGTAATGGATGCCCAACTTCATAATTATATTTCACGAAGCTAACTTATTAATCACGAATAAGATACCCCTGTTCATACATTTCTTACAAATACCATTTTATTTCCTTGAAAGTACTTATTAAGTGGATAATTTGTATACAGCATTGTTCTAGATACTAACTGTGATCACTGCGGTAGCCCATTATCTCGGCCCGTAGTACAAGTCGATTTTTCTAAAAGAATATACTTTCCGAAACAACAAACATATTTGTCATTGTCGTCTTGAGCTGTGATTTACGTGTTTCTACTACGGTATAACGTGCTTACTATAACACAAAATGTTTGTCGAGTTAAAGATATACACTATGTGATCAAAAGTATTCGGAAACCTGGCTGAAAATGACTTACAAGTTCGTAGCGCCCTCCATCAGTACTGCTGGAATTCAGTATGGTGTTGGCCCACCCTTAGCCCTGAAGACAGCTTCCACTCTCGCAGGCATACGTTCAATCAGGTGCTGGAAGGTTTCTTGGGGAATGGCAGCCCAATCTTCAGGGAGTGCTGCACTGAGGAGAGGTATCGATGTCAGTCGGTGAGGCCTGGCACGAAGTGGGCGCTCCAAATCATCACAAAGGTGTTCTATAGGATTCAGGTCAGAACTCTGGGCAGGCAAGTGCAGGAATGTTATTGTCGAGTAACCACTCCGCCACAGGCCGTGCATTATGAACAGGTGCTCAATCGTGTTGAAAAATGCAATTCCCACCCCCGAATTGCTATTCAACAGTGAGAAACAAGAAGGTGCTTTAAACATCAATGTTGACCTGTTCTGCGATAGTGCCACGCAAAAAATAAGGGGTGCAAGCCCCCCTCCATGAAAAACACGACCAGACCATAATACACCGCCTCCGACTTTTGCTGTTGGCACTACACACGCTGGCAGACGACGTTCACCGGGCATTCGTCATACCCCACCCTGCCATCGGATCGCCACATTGTGTACCGTGATTCGTCACTCCACCCGATGTCTTTCCAGTGTTCAGTAGTCCAATGTTTACGCTCCTTACACCAAGCGTTTGGCATTTAAGGGCGTGTTGTGTGGCTTATGAGCAGACGCTTGACCATGAAATCCAAGTTTTCTCACCTCCCGCCTAACTATCATAGTACTTGCAGTGGTTCCTGATGCAGTTTGGAATTCCTGTGTGAAGGTCTGGATAGATGTCTGCCTGTTACACATTACGACTCTCTTCAACTGTCGGCGGTCTCTGTCAGTCAACAGACGATGTCGGCCTGTACGCTTTTGCGCTGTACGTGTCCCTTCACGTTTCCGCTTCAATATCACATCGGAAACAGTGGTCCTAGGGATGTTTAGGAGTGCGGAAATCTCACATATGACACAAGTGACACCCAATCACGTTCGAAACCCGTGAGTTCCACGTAGCGCCCCATTCTGCTCTCTCACTATGTCTAATGACTACTGAGGTAGTTTTGATCACGTAGTACACGTACGTAATGTGGCTCTACTGACAGTCCCTTACCTCTGTCCGTCGTACAAGCTGAAACAAACATTCCGAGAACAAAGCACATTTTTCGACACACGGAAATGTTTATATAAGGATGCATCATAAACTGATGTTATTATTTCACGTCGTTCGGTTCATTTTTAAAGACGTTTTCTCGTCATTCAAGCTAATACCGTTATCACAACTACTATACTTATTCCAAATACTGTCATTATTTAAAACTATAGAACTGAGAAAGTTTTCACAAGGCTCCTCCGGTTTTGTATAATTTGAGTAGGATTTCCTCTCGAACGTTACGTTTCAGTGTTCGTCGTAATGTTCCACACAGATATATAGATCTTTGGAGCTCCGTTTCAACATTGTTAACAATAATAGTACTCTCCTGTTTTAATCCATTTTTTTATGGCAGCGTCACTAAAGACATTAAAACGGGGAGTGAAAATGGAGATCCTTGTCTGACTTCCTGGTTAATATTTGTTGAGATTAATTCAGTTTTCAGAGGATGGGTCTTTGTCCTATTTTACATCTACACAATGTACCAGGCGATTTTTCCGATCAACGTGCACTTTGAGGCGAGCGTGGCTGTTACTGTACAGCGCTGATCAGAAGCATGTGATGTGATCTACATCTACATCTATACTCCGCAAGCCACCCAACGGTGTGTGGCGGAGGGCACTTTACGTGCCACTGTCATTACCTCCCTTTCCTGTTCCAGTCGCGTATGGTTCGCGGGAAGAACGACTGCCGGAAAGCCTCTGTGCGCGCTCGAATCTCTCTAATTTTACATTCGTGATCTCCTCGGGAGGTATAAGTAGGGGGAAGCAATATATTCGATACCTCATCCAGAAACGCACCCTCTCGAAACCTGGCCAGCAAGCTACACCGCGATGCAGAGCGCCTCCCTTGCAGAGTCTGCCACTTGAGTTTGCTAAACATCTCCGAAACGCTATCACACTTACCAAATAACCCTGTGACGAATCGCGTCGCTCATCTTTGGATCTTCTCTATCTCCTCCGTCAACCCGACCTGGTACAGATCCCACACTGATGAGCAGTCCTCAAGTATAGGTCGAACGAGCGTTTTGTAAGCCACCTCCTTTGTTGATGGACTACACTTTCTAAGGACTTTCCTAATGAATCTCAACCTGGCACCCGCCTTACCAACAATTAATTTTATATGATGATTCCACTTCAAATCGTTCCGTACGCATACTCCCAGATATTTTACAGAAGTAACTGCTACCAGTGTTTGTTCTGCTATCATATAATCATACAATAAAGGATCCTTCTTTCTATGTATTCGCAATACATTACATTTGTCTATGTTAAGGGTCAGTTGCCACGCCATGCACCAAATGCCTATCCGCTGCAGATCTTCCTGCATTTCCCTGCAATTTTCTAATGCTGCAACTTCTCTGTATACTACAGCATCATCCGCGAAAAGCCTCATGGAACTTCCGACACTATCTACTACGTCATACCCTGTATATATATATATATATATACAGGGTGAGTCACCTAACGTTACCGCTGGATGTATTTAGTAAACCACATCAAATACTGACGAATAGATTTCACAGGCCGAACGTGAGGAGAGGGGCTAGCGTCATTGGTTAATACAAACCATAAAAAAATGCACGGAAATATGTTTTTTAAAACAAACCTACGTTTTTTTAAATGGAACCCCGTTAGTTTTGTTAGCACATCTGAACGTATAAACAAATACGTAATCAGTGCCGTTTGTTGCATTGTAAAATGTTAATTACATCCGGAGATATTGTAACCTAAAGCTGATGCTTGAGTACCACTCCTCCGCTGTTCGATCGTGTGTAACGGAGAGCACCGAATTACGTAGGGGTCCAAAGGGAACGGTGATGGACCTTAGGTACAGAAGAGACTGGAACAGCACATTACGTCCCCATGCTAACACCTTTTTATTGGTCTTTTTCACTGACGCACATGTACATTACCATGAGGGTTGAGGTACACGTACACACGTGGTTTCCGTTTTCAATTACGGAGTGGAACAGAGTGTGTCCCGACATGTCAGGCCAATAGATGTTCAATGTGGTGGCCATCATTTGCTGCAGACAATTGCAATCTCTGGCGTAATGAATGTCGTACACGCCGCAGTACATCTGGTGTGATGTCGCCGAGGGCTGCCACAATACGTTGTTTAATATCCTCCGGGGTTGTAGGCACGTCACGGTACACATTCTCCTTTAACGTACCCCACAGAAAGAAGTCCAGAGGTGTAAGATCAGGAGAACGGGCTGGCCAATTTATGCTTCCTCCACGTCCTATGAAACGGCCGTCGAACATCCTGTCAAGGGTCAGCCTAGTGTTAATTGCGGAATGTGCAGGTGCACCATCATGCTGATACCACATACGTCGACGCGTTTCCAGTGGGATATTTTCGAGCAACGTTGGCAGATCATTCTGTAGAAACGTGATGTATGTTGCAACTGTTTGGGCCCCTGCAATGAAGTGAGGACCAATGAGGTGGTCACCAATGATTCCGCACCATACATTTACAGTCCACGGTCGCTGTCGCTCTACCTGTCTGAGCCAGCGAGGATTGTCCACGGACCAGTAATGCATGTTCCGTAGATTCACTGCCCCGTGGTTTGTGAAACCCGCTTCATCGGTAAACAGGTAGAACTACAACGCATTCTCTGTTAATGCCCATTGACAGAATTGCACTCGATGATTAAAGTCATCACCATGTAATTGCTGATGTAGCGACACATGAAACGGGTGAAAGCGGTGACGATGCAGTATGCGCATGACACTACTTTGACTCAGTCCACCGGCTCTCGCAATGTCCCGTGTACTCATATGTGGGTTCGTGGCAACAGCAGCTAACACACCAACTGCACCCGCTTCTCCTGTGACGGGCCTGTTACGGACCCGTTTGCGTGCTACGACCATACCTGTTGCATACAGTTGGCGGTAGATGTATTGCAATGTCCGGCACGTTGGATGCTCTCTGTCCGGGTACCGTTCTGCATACACCCTGCAGGCTTCAGCTGCATTTCGTCGACACTCGCCGTAGATGAGTATCATCTTCGCCTTTTCAAAGTTCGAATACACCATGGTCACAGTTCCTACAACACTACACTATCACAGACGTCTGTTAACACGGTGTACTACAGTTGGTCTGCGTGCGGAGACGAATGCAGAATAACAATAGCAGCAAGCGCTACATGCGGACACTGTGACAGCTAGACCAAACCACAACAGTTCACTACAGCCACACTCGTAAACACGGTCGTCATCGTAAACATGTCCCTGCAGATGCTGCTCGCCGACAGTGGCCCGTGTTTGTTACAACACGCAACTGAACGTCGGAGGTTTCAAGCGTCAACTTTAGGTTACAATATCTCCGGATGTAATTAACATTTTACAATGCAACAAACGGCACTGATTACGTATTTGTTTATACGTTCAGATGTGCTAACAAAACTAACGTTCCATTTAAGAAAACGGAGGTTTGTGTTAAAAAACATACTTCCGTGCATTTTTGTATGGTTTGTATTAAACAATTACACTAGCCCCTCTCCACACGTTCGGTCTGTGGAATCGGTTCGCCAGTATTTGATGTGGTTTACAAAATATATCCAGCGGTAACGTTAGGTGACTCACCCTGTATGAAAAGCAATTGTCCTATAACACTCCCCTGTGGCACGCCAGAGGTTACTTTAACGTCTGTAGACGTCTCTCGATTGAGAACAACATGCTGTGTTCTGTTTGCAAAAAACTCTTCAATCCAGTCACACAGCTGGTCTGATATTCCGTAGGCTCTTACTTTATCAGGCGACAGTGCGGAACTGTATCGAACGCCTTCCGGAAGTCAAGGAAAATGGCATCTACCTGGGAGCGTGTATCTAATATTTTCTGGGTCTCATGAAGAAATAAACCGAGTTGGGTCTCACACGATCGCTGTTGCCGAAATCCATGTTGATTCCTACAGAGTAGATTCTGGGTTTCCAGAAATGACATGATACGCGAGCAAAAAACATGTTCTGAAATTCTACAACAGATCGATGTCAGAGATATGGGCCTATAGTTTTGCGCATCTGCTCGACGACCCTTCTTGAAAACTGGGACTACCTGTTTTTTTTTTTTTTCAATCATTTGGAACCTTCCGTTCCTCTAGAGACTTGCGGTACACGGCTGTTTGAAGGGGGTCAAGTTCTTTCGCGTACTCTGCGTAGAATCGAACTGGTATCCCGTCAGGACCAGTGGACTTTGCTCTGTTGAGTGATTTCAGTTGCTTTTCTATCTTTGGACACTTATTTCGATGTCAGGACGGGCAGAACGGGTGCTCACGAGTGTTCGTCTGCAGGTGGAAGCGGCGCCACCTGCTGGTGAGGGAGTCATCGGCAGGCGTCGGCGGCCCGCGGGCGCGCAAGAAGAGCGCGGGGGCGTCCCCGTCCCCCGGTGCGCTGGTGGCAGGTGCGGGGGCGGTTGCCGGCCGCAAGGCGCACATTGGGCGCGCCTGCACGCCGCCCCCGCGAGCCGCCTCGGGCCACGCCCTGCTCGTCGGCGGCCCCGACTGCACCTCAGAGTTCGGACCCGGAAGCGAGGCCTCCGACGACGCCTGGGCATGCTGCTGCTACACCCAGGTACGCCGAGCTCGTCTCTTCTCCACGCAGTCCGATAAGCGTCTACGTCGTGTTAACACACACCAGACAACTTGCGAATTTCACAAGGACATTCAAACTCCAGTCCGCCACAGTAGCTGAGTGGACAACGCGCCGGATTTTCATGCCGGGGTGCCCGGGTTCGTTTCCTGGCTGCATTGGAGATTATCTCCGCTCCGGGACTGGGTGTTTGTGTCGACTTCATCATCATTTCATCCCCATCGACGAGCAAGTCGCCGACGTGGCGTCACCTCAGAAGACTTGCACCCAGCGATGAGGTCACCCGCCGGGCGGCTCTCGCCAAACATTTCATTTTATTTCATTCCGACTTCAGAAGAACTTCACTTCAGTACTGATTTTATGTTTGCACTCCGCAGCCCGTCATACTTTGTGTGAATGACCCCATATTGTACTGGAATAAACTGCGTTTCCCCCACAGCAAGCCTCCAGTGCCAGGATCGTATGCGACAGGAAAGGATGTGACCGCCTCTCTGTATATGCTGTAACACAGTGGTCGTCAAACTGCGGCCCCGGGCCGTATGCAGCCCCAATCAAATATTCGTGCGGACCGCTGTTCTCAAACGCATTTTGTACTAACATACAAGTAGCAACTGAAAGATGAATACAAAAACGTGTACTAACATTAAGGGCTTCTTAAGAACGTAGTTTCAGTAATAAGTGGGCACGTTGGATAATTTACTGAGCAAATTGAACCCCCCCACAAAAATAGGATATAAAAAATTAGACAAGGTAAGATATAAAAAATTAAATCAATAATAAATTAGTCACACAATGAACTCTAGATCGTGAAATATGCAATCATTATTCTTAGCTCTCTTGAATCCGTTAGACTTTAGTTTAAAATTACCATCTTCAAAAAATTGAAAGTCCCAGTTACTTATGATTTTATTAAACCTGTCTGGCAAAATAATTTTAAGTTTATCATCAAGCTCCATATAAATTTTCTCCCCATATCTAATTTTTAAAGATTCACAACTTGTGATGTAATACCATTTATTTACCTCTAGCTCACTAATCTTTTTAAACAAATTAGAATTGCTAGCATTATTTAGATTTTTGAGTAAAGTATCCATTTATATAGAATAAAATTTTAATAACATTTAAATTTTAATCTTATGAATGTGGCTAATGTATGGGATGAATTTAAATTTGACATTTTTCTCGATACAAATAATAAACTGTGAGACAGACAAACTGAATGTAATATTTGCAATGAATATTTTAAACTATCTTTAACTGTAGAACATTTGAGATAGGAGGAAATAGAAAACTCAGATTCTCTGTTTTATGATTGTAAAAGTAATAGCAAATCATAATTTTCCTATAAATAATTTACCAAAAAAATTACAAAGTTACATTCAAGCCTATTCATTATTTTTAAAAGTTTTTCACTCTATAACCAAACAGTTAGACATTGGAGAATACAACAAAAGGCAACTAACTAATTTAGTCTATTTGTATAAGGAATGTGGTATGAATTTTTTCTTTACATTAGAAGATATAGATAAATTATTTAATTTTTAATATCCATAAGTCACTGTACCATAATTTTCTAGAACCACTCTTTTATCATACTGAAATGAGAATTCTTTCTTAGTCTCTTTGTTGACTAGATTTTTAGTATAATCGTCTCTAGTGATCTGGCTGTATTATAGCTGTATCTCTTCCTTCACTTCATTCTCGATTAATTGCAGATTTGCCATTCAGCTTTTGGATATTGTTATAGTTTAAAGTGAATCCCTTTACTTTCATCTCTGTTTCTTTGTGATTTTTCTCATAACAGTCACTTTTCAGACTGGTTGAAGCCCAGTCTGTAATCCAGTTATTTCCTAATTCATCAGTCGATTCACCTAACGTACAACCTGTTTCCACAGTATTTTCACCATCACCAATATATACTACATAATCAGTATCAAAATATACAACAGATTCTCCTAGTTTATCTAACATATCATATAATCTAAGCCATGCATTTGATGTAGTGAAATAAATAAACATATTTGTAGTTTTATTGTTTTCCGCATAATAATCCTTGAAATTGAACGTCATTTGAACCATATTATCGTTAAGAAAATTTGTATATGTATTATCTAATCGATCATCGAAGAGTATCTCATAAAATCGCTGTAAATTTGTTACATATTCTGTTTGACTCATATTTTGCCTTTGCCCAAATTTGCACCATAATGAATTAAGACATATCTTAGCAACTGCTTGTATCCTAATTATATTTTAAAAAAACCTTTCACATAATTTTTAAACAGCATATTGCTCTCAGTTTTATAATCTCAAACTTAATACACATTTAATATTCCATATCCTTTTCCTATAGCTTTATTCACTTCATCAGTCGCCCAAGTTCCAATAAAACTTCCTTTGTCAGCACTGTGATTGCATTTATCAATTTTTTCTTGAGCACATTTGACACAAAAGGAAACAGTTTTTCATTTTTATCGATTTGTATATGTGCAAACAAAAAAGGGTGATACTATCCTCCAGGCACCAATACTTTACATATTATTAAACCGTATCAATTTTCAGAATAATATCTTATTTATATATTTTTGTTGGATGTTGTTCAGGATAAAAGTCATAAAATTGCACAGTAGGATAAAGACTACATACGTCAGTATATTTTATTTTTGTGCTAACACCATCAGCTTTAGCTCTTAATTTTATTGCATTTGTTTGACCACCATAAAATGCATCTCTTGGATTCAATGGTTCAACAACTTCTGATAACTGTTCCAATTTTTTAGGTTTCTTGTACTCTGGTGAGTTAAGCCAATCACATTTCCACATCTCTACTAAATTAGGTCCATCATTTCGTACTTCTGTGCTTCTTGTTAAAGTCTTTTGATCCATTGTTTCTTTATTTTTATTGTTAACTGTCTCAATTTTAAAACTTTTTTACATCCATGCCAGAAACAACCGTGGTATGGATAAACAGTGTTAGTTTCTTTATCAAAACCGTCTACTTTTGCACCAGCTATTCTTACTTCGCCGCCATTAAGAGCATGTCAGAAATTGTTATTGTTTAAACTGTTTAACTAAGCTATGGATTCTTTACTATAACTCTCTTTCTGTTCTTTATCCAATGCAGCAATTGTATTTTCAGGTAAATATTTAGATCTGTAGATAGCCATCAAACTCCAGCGATTGTTAAATAACAGAATGGATCAATATTAGCTATTTCTAAGAATAGTTTTCTTAGTTCTAAACGACCTCTTCTCAAAATATCTATATCAGAATTACAGTATTCAACAATTTCTTTCTTCATATTGAATGCATAATTTTCTTTAACTCTTGAGCTGTGCCATTTAAGAAATGCTTCCCTATCTTTTGGCTTCATAGTGTCAACAAAACAATACTGAGTATCTGGAATAGGTCCTATGTAATTTTCGTTTTCTTATGTTTTGAACGAATGAGGGAAGTATCATCTCTTAAATTCTTTCAAATCAAATGTTTTTGGACAACTATTAAGAGGACCCTGTACAAAATTACTGCTATCTATAATTTTTAAGCCTGACTGTTTGGTCTCCAATAACATCTGTTTTGTTCCTTGTAGATGTATATGACTTTATTTTATTTTCAGCACAGTACTTCTAAGTGAATTGGGAATTGTAACCTTTAGCATAGTGAGCTATGAATGTGAGAACTGTTTTTTTCAGATATTAGACAACTACAGAATTCATCTTTGGTCTTAAATTTATAAACAGTATCTCCATTAAAACTGTGAATAATTATGAGATTCAGAATATGCGTACCAGTTCCTTATTGAGTTTCATTATCAAACAACATGTTTCTTTCTGTATAGCTATAATTCACTCTATTAGGGAATCCATCTTCACAGCATTTAAACTGTTTACCAGCAACTATTTTATTGCATTCGAACCACTGGTAAACATAAAAATCATTGAATTCTCCATTAACATAGCAACCTTCTTTACTACAATTTGGGCAACCTTGTACTTTTAAATTCCTCACCAAATTTTCTTTCACAAATACCTCCTTTTTGCAAATTGTATTGCATGTAACATTTATGACTTCCAATTTTCACTCCTTGTTTACAATTCCTGCAGATTTCAGAGCCAAACTTACATTATTTCACTCTCAAACAAATCTTTTTACGCCAGCCGGAGTGGCCGAGCGGTTCAGTCTGGAACCGCGCGACCGCTACAGTCGCAGGTTCGAATCCTGCCTCGGGCATGGATGTGTGTGATGTCCCTAGGTTAGTTAGGTTTAAGCAGTTCTAAGTTCTAGGGGACTGATGACCTCAGAAGTTAAGTCCCATAGTGCTCAGAGCCATTTGAACCATTTGAACCAAATCTTTTTACAGCTTTTACATTTATCAGCTGTATTACAAACTTCTTGCTGATTTTTAAGCATTCTTCATTATAACAGTATCTGTTGCACTTTTCACAGTGTATCTTGCTTTCCATAGTTTCATGTTCTGAATCTTTGCCTGGTATACAGATTTTTCTTTCTATTTTGCAATTGTGTTTATCTTTGATGTTGTATGGCTTATTACAGTTATCACAGAAATATGATGATCCTAAAACAGCAGTCATACTGTTAATTACATCGAAATGGTTGTGATCTTTATACAGATAAATCTTTATCTCTTTCTCAGGACCACTATAGATAACTGAATTGAAACTCCTTGCACATAGAACATTTATTGGGATATCCAACAATTCTTCAATGTTTTTAATGTCATATAGAGTAAACCCTTCTTCGTTGTATTCACCCAACTGCTAGACTTTTTTTTCCTCTACCACCTCGGCCTCTAAGAACTTCTATCATCTGAATATTACATGAGGTATCTGCTATATCAATAGTCTCATCAGATGTTAATATATCTCTGATTTTATTGCACAAAACTTGAAAAGATTCTCGAGTATTATTAGATGCTTCACATCTTGTGGAATTTGGATAAAACATTTTTGGATTGTCTGTTCTTATATTCAACTTATTTCCTTTCCTGAAATTAGTTCTCTTTCTAGTTACATCTACCATATACCTGAGTGCTTTCGATATATAATCTGTTTTATCACTGACAGTATTGACATCATTAAAAAAATTTAGTAGTCAATAGACCATGCTTTAAATTTTTCATTAAATCTTGATCTAATTTCTTTAATCCCAAATAAATACTTTTTAGATGGCTCAGTCTCTTTCTCTTGCTCAAATAGTTTGCTAATGAATGGATAAATCTGATCTAGTCCCACTATTTTTTCTTGTCTCAGTGGTTGAGATTTTTCAATAACATCATCACCAAATCTGTAAAAATAATTCATATTAGGTGCTCGGTTTGGCCTTGATCTAGTTTCTTGTAATAATTCTGGATGAAAATGAGAAATTCAAAATAATTATGGAATGTGGGAGAAGAGATCATTAAAAACAACAACAGTTTTTCCAATTTTAAAAAATAAGCTACATGACTAGATAACAATATTTTCAAAAGGTGGGCATAAAATATCCCCCACCCCCCTCCCCCCTTGGTATCGCAAGGTTTAAAGTATGCATCCATGCCCATGCAACTGCTAAACAGCCTCGAATAATACCTGTCACCCTCCTTCGTGTTCGATGCTCCATTAGAGAAAACACTAATGCTACAATCGCAGAAATGGTTTATGGCTCGCCCATTAGGTTGCCAAGTGACTTTTTTTCAAGAGCGTGCCACAAAAAGGGATGCAGACTTACTTTAATTTGCGTCACAACTGGAACAGTACATGAATCGTCTGAAACCTGTACAATATGCCGACAAAGCAAAGGAAACACCATTCATGCACAAGGACAACAGCAACTCAACACATGCGTTTATAAGGGCTGACCGAGTAAAGAAGGCATTAGAACCTCCATATGAAGGCCTATACGAAATAACTGAGAGGGCCCCAAACTTTTTTTACTTAACGTGAAAGACCAGGAAAATAATATCTCCATTGATCAGTTTAAACCCGCGTACGTGATGAATGAGAACGATAAACATTCTGAGGACACTCCAGTTGAACCGCCAGTCCAGAACCAAAAAACAGACTCTACAGAGGCTGAAAGATCAAGAATAACAACAAGATCTGGTTGTGAAATTCGATTCCAGCAATATTACTCGAAGTACGTAACTGACTATGCTACGGACAAGGGTGTGATGTGGGAACATGACAAATTACTACTTTGATTTGTATGTGTTTGTAAAATGTTTGCTGTGAGAATGTTGCCATAACAGCATTTTGTTTCTTTGCAACATATTCCATTACAGCTTTTTGTAGTACTACATGTATGTTTTTTTGTGTAGTGTACTGTAACGTTTGTGTTGTATAAAGATGATGATGAGAGAAGGGAGAGAGTGAAACCGGTTCCAGCACATAGCCTACTCCTCGCCAATATCACCAAGGGGGCCGCCAACATTAAAGTCCTCATCCGACGAACGGATCAGCGACAACAGTGTCACATCCCCCCACTTAATGAGACACTGCGGAGAGGTTTGATATTTAAAGCAGAACATTGGCACAAAGTCTGGTGATCAGGAGCTTTACACTACCACCTCTCCCTCCCTTGCCAGCAAAATACTGGCAGCGAAAATTTTTTTCCACCGCCAGGCTTCGAATCGGCTTACCTCTGGGTGTAAAAGCGTTATTATTCTTTGGAATATAACAAAAAAAATAAGTTTTTTACTGTACGATTATTGTAAATAAGGTTCGTTGTGTGCGCGATAAGAAAATAAAAATATGGAAAAGTCCAAGTTAAATCAAGCCCTTAATAAACTTAGAGTGCAACGAGACATATGGAAGAGCTCGTCTCTGCATGTACCCTGTGTTTTTAGTGAACAGATATTGTTCCACAATCTTTATTGATTCGACCACGTGTGATGTAAGCGACAATTAACTCAGCGCCTAAACTCTCGTGAAATTAAAGATTTGAAGGAGTAGTGATAGAGATCGCGCATATCAGCTCCGTCGTTCTATGCGAAGACACGTCAAAAGAGACAGACACACCGCAATGTCGTCCTTAGCCAATGACGTCATGGGGATGCAGGGAGGGTGGGTGCAGACTTTCGCACCGCTATTTCTCATTCAACGAGCTCCTCAGTTGATACCACGAAGCTGAATGAACCCTCCCCAGTCCTCCACCAACGAAACATCCCTGGCAGTACCAGGAAATGAACCCGGGCCCTGTGCACGGCACTTAGCCATGCCAACCACTCACTTCGGAGGCTGACGTGTCTGTACGGGTCTTTCCATTATCACATTGCTCCTTCGTTTCTGTCAACTCAGTGAAAGCACCGCATGACAAAATTACTCAAGAAAGGGCCATTATAACGAGCTCTGGCAAGAATAGGCAGCATTAGGTATCGTAAAAGGCATCAGACAAGCATCATTAACGAAATGAAATATGTCGTATACTATTAGCAACAAGGAACATGAACTTAAGAAGTCTGTTACAGACAGCATTGCGACGAAGTTATAAGAAACGGTAATTTCTTCAAACCACAATGCAATGGTAAGAGGCATTATGAAGATGTGGAGAACATGCAATCAAACTCCGTTTTCATAGTAATCTGCGCTATTTCTGCCATAACCCAACGCAGTCTGTCCCATCTATTTCCACATAAGAGTATCACAGCACCTTCACCTAGTTTCACCGTCGTTACAACACAGTCGTATAAATGCCGTTAGACAGACATTTACCAGGTACGATCGCGCCCATGTACAATGACCTACTGGACTGGACCACTAAATGTCTTCTTCAGCTGCTTCATAAACTACTGAGATGTTTGTTGACACCATTCTATGTATATTTCTGGACTCGTTCTAGTGATCAGTGGCTCCTAGAAAGCAGGACGATATTTGCATCCATGTCTCTACTCCACAAGCCATCTTATGGTATGTGACAGAGGGAACGTGGCTACATACCGATATCATTAAATCGTTTCTTCCTGATCCTCTGGTAGAGGGCACGCAGGAAGGGAAACTCTCAATGCCCTTCTTGATGAGTCTGAAATTCTCTAATCTCATCGTCATGGTCATTAAACGAGAAGTATGAAGGTCAAAGCAGTCATTTTTCTCTGCTTGTTTTATAAAGTAGGCTCTCAGGATTTTCTGTATGAGGTGCGGCACCTTTCTTGCTCCCTCTTTCACTGTACTTTGTTGAGTAATTTTGCGACACCCTCCTCTGTTTAAATAAAACTCTTCACCTTCCGCTGTTAAAATAAAAGCCTTTTTTTTAAAGTATTTTCTACCGCTTCCGATAATCAAGCTTAGTAAGGTTTTCAGACAGACGAACAGTACTTAACAATTTTTCGGACGGTTTTCTTTTTATAAGCGATAAATCTGAGTGTAGCATCTGGTTTCCGCACGGCCAGACTTCTGTAGTCGTTCGACCTTAGGTCGTCCCCGAGAGATACTTCTATGTACTTGCCACTTGTGACTGATTTCAGTGTCTAATGGTCGATAGCTTACTTAAACGATAAGGGATCTCATTGCCTGCTTACACTTATTTATGTTTAAGAGTGAGCTATCGGTCTCTCGTCTAATCGCACGTCATCTGCAAGTGTCTTCATTGCGTAATACATTCCTGACGATGTCACTATCTTCGTCACGATAGCGCTCACTCAGCCCTATCATGTCTCATCCCGCAGGTCTCCCAGTGAGAATTTTGTGTACCTTAGGTGCAACGGAAGTGATTTGCAGTAAGTACACTCCATGACAAAGAAGTGAAGCACCCAGAACACATGGTCGAAAGTCAGTGTAATTTCGTACACGTAGACACCATCGACGGGAGTAGTGTATACACTCATGCTCATAAATTAAGGATAATTGCAGAATGTGGTGCCACATAACGTGTCACTACACAAAATTGGCGCTTATAGCATAGGCACACAGGGAACACACACGACACAGATCTAAAAGTCCACGGTATTTGTGTATTGAGAAAACCGTCCCGAAACACATGTGCTACAAAACGCCACTGTTTCCTGCGCATGTAGCCCGACATCAATATGGGATATGATCACCATGCACACGTACACAGGCAGCACAACGGGTTGGCATACTTTGGATCAGATGATCGAGCAGCTGCTGGGGTATAGCCTCCCATTCTTCCACCAGTGCCTGTCGGAGCTCCTGAAGTGTCGTAGGGGTTTGAAGACGTGCAGTGATACGTCGACCGAGAGCATCCCAGACGTGCTCGATGGGGTTTAGGTGTGGAGAACAGGCAGGCCACTCCATTCGCCTGATCTCTTCTGTTTCAAGGTACTCCTCCACGATGGCAGCTCGGTGGGGCCGTGCATTATCATCCATCAGGAGGAAGGGCGGACCCACTGCACCGCTGAAAAGGCGAACATACTGGTGCAAAATGACGTCCCGATACACCTGACCTTTCACAGTTCCTCTGTCAAAGACATGCAGGGGTGTACGTCCACCAATCATAATCCCACCCCACACCATCAAACCACGACCTCCATACAGGTCCCTTTCAAGGACATGAAGGGGTTGGTATCTGGTTCCTGTTTCACGCCAGATGAAAACCCGGTGAGAATCATTGTTCAGACTATACCTGGGCTCGTCCGTGAGCATAGCTTGGGACCACAGATTCAATGACCATGTACTGTGTTCTTGACACCAGGCTTTACGGGCTCTCCTGTGACCAGGGGTCAGTGGAATGCACCTTTCAGGTCTCCGGGCGAATAAACCATGTCTGTTCAGTCGTTTGTAGACTGTGTGTCTGGAGACAACTGTTCCAGTGGCTGGGGTAAGGTCCTGAGCAAGGCTACCTGCAGTACTCCGTGGCGGTCTGGGAGCACTGATGGTGAGATATCGGCCTTGTTGTAGTGCTGTACACTGTGGACGTCCCGTACTGTAGCGCCTGGACACGTTTCCTGTCTGCTGGAAACGTTGCCATAATCTTGAGATCACACTTTGTGGCACACATAGGGCCCGTGCTACGACCTGATGTGTTTGACCAGCATCCAGTCGCCGTAGTATTCTACCCCTCATAACGTCATCAGTATGTGTTCTTTGAGCCATTTTCAACACACAATCACCATTAGCACGTCTGAAAACGTGCACCGTACTCTGACATGCACTAACAACACACCTCTGCGTATGTGGACTGCTCCAGCGCCAACATGCGACGACCGGAGGTCAAGTGCACTGCATGGTCATACCCCGAGGTGATCTAAGCCCGCAAACCGCCCACCAGAGCGTTGTTTCACCATGTGTCAGCATTATCCTTAATTTATGAGCATGTGCGTATTTAGCGGTCCTAGCTCACCTGGCTCGGTCCTGAATCACTCCAGTTATCCAGGATCAGTAAGAATATACTACTGCAATACGCATTTTTAGATATTTTTATTTAAAAAGCGCCTATTTTAGTATAAATTATTTAGAACAATTAATAAAAATAAATATTTTTGCTTATCACCTTTATCTATTATAAAATAATAATTTTTTCATACAAAAGCTGAATGTAAAAAAATAAATTAAATTTTTTTTATCACAGGTGCGTGTAAAAAAAATTATTTCATTCTCACAAAGAATAACTCACATTAAAATTTTGTTGGCTCTCCAGTTCTGTGTATTTTATAATTTAACTGGACAGTTAGAATTAATTTAAATAAAAAATTCGTTCCGAGAAAGACAAGAACCTTCGGCGCCATGCGAAGGAAACCTAGAGGACTTTTTTTATGTTTACTCTATTTCATTCTACGATGTTAGGCATTTGCATCAGTTTCTTTGGCTATTCGATATATGTAAACAGGCATAATACAGCGCTGCGGTCGGCAACACCTACATAAGACATCAAGTGTCTGACGCAGTTGTTAGATCGGTTACTGCTGCTACAATGGCAGGTTATCAAGATTTAAGTGACTTTGAACGTGGTCTTATAGTCGGCACACGAGTGATGGCACACAGCATCTCCGAGATAGCGATGAAGTGGAGATTTTCCCTTGCGACCATTTCACGAGTGTACCGTGAATGTCAGGAATCCGGTAAAACATCAAATCTCTGACATCGCTGCTGCCGGAAAACGATCATACAGGAACGGGACCAACGACGACTGAAGAGAATCGTTCAACGTGAAAGAAGTGCAGCCCTTCCGCAAATTGCTGCAGATATCAATGCTGGGCCCTCAACAAGTGTCAGCGACCGAACCATTCAACGAAACATTATCGATATGAGATTTCGGAGCCGAAGGACCACTCATGTACACTTGATGGTTGCAAGACTCAAAGCTTTACGCCTCGGCAGTGCCTGTCAACACCGGCATTGGACTGTTGATGACTGGAAAATGTTGCCTGGTCGGACGAGTCTCATTTTAAATTGTATCGAGCGGATGGAAGTTCTCGGGTATGGAGAATCATGAATCCATGGACCCTACATGTCAGCAGGGGGCTGTTCAAGCTGGTGGAGGCTCTGCAATGGTGTGGGGCGCGTGCAGTTGGAGTGATATGGGACACATGATACGTCTAGATACGACTCTGACAGGCGAAACGAATGTTCGAATGTGTGTGAAGTCCTATGGGACCAAACTGCTGAGGTATACGGTCCCTAATCTTACTCACTACTTAAAGTAACTTAAACTAACTTGTGCTAAGAACAACACATACGCCCATGCCCGAGGGAGGACTCGAACCTCCGGCGGGAGGGTCCGCGCAATCCGTGACATGGCGCCTCAAACCGCTCGGCCACTCCGCGTGGCACAGGCGAAACGTACGTAATCATCCTGTCTGATCATCTGCATCCATTCATGTCCATTGAGCATTCCCACAGACTCGGGCAATTCCAGCAGGACAACGCGACACCCCACACGTTCAGAATTGCTACAGAGTGGCTCCAGGAACACTCTTCTGAGTTTAAACACATCCGCTGGCCAGAAAACTCTCCAGGCATGAACACTATTGAGCATATCTGGTATGCCTTGCAACGTGCTGTTCAGAAGATATATCCACCCCCTCGTACTCTTATGGATTTATGGGCAGCCGTGCAGGATTCATGGTGTTATTTTCCTCCAGCACTACTTCAAACATTAGTCGAGTCCATACCACGTCGTGTTGTGGCACTTCTGCGTGGTCGCGGGGGCCGTACGCGATATTAGGCAGGTGTGCCAGTTTCTTTGGCTCTTCAGTGTATCTCTATATTTGAATACTCATGCTTATTGATCACTATGAGAATTCTTGTTGGTGAACTTCACCTTAGCTTCCTTCCACAACCGTTTAGTTTCTTGCTCGCATGTGTGTTTCGACCCGTTGGCATGCCGCGTAATATAATTATTGTAAAAGTATTGATACAAATTCATGTTTAACACAATAACATCATCTCGATATGCGTTGCTGAATACCACTGCTTCCTCACTGACACGCAATGATTTCGACCGCCGTGGCAGAGAACTTTCCAAAGCATAAATTTCAGACCAGATAGGCCATAAAGATTGGTGAGCACTTTAATATTGTTTGTACTCTGGATTAATTATGTAGAACAAAATGTTATCCGTTATAATAATGAACATTCTCGACGTGAGATTTGCGTTGTGACCTTCCCCCCAAATCCCTTTTAAAGGAAATTTGGTGAGATTTTACCGGGCCCCTCTCCATTTTCAGCTCACATAATTAATGGACGTCGCCTTATCAGTTTCTTTGTTTCTTCACTCTGCATATCTGACGCATAGCCTGATATGACACAGGGCGGCGGTTGAGGTTTGCGGAAAATTTCGTTTACACGGTGCATATTTTTTCCTATATGGCGATGTGGAACTGAATAGATACCTCTGCGTCTTATTTCAGCCTGAGAAATCGTGTGCGGTGTTCGTACGCCTTTTGAGTGAATAGACTGCGCCGACTACATCCTCCCAGCCTCCGGCGCGGCGGAACGCGGGCCTTGTCTCGAGGTCGAGCCGGGTCGCTCTTGAGGCTCTCTTGTTACCTACTGCGGCCCCACTCGGTAGCAGCTCCCTTGAGAGGTTGTTAGCCAACAAGCTGCCGGGGCCAGCGCCTGCGCCGGAGGATAAAATTCTCTCCTGCAGCACCAGAGCAGTCCCAGACTACACCGAATGACTGCTAACATTTCGTATTCTTATTTCTCTCTCACTGGGTGCAACTGTGGTCCACAGTAATATATGATAACCATATTTCTCTGCCCTATGATTTTACCATGTGAAACACATTTATCGTTTTCTTAATTGTAGATTAATATCTTGATCAAATTCTACTCTCTGTGAGGCTCATCAGTAGCAGTTGATTTATTTTTCTTTGCAATCTGTCAAAAAAATTTTTGTCCGTCCTCTCAACTCACGAAAATCACCAGCAGTTTTAACTACACTACTGGCCATTAAAATTGCTACACCACGAAGATGACGTGCTACAGACGCGAAATTTAACCGACAGGAAGAAGATGCTGTGATATGCAAATGATTAGCTTTTCAGAGCATTCACACAAGGTTGGCCCTGGTGGCGACACCTACAACGTGCTGACATGAGGAAAGATTCCAACCAATTTCTCATACACAAACAGCAGTTGACCGGCGTTGCCTGGTGAAACGTTATTGTGATGCCTCGTGTAAGGAGGAGAAATGAGTACCATCACGTTTCCGACTTTGATAAAGGTCGGATTGTAGCCTATCGCGACTACGGTTTATCGTATCGCGACATTGCTGCTCGAGTTGGTCGAGATCCAATGACTGTTAGCAGAATATGCAATCGGTGGGTTTAGGGGGTTAACACGGAACGCCATGCTGGATCCCAACGGCCTCGTATCACTAGCAGTCGAGATGACAGGCATCTTATCCGTATAGCTGTAACGGATCGTGCAGCCACGTCTCGATCCCTGAGTCAACAGATGGGGACGTTTGCAAGACAACAACAGCACGAACAGTTCGACGACGTTTGCAGCAGCATGGACTATCAGCTCGGAGACCATGGCTGCGGTTACCCTTGACGCTGCATCACAGACAGGAGCGCCTGCGATGGTGTACTCAAGAACGAACCTGGGTGCATGAATAGCAAAATACTGGCGTATCACCCGGCGTGATGGTATGGGGTGCCATTGGTTACACGTCTCGGTCACCTCTTGTTCACATTGACGGCACTTTGAGCACTGGACGTTACATTTCAGATGTGTTAAGACCCGTGGCTCTACCCTTCATTCGATCCCTGCGAAATCCTACATTTCAGCAGCATAATGCACGACCGCATGTTGCAGGTCCAGTACGGGCCTTTCTGGATACAGAAAATATTCGATTGCTGCCACAGCCAGCACATTCTCCAGATCTCTCACCAATTGAAAACGTCTGGTCAATGGTGGCCCAGCAACTGGACTCGTCACAATACGCCAGTCACTACTTTTGATGAACTGTGGTATCGTGTTGAAGCTGCATGGGCAGTTGTACCTGTACGCGCCATCAAAGATCTGTTTGATTCAATGCCCAGGCGTATCAAGGCCGTTATTACGGCCAGAGGTGGTAGTTCTGGGTACTGATTTCTCAGGATCTATGCACCCAAATTGCGTGAAAATGTAATCACATGTCAGTTCTAGTATAATATATTTCTCCAATGAATACCCGTTTATCATCTGCATTTCTTCTAGGTGTAACAATTTTAATGGCCAGTAGTGTAAATTACAAGGGGCGTTCAATAAGCAAATGCTACACATTTTTTCTCAACCAGTTTCGTTTGAGAAAACGCGGAATTTGCTGTGGTACATCGTCGAATATTCCTGCTTCACGTTTCGATTGGTGTCTGCGCTATATGTAGCCTTCAAAAGGGCGTTTTTAACGGAGATGCGTTCCACACGGAGATCTGTCATCGAGTTTCTTGTGGCGGAAAACCAGAACATCGTAGATATTTATAGGCGCTTGCAGGATGTCTGCGGAGACCAGCACTGAAAAAAACACAGTGAGTCGTTGCATGAGACTTCCGTCACCATCGCAACAAATTGCCCAAGCCTCACAGATCTCCTGCTTGCCGGCCAACCGCACACAACTGTGACTTCTGTGATGTTGAAGCCGGCCGGAGTGGCCGAGCGGTTCTAGGCGCTTCAGTCTGGAACCGCGCGACCGCTACGGTCGCAGGTTCGAATCCTGCCTCGGGCATGGATATTTGTGATGTCCTTAGGTTAGTTAGGTTTAAGTAGTTCTAAGTTCTAGGGGACTGATGACCTCAGATGTTAAGTCCCATAGTGCTCAGAGCCATTTGTGATGTTGAAACGTGTGGACACTCTCATTAGAGGTGGCCGAAGGATCACAATCAAACATCTCGCTGCACAACTCGACGTCTTTGTTGGTAGTGCTGACACACTCGTCCACCAATTGGAGCGCTCAAATGTGCGTGCCCGCTGGATTCCTCGCCGCCTAACAGAAGACCATAAAGAGCAACGAAGGATCATCTGTGCGGAATTTCTTGAACCTTACCAGGCTAATCGTGACAGTTTTTTTTTTCGAACATCGTCACAACCGATGAAACATGAGTGTATCACTTCGAATCGGAAACAAAACGGCAATTCATGGAGTGGCGCCATACCACCTCTCCTCCGAATAAAAAGTTCAAAGCCACTCACCCAGCCGGTAGAATCACGGCGAGGGTCTTTTGGGACTCTGAAGGGGCTATCCTGTTTGATGTCCTCCGTCATGGTGCAACGACCAACTCTGGAGTGTATTGTGCTACCATCAGGAAATTGAAGAAACAACTTCAGCGTGTTCGTCGCCAAAAAATGCAAACGAAATTCTCCTTCTGATGGCAACAAAAGGCCCCGCACAAGTCTGCGCACCCGAGAGGAGCTCACAAAACTTCGTTTGACTATTCTTCATCATTCACCATGCAGCCCCCACACACCTTCCGACTTCCTTCTGTTTTGCCCAGTGCAGGAAGTTTCCCACCTCTGGTCCAGTCAAAGTAGGGGTCAGCAATCAACGACTGGTATCCGTAGGTTTTTGACTCAATGGTCCCTTCGATCAACACATGTCAGAAAGACGGCGTAATATATCGCCGAAACTGGTTGCTCAATAAAATAACGATCTGGAAATCTGGACGGCTGAAAGATGTTTTGATTCTACATTCTACACTGAACAGCTGAGGTCCCGCAACCATTTGTATGTCTGATGACAGAGACAAATTGTAGCAGTGTTCATAAGAATATGAAACAAAGAACCACTAATTTAAATATAAAATTGTGTATGTATATTTTCTGTCACACTTTTTAAACGTGCACTGAAGTGCCAAAGAAACTTGCATAGGCATGCGTATTCAAATACAGAGATATGTAAACAGGCAGAATACGGCGCTACGGTCGGCAACACCTATATACGACAACAAGTATCTGGCGCAGTTGGTAGATCGGTTACCGATTTTACAATGGCAGGTTACCAAGATTTAAGTGAGTCTGAGTGGTGTTATAGTCGGCGCACGAGCGATTGGACACATCTTCTCCGAGGTAGCGATGAAGTAGGTATTTTCTCGTACGATCATTTCACAAGCGTACCCTAAATATCAGGAATCCCATAAAACATCAAATGTCCGACACTGCTGCGGCCGGAAAAAGATTCTGCAAGAACGGGACCAACGACGACTGAAGAGAATCGTTCAACGTGACCGAAGTGCAACCCTTCTGCAAATTGCTGCAGATTTCAGTGCTGGGCCATCAACAAGTGTCAGCGTGTGAACCATTCAACGAAACATCGTCGATATGGGCTGTCGGAGCCGAAGGTCCATTCGTGTACCCTTGACGACTGTACGACACAAAACCTTATGCCTCGCCTGGGACCGTCATCAAATACGATGTATTGTTGATGACTGGAAACATGTTGCCTGGTCGGACGAGCCTAGTTTCAAATTGTATTAAGCTGGTGGACGTGTATGGGTATGGAGACAACGTCATGAATCCATGGACCCTGCATGTCAGCAGGAGACTGTTCAAGCTGGTGGAGGCTCTGTAATGGTGTGGGTCGTGTGTAGTCGGAGTGATATGGGACCCCTGATACGTCTAGATACGACTCTGACAGGTGACACGTACGTAAGCATCCTGTCTGATCACCTGCATCCGTTCATATCCATTGAGCATTCCGTCGGACTTGGGTAACCCCAGCATCACAATGCGACACCTCACACGTCCAGAATTGCTACAGAGTGACTCCAGGAACATTCTTCTAAGTTTAAACATTTCAGCTGGCCGCCAAACTCTCCAGACATGAACATTATTGAGATGCCTTGCAACGTGCTGTTCAGAAAAGATCTCCACCCCCTCATACTCTTAAAGATTTATGGACAGCCCTGCAGGATTCATGGTGCCAATTCCCTCGTTTTGTGTTATCGCGAAGTAGGGGAGATAGTCCCACAGACATGATACGTGAATTGGAGTGGCAATCATTTAAACAAAGGCGGTTTTCGTTGCGATGAAATTTCAATCACCAGTTTTCTCCTCCGATTGCGAAAACATTCTATTGACACCCTCCTACATAGGGAGAAATGATCATCACGATAAAATAAGAGAAATCAGAGCTCGCACAGAAAAATTTAAGTGCTCGTTTTTCCCGCGCACCGTTCAAGAGGGGAGCGGTAGAGAGACAGCTTGAAGGTGTTTCATTGAACCCCTGCCAGGCGCTTTCTTGTAGAGTAATCATGTAGATGTAGATGTAGAAGGCTGCACTCGGCGGGAAGCACTTCGTGGATGATGGAGAGGTCACTGAAGCAGCAAGACGTTGGCTCCGACGTCAGCCAGTAGAGTGAAACCATGCGGAGATACAGGCCTTTTCATTAACTTGGTATCAGGTCTCGCACTGAGCGCATTTTATGGTGTAAAATAGGGATTTGTAGCCACGGTGTATTGGAATCCTGAATTAAATGAACCTGCTTTCAGAAAAAATGTGTTGCACTGCTTATTGAACACCTCATCGTACAGTGTACCTATCGACAAGCACAATACTGCGAGAGACAGTCATAGGGTTTTAATTATCACCTCAAAAAATTTAAATTCCGTTAGTAACTTTTTGTTTGAGTGCGGCTACATGTCTGCACTCCTGGAACACACTATAATCCTTGAGCCGCAGTACACTGGCACGCCGCTAAGGAGCCAAAACAAAAAGAACGCAGCCGATCGGTAATCTGGAGTGTTGTGCCGTAATTCGATTTCTGCATATGAGGGGAAATAACGCTGCAACAATCTGTGAAAGTGTACGGAAATAATGTATCATCATAGAAGTCAGTGGCAGTGTTGTCCGGTCTACTGCATTTATAAGAAATTTCCCGCATTTTTAAAACATCTCTTGCTCCATTGCTAAAAAGCAAATAAAAGGGCAAATCTCTTGTTTTTATCACATTCGTATCTGTTCCTTCAAAGTAACTTTAATTCTGGTTATTGTTGGTACGCCACTTATTTAACTCTTTATTTATTGAGATATCAATTAAGTTTTGGAAATTCCTTCTGTGAATTCTTCACCCCAAAGACTTTACTCTTATCAGCTCCGAGTCCTATGTCAAATTGATCTGTGTTTATTCCTCGCACTGATGTTATTTACAACCACTGTTTATCTGCTTATAATATGGTCCTGGGCAACGACAACTCGCCCTACGCCTCATTAAGGAAAGCTGTTTTAGGGCCCTTACTTTTTCATGCGTATATCAATGACCTTTCATCAGTAACATTAGCAGATACCAAGTTCGTTTTGTTTGCTGATGATACAAACATTGCAATAAATAGCAAATCAAGTGTAGTCATAGAAATGTTTGTTGTTTGTTGTGGTCTTCAGTCCTGAGACTGGTTTGATGCAGCTCTCCATGCTAATCTATCCTCTGCAAGCTCCTTCATCTCCCAGTACCTACTGCAACCTACATCCATCTGAATCTGCTTAGTGTATTCCTCTCTTGGTCTCCCTCTACCATTTTTACCCTCCACGCTGCCCTCCAATGCTAAATTTGTGATTTCTTGATGCCTCACAACATGCCCTACCAACCGATCCCTTCTTCTAGTCAAGTTGTGCCACAAACTTCTCTTCTCCCCAATATTATTCAATACCTCCTCATTAGTTATGTGATCTACCCATCTAATCTTCAACATTCTTCTGTAGCACCAAATTTCGAAAGTTCTTGTCCAAACTATTTATAGTCCACGTTTCACTTCCATACATGGCTACACTCCATACAAATACTTTCAGAAACTACTTCCTGACACTTAAATCTATACTCGATGTTAACAAATTTCTCTTCTTCAGAAACGCTTTCCTTCCCATTGTCAGTCTACATTTTATATCCTCTCTACTTCGACCATCATCAGTTATTTTGCTCACCAAATAGCAAAGTGTCTCATTTCCTAATCTAATTCCCTCAGCATCACCTGACTTCATTCGACTACATTCCATTATCCTCGTTTTGCTTTTGTTGATGTTCATCCTCCTTTCAAGACACTGTCCATTCCGTTCAACTGCTCTTCCAAATACTTAGCCGTCTCTGACAGAATTACAATGTCATCGGCGAACCTCAAAGTTTTTATTTCTTCTCCATGGATTTTAATACCAACTCCAAATTTTTCTTTTGTTTCCTTTACTGCTTGCTCAATATACAGATTGAATAAAATCGGGGAGAGGCTACAACCCTGTCTCACTCCCTTCCCAACCACTGCTTCCCTTTCATGGCCCTCGACTCTTATAACTGCCGTCTGGTTTCTGTACAAATTGTAAATAGCCTTTCGCTCCCTGTATTTTACCCCTGCCACCTCCAGAATTTGAAAGAGAGTATTCCAGTCAACATTGTCAAAAGCTTTATCTAAGTCTACAAATGCTAAAAATGTAGGTTTGCCTTTCCTTAATCTTTCTTCGAAGATAAGTCGTAAGGTCAGTATTGCCTCACATGTTCCAACATTTCTACGGAATCCAAACTGATCTTCCCCGAGGTCGGCTTCTACCAGTTTTTCCATTCGTCTGTAAAGAATTCGCGTTAGTATTTTGCAGCTGTGACTTATTAAACTAATAGTTCGGTAATTTTCACATCTGTCAACACCTACTTTCTTTGGGATTGGAATTATTATATTCCTCTTGAAGTCTGAGGGTATTTCACCTGTTTCATACATCTTGCTCACCAGATGGTAGAGTTTTGTCAGGACTGGCTCTCCCAAGGCCGTCAGTAGTTCTAATGGAATGTTGTCTACTCCCGGGGCCTTGTTTCGACTCAGGTCTTTCAGTGCTCTGTCAAACTCTTCACGCAGTATCGTATCTCCTATTTCATCTTCATCTACATCCTCTTCCATTTCCATAATATTGTCCTCAAGTACATCGCCCTCGTATGGACCCTCTGTATACTCCTTCCACCTTTCTGCTTTCCCCTCTTTGCTTAGAACTGGGTTTCCATCTGAGCTCTTGATATTCATACAAGTGGCTCTCTTTTCTCCAAAGGTCTCTTTAATTTTCCTGTTGGCTGTATCTATCTTACCCCTCGTGAGATAAGCCTCTACATCCTTACATTTGTCCTCTAGCCATCCCTGCTTAGCCATTTTGCACTTCCTGTCGATCTCATTTTTGAGACGTTTGTATTCCTTTTTGCCTGCTTCATTTATTGCATTTTTATATTTTCTCCTTTCATCAATTAAATTCAATATCTCTTCTGTTACCCAAGGATTTCTACTAGCCCTCGTCTTTTTACCTACTTGATCCTGTGCTGCCTTCACTACTTCATCCCTCAGAGCTACCCATTTGTCTTCTACTGTATTTCTTTCCCCCATTCCTGTCAATTGTTCCCTTATGCTGTCCCTGAAACTCTGTACAACCTCTGGTTTAGTCAGTTTATCCAGGTCCCATCTCCTTAAATTCCCACCTTTTTGCAATTTCTTCAGTTTTAATTTACAGTTCATAACCAATAGATTGTGGTCAGAGTCCACATCTGCCCCTGGAAATGTCCTACAGTTTAAAACCTGGTTCCTAAATCTCTGTCTTACCATTATATAATCTATCTGATACCTTTTAGTATCTCCAGGATTCTTCCATATATACAACCTTCTTTTATGATTCTTGAACCAAGTGTTAGCTATGATTAAGTTATGCTCTGTGCAAAATTCTAACAGACGGCTTCCTCTTTCATTTCTTAGCCCCAATCCATATTCACCTACTATGTTTCCTTCTCTCCCTTTTCCTACTGTCGAATTCCAGTCACCCATGACTATTAATTTTTGGTCTCCCTTCACTACCTGAATACTTTCTTTTATCTCATCATACATTTCTTCAATTTCTTCATCATTTGCAGAGCTAGTTGGCATAAATTTGTACTACTGTAGTAGGCATGGGCTTCGTGTCTATCTTGGCCACTATAATACGTTCACTATGCTGATTGTAGTAGCTTACCCGCACTCCTATTTTTTTATTCATTATTAAACCTACTCCTGCATTACCCCTATTTGATTTTTTATTTATAACCCTGTATTCACCTGATCAGAAGTCTTGTTCCACTTGCCACCGAACTTCACTAATACCCACTATATCTAACTTTAACCTATCCATTTCCCTTTTTAAATTTTCTAACCTTCCTGCCCGATAGAAGTATCGGCTAAGAAAATATTTGTGGACATTAATCTCTGGTTCCTAGCCAATTATTTGTGATTAAACTTTGAAAAAACTCACTACATGCAGTTCAGGACTTGTAAGGGGTGTCCCACGAGTATATGCCTAACATACGATGACAAGCAGATAGAAGAAGTGGACAGTGTTAAATTCCTGGGATTACAGCTTGATAATAAATTCAACTGGGAGGAGCACACCAGAGAACTGCTGAAGCGTCTTAAGAAATCTCTATTTACAATGCGAATTGTGTCAGACATAGGGGATATAAAAATGAAAAAGGTGGCATACTATGGTTACTTTCATTCCATAATGTCATATGGGATTATTTTTTGGACTAATTCATCAAGCCAAGTTGAAGTTTTGCGGGAACAAAAACGTGCAATAAGAGTTGCATGTGGTGTGAATTCAAGAACATCCTACAGAAGCCTGTTTAAGGAACTAGGGATACTAACTACTGCTTGCCAATATATTTATTCCTTAGTGAAATTTGTCATTAAAATATATCACTTTTTCAAACCAACAGCTCAGTTCATGCAATCAATACTAGAAATAAGAATAATCTTCACAAGGATTTAAAGTCACTTACTCTTGTACAAAAAGGTGTGCATTATTCAGGAACACACATTTTCAGTAACTTGCCAGCAGCCATAAAAAGCTTAACAGCCAATGAAATTCAGTTTAAGTGAAGCCTAAAGGATTTATTGGTGGCCGACTCCTTCTATTCCATTGATGAATTTCTCAGTAGAACCAACTGATTTGTTTGTGTGTGTGTGTAAATAAATAAAATCTAAGTTCTGCACATTTCAGTGCAGTAATGTGTTCATTGTAAATAAGTATTATAGTAGTTCTATTACATGTTTATTACCTTATAAATAAATAAAAAATTATTTTAAATTCGGTGCATTATTGTTTGTAAAGTGATTCTTTCATATCGTGTTCATTTAAAAAAATGACGATCATTTCACTTGGGACCTGTGGAAGGTACATTAGCTTATTTGTTTCAGTTGTAAATATTTGTCATGTGTTGTTGTTTTTCTGACATGTTCTACATCCTGGAGGACCTCCTCACTACGGATCAATTGGAATGAAAGTAAATCTAATCTAAAAACAGATTCTTATAGTACAGTCTAACGACTCGTCTAAGCTGAAAATAAAATGTCTGCTATTTATTTCCAAAATGTCAAAATAAGTTTGCAATACCCCTTTGGTAATTCGTTCCAAAAAAGCAAAGCTGTTCACGTGGCATTTGTATTTTCTTGACGTGAGTCCCTATGACTGACATGCTTGGAAAGCTATGTCGTCAAACCGTTCGGTAAGATGTGTCACTTGGTGTCAACTTTCTTTGAGGTAGTAGAATAGTATGAGTGAAGGAAGTTAAGGTGCATCAGTTCGCTGTTAGTTGTGCTTGGTCTGCAGTTAGTGTGCAAAGGTTTGAAATAGATCGTTTTCATGAAAGTTAAAAGCGGAAATGAGTGAACCTAGAGTTTGGAAAACAAATAAAGAGCGCTCAAAATTACAAAACTGAGTGGAAATTGAAGCCAAATTCTAGTATTCGTTACGACGTAGTAAAAAGGGCGATAATTTTAGATACGTTGTTTGTGAAATCACTGTAGTAGTAATTTCCCAGTTTACTGTAGAATGAGTTTTGTATTATACACTCCTGGAAATGGAAAAAGAAAACATTGACACCGGTGTGTCAGACCCACCATACTTGCTCCGGACACTGCGAGAGGGCTGTACAAGCAATGATCACACGCACGGCACAGCGGACACACCAGGAACCGCGGTGTTGGCCGTCGAATGGCGCTAGCTGCGCAGCATTTGTGCACCGCCGCCGTCAGTGTCAGCCAGTTTGCCGTGGCATACGGAGCTCCATCGCAGTCTTTAACACTGGTAGCATGCCGCGACAGCGTGGACGTGAACCGTATGTGCAGTTGACGGACTTTGAGCGAGGGCGTATAGTGGGCATGCGGGAGGCCGGGTGGACGTACCGCCGAATTGCTCAACACGTGGGGCGTGAGATCTCCACAGTACATCGATGTTGTCGCCAGTGGTCGGCGGAAGGTGCACGTGCCCGTCGACCTGGGACCGGACCGCAGCGACGCACGGATGCACGCCAAGACCGTAGGATCCTACGCAGTGCCGTAGGGGACCGCACCGCTACTTCCTAGCAAATTAGGGACACTGTTGCTCCTGGGGTATCGGCGAGGACCATTCGCAACCGTCTCCATGAAGCTGGGCTACGGTCCCGCACACCGTTAGGCCGTCTTCCGCTCACGCCCCAACATCGTGCAGCCCGCCTCCAGTGGTGTCGCGACAGGCGTGAATGGAGGGACGAATGGAGACGTGCCGTCTTCAGCGATGAGAGTCGCTTCTGCCTTGGTGCCAATGATGGTCGTATGCGTGTTTGGCGCCGTGCAGGTGAGCGCCACAATCAGGACTGCATACGACCGAGGCACACAGGGCCAACACCCGGCATCATGGTGTGGGGAGCGATCTCCTACACTGGCCGTACACCACTGGTGATCGTCGAGGGGACACTGAATAGTGCACGGTACATCCAAACCGTCATCGAACCCATCGTTCTACCATTCCTAGACCGGCAAGGGAACTTGCTGTTCCAACAGGACAATGCACGTCCGCATGTATCCCGTGCCACCCAACGTGCTCTAGAAGGTGTAAGTCAACTACCCTGGCCAGCAAGATCTCCGGGTCTGTCCCCCATTGAGCATGTTTGGGACTGGATGAAGCGTCGTCTCACGCGGTCTGCACGTCCAGCACGAACGCTGGTCCAACTGAGGCGCCAGGTGGAAATGGCATGGCAAGCCGTTCCACAGGACTACATCCAGCATCTCTACGATCGTCTCCATGGGAGAATAGCAGCCTGCATTGCTGCGAAAGGTGGATATACACTGTACTAGTGCCGACATTGTGCATGCTCTGTTGCCTGTGTCTATGTGCCTGTGGTTCTGTCAGTGTGATCATGTGATGTATCTGACCCCAGGAATGTGTCAATAAAGTTTCCCCTTCCTGGGACAATGAATTCACGGTGTTCTTATTTCAATTTCCAGGAGTGTATATTACATTTATTAACATATCTATAACAGTGGAGTATTGGCATGGAGAATAGGCTGTCTAGTATCTACTGCCATCTCTTGATTTTTCGAGTGTCTTTCTCCTGATTTCGAGACCGTTGGATATGGCAATACTGGTCGATGGATAGATGACACATACGCTTCTATGGTGCTGTGAATGACGAAGAACGAAGTGGCAGACCATATCTCTGTGAAGACACGGTTATCGCAAGAGATGTGGAGGCCCTGCTGCTCGAATCACGTTTCAGTTTTAGATACCTAGCTCAAGGTTTTCAAAATGGCCATGGTCGCCACCCACTAGGTTACGTGACCGCCCACACCCTTTCAAAAAGCACACCAAAGCAAGGCAGAAGCAGAAACATTGCAGCTGTATCCCGCCAATCCAGATGATTTCTTCAGCCACCTAATCACCATGATGCTGGATGTATCATAACGATCCCAAAATAAAGCAGCAAACCAAGCAGTGGAAACACCACCCCAAGAAATGGCGAAGATCCAAAATCATCAGGAAAGATCATGCTGCTTGCTGTTTAGGACTATGATGGTGTGGTGCTACCAGATTCTGTTCTCAAGGGTCATAATGTCACAGGAACACACCACCGCCATCTCCCGACGAGGTTACGGAGGAAACTGAAGACATTGCGTCGGGGGGGAAGCGGTCAAAGCTGGTGGTTTTGCTCCACTACAACGACCCAGCTCCTTTAACACAGGTCGCAGTGGCACCGCGCTACTTCTTCCCGCTATCACATTTGACTTCGCCCGCCGCATTCTCCTGACATGGCACCGAGTGACTTCTTCCTCTTTCCTCGAATGAAAAAAAAAAATGGTTCAAATGGCTCTGAGCACTATTGGACTTAACTGCAGAGGTCATCAGTCTCCTGGAACTTAACCTAACTAACCTAAGGACACCATACACATCCATGCCCGAGGCAGGATTCGAGCCTGCGACCGTAGCGGTCACGCGGTTCCAGACTAGCGCCTAGAACCGCTCGGCCATCCTCAATTGAAGCTATCCCTTGTTTGGCAGTCATTCCCAGAATAACTGATTTCGATGTGAAACGTTTTCTGAATAGCCAAAATGCAGACTTCTACAACCGAAGTCTCCACCAAGTCGCTCATCGTTTTGAAAAAATGTCGCATTGAGGAATGACCGTTCATGATGATTCTTATTACCGTTTAAAAACCCCCGAAGCGACGTAGATGACGATGAGGTAATTAATTTAATATAAGGCACATGGGATCGCAAATGTTGGGAAATACCCCAAAAATGGATGAGAAATGTTGAACATATGACGTCACAAGGCGACGTACCTCACCGCACGTGCATTGCTTGGCTAGGGGGTGAAGGGATGATTGAGCGAGGCAATACTTGCATTTGAGCAAACGGCGCCAATTTCGAACACATTTTGTAAATGTGATAGGTTGGAAACGTTCAAGTTACATAATTATTGTCCTTACTGTAACCAACTAAAAGCTGTTCTTATTTTGTGTTTCTTTCCTTTTGTCTCTTCTTTTTTTGTTTACACGCATTATTTAGGTCATTTACTGGTAACGACAGTAATAATAAATCTTACCTCAATGTAAAGACAAAATTGTCTGAAGCAAGGCTCGAACCCTGAGCTCCAGGCGCTAAAGCCAAGCACTTGCGACCAGAGCCACACCGACGTAAAAACTCTACTTCGGTTGGAATGATCAGGCTCAACTGCTGCACGTGCGGTGAGATGCGTCATCTGGTGACGTCACCTGTTCAACGTGTCTCATCCACTTTTGGGGTATTTCCTGACATTTGCGACCCCCAAATGTCTTATATTAAATCTGTGTCTCAGCGTCATCTACGTCATCTCGAAGGTTTTTAAACGATAATAAGAATCAGCCTGTATAGAAGACTGACACCATCACTAAGTTTCATTGTCGCAGCTTGATTTTTCCAAAGCTCACGCTCATACCTGCGCTTACAAGTGTCAAGACGAATATACAGTTAAAAAATTTCAGTGTAATCTCAACGTATAATAAACTATCCGCAACTGTATACAGTTACACACTGCTCTCAACACTTACGGACGAGATAGATAAAGTAACATGCCATATTAACTACCTGGTGGAAATGTATGAAAGTGTGGGAACGTGTTGCCAGAAAGTTGGGCGTCACATGGCATGAGGTCAGTGTAACTACAGCGTCAAATGGGGATGGCCTCATAACACGAGGCAGCTGAAGGAATGGTAAAGACAATGTGTGTCAATCAGAGAGCAGTTATGGAGCTATGTGGTGGTGTTCTTCATTACAACATGGACCGGTGACATCCGTATGACTTCACACGACGAAGAATCGTCTGGAAACTGGAATAAAGACGATGTGTGACAAGTGTATCCCAGGAGTACTGCTCAGAGCATTGTTTCACGTGCTTGAGGAGCGTTCCAGAACACAGACACAGCCACCCGAAGCAGAGGAGGTGGCCTACCACGCTAAACTACAGCAGCAGATGGCCGGTATTTTCTGCAGCGCGCAAGAAGGGAGCCAGGTCATAGAGCAAATACAGTTGTAACCACATTTAACAGGACTGCAAGGCACGCAGTAGTACGCTCCACAGTGGCACGGTGACTGCATAGAGATGGTCTCTTTGTCTGATGAGCAGTACATTATGTTCCATTGACACCTGCACACTGGCAGCAATGTTTGCGATAGTGCCTAGAGCATAGAGACTTGTCCAATGAGTGGGTTTCAGCACTTCTCGGATGAGAGCAGTTCAGTTTGAGTAGTGATTCTGGACGCACCCTCATAAGACGAGAGGTGGGAACACGTAATGCACCCAGGAACACTGTCGAACGTGATCATTTTGATGATCCAGATGTTATGGTGTGTGGAGGCATAATGTCACATGGGTGTACCGACCTCAGAATCTTTAACACGGCACACACAATGGTCAACGTTATTGTAACGCCGTATTCCTTCCCCATGTACATCTTTTCATGGGTGCATTAGGTCCTGACTTCATTTTCGCAAATGAGAGTGCGAACAGTGCAGATGGACTGGCCTGCCCATTCCCCCGACTTAAATCCCATCAAGGACGTGTGGGATGCGATGGGGAAATGAGTTCCGGCACTCCCACGTACACCAACGACCATCGAGCAATTGTCAGCCGTGCTGATATCTGGAACACCCTACCGCAAGAATTCGTTTCCAACCTTGAGTGAGCACGTTACAGAGCATGCATTACTGTGCTTGGTGATCACACACCTTATTAATAACCATGTCCTGCCTTTTGTAATGCCCAGGAGACTATCATAACCGCGGTGAATTCAGTGTAATTATGTTCTTTGAATGAAGTTGTCGTTTCTGTTAGTCTCATTGGGTGTTACCTTCTGTACTATACTGCAGCAGTTCTATCTACAAGGTATGTGAGAAATGTAATGGGACTGATTTTTATCTACAAAAGTTTTTTTTTTTTCATCATCAACATCGCCCCTTCAGAGTAGTTCCGTTTGGCATCTAAACACTGGTGGGGCGTTGCTCCTGGTCTAGGTATCAGTGCTGAATGCTAGTTTCTTTAATATAACGGTCACATTCTTTTGAATGTCCTACAGAGCCCCAAAATGACGTCTTTTTAAGACATTTTTCAATTTCGAGTAAAGAAAAAAGTCAAAGGACGCAAATCAGGTCAATAGGCGGCCTGTGGAACGACAGGAATGCCTTTTGAGGTCAAAATTCCATGACTGAAGTGACCGTGTGACATGGGGCGTTGTCATGATGCAGCATCCACTTCTCTGCAATGTCTGGTCTCACTAGATTCACCTTTTTTTTAGCCTTTCAACGACATCTTTGTGAAACACTTGGTTGGCAGTTTCTCCTGGAGGAACAAATTCTTTATGCACGAAATCCATACTGTCAAAAAAGCCAAATCAGGATTGTTTTGATCTCTGATTTGATCATTCAAGCTTATTTTCCCGCTTTGTCTCAGGATCGTACTCAAAGATCCAGGATTCACCACCCCTTATCACACGACTGAAGCATTTATGGTCATTGGCAGTCCTCTCAAGAAGATTTTTCTTTTTCTTCGATTGTCCTTCTGCCCAGTTGTGAGGTTTTCCGGATACCACTTTAGCACAAACCTTTCACATGTGCAAAATTTCGGTCAAAATTTGATGTACATTGAAAGTGTTTAACAGGTCAAGCATCATCCTCATTAGAATGAAATTTTCACTCTACAGCGGAGTGTGCGCTGATATGAAACTTGCTGGCAGATTAAAACTGTGTGCCGGACCGAGACTCGAACTCGGGACCTTTGCCTTTCGCGGGCAAGTGCTCTGCCAACTGAGCTACCCAAGCACGAATCACGTCCCGTCCTCACAACTTCAGGTCCGCCAGTACCTCGTCTTCTACCTTCCAAATTTCACATAAGCTCTCCTGCGAACCTTGCGGAACTAGCGCTTCTGGAAGAAAGGATATTGCGGAGACAGGGCTTAGCCACAGCCTGGGGGATGTTTCTAGAATGAAATTTTCACTCTACAGCGGAGTGTGCGCTGATATGAAACTTCCTGGCAGATTAAAACTGTGTGCCCGACCGAGACTCGAACTCGGGACCTTTGCTTTTCGCGGGAAAGTGCTCTACCATCTGAGCTACCGAAGCACGACTCACGCCCGGTACTCACAGCTTTACTTCTGCCAGTATCTCGTCTCCTACCTTCCAAACTTTACAGAACCTCTCCTGCGAACCTTGCAGAACTAGCACTCCTGAAAGAAAGGATACAGCGGAGACATGGCTTAGCCACAGCCTGGGGGATGTTTCCAGAATAAGATTTTCACTCTGCAGCGGAGTGTGCGCTGATATGAAACTTTCTGGCAGATTAAAACTGTGTGTCCGACCGAGACTCGAACTCGGGACCTTTGCTTTTCGCGGGCAAGTACTCTACCATCTGAGCTACCGAAGCACGACTCACGCCCGGTACTCACAGCTTTACTTCTGCCAGTATCTCGTCTCCTACCTTCCAAACTTTACAGAACCTCTCCTGCGAACCTTGCAGAACTAGCACTCCTGAAAGAAAGGATACAGCGGAGACATGGCTTAGCCACAGCCTGGGGGATGTTTCCAGAATAAGATTTTCCTCTGCAGCGGAGTGTGCGCTGATATGAAATTTCCTGGCAGATTAAAACTGTGTGCCGGACCGGTCCGGTACACAGTTTTAATCTGCCAGGAAGTTTCATCATCCTCATTGTTAAACGTCAGTCTGATCTCACAAGAGCAGACATGTGCTCAGCGTTTCCGTCGGTGTTTGAAGTTGAAAGTCTGCCTCAGCGACGTTCGTCTTCAACGTGTTTTCGGCCTTTCAAAACTGATTTCTGCCAGCGAAAAACTTGATCTTCATAGGAAATGTTACCCATAGACCTGTTAAAACCTTTCAAAGGTCACACTCACGGATTTTCCAAGTTTAACACAAAACTTTATGTCACAACGTTCCTCTAAATTCCGCTGCTCCATTTTCGTGACACACTACAAGAATACAACTACGTTGATGGCGCTCTTGAAAGTCACATGATGGCTGTACCCAGCTGAAACTCAGACTGAGCATCTGGAAGGGATGACCACAGCGGTCTACACAAGGAGAACAACACAGCGTTGCCAGATCGCTCGTAGTGTTGTCAGTCTGCCGGCCGTGGTGGCCAAGCGGTTAAAGGCGCTACAGTCTGGAACCGCGCGGCCGCTACGGTCGCAGGTTCGAATCCTGCCTCGGGAATGGATGTGTGTGATGTCCTTAGGTTAGTTAGGTTTAATTAGTTCTAAGTTCTAGGCGACTCATGACCGCAGAAGTTAAGTCGCATAGTGCTCAGAGCCATTTGAACCATTTTTGTTGTCAGTCTCATACTTTTCTCACAAACCTCTATGTACAGTCCAAGTTTCATCGAGCTATGTTACTCGGCAATGACATATCATGCGAGTGTTACTTTCGTCCTTAAAGTTTTGCACGCCAGTGTAGTTAGCCCTTCGGATATACCAGAATATTCTCGACTTTCAGTACGCGCCTGCAGGTCGTAAACTAGCCGTGTTAAAATTTGGCTTTGCACTCCGTTGGCTCTGTGCGGAAAACAGAGTATTTACTTGCCGGAAGAACAAATGTTTCTCTGGCCTGATAATGTCTTTGGCAGCGTGATAAGTCGTAAATCCCGAGTGCTGTTAGGAACCTTCATCCAGCTGCCTGCTTGGCACTCACTCCGCAGGGGCTCCGCAGTGGCGGGCGCTGCTACAGCGGTCGTGCGGCGGACCGCGCCGCCTCCGCCGCCTCCGCAGCCGCGTCCGCCCCCACCGCCATGTGGGGCAACGGGCGCGACTGGCGGCGGCCGCCCGCCTCCGAGGGCGCCTGGGTGCGCCTCTGCCCGTTGGACGACCGCGCTGCCGCCTCCGCCGCCCCCAGCGCCGCCTCCACGCCTGCCCGCGCCCCTTCCCCTGGGCCGCCATCTGTTGGTGACAGGTAAGAATGCAATTAATCCACATTAGAGACGCATAAAAACAAGAACTCTCTTCTCCAAAATAGAAAGGAATACTTTCGTTTCTAACATGTATTATAATTTAAAATACTGTTATGGCAAATGGCAACGGCCTTGCCGCAGTGGATACACCGGGTCCCGTGACATCACCGAAGTTAAGCGCTGTCAGGCGTGGCCGGCACTTGGATGGGTGACCATCAAGGCCGCCATGCGCTGTTGCCATTTTTCGGGGTGCACTCAGCCTCGTGATGCCAATTGAGGAGCTACTCGACCGAATAGTAGCGACTCCAGTCAAAGAAAACCCATCTTAACGACCGGGAGAGCGCTGTGCTGACCACACGCCCCTCCTATCCGCATCCTCACCTGAGGATGACACGGCGGTCGGATGGTCCCGATGAGCCACTTGTGGCCTGAAGACGGAGTGCTTTATGGCAAATCTGTCTCTCACATTCAACATTATATGTTCGCACAACGATTACACTAGCTTCATCATCAAAACTGTGAAGCACTCTGTTAGTAAACTGCTCTTAATTTTCTATAACAAAAACAGTCTAGATTCCAACCAACACTCACTTGCCGGAAAAAAAAGTACACCCTTTTAGAGATTTCAAATGCACTCAAGATTTGTTGTTGCAACAGTGCATATGGAGTACATGAATGATTTCATTTACAGATTAATAGCACAAGCGGTTCTGAGGTACCGGATATCGACTCGCGCTGAAACACCGATATTAGTATGTGGTGTAGCCTCCACAGGCAGCAATGCAGGCGCTGACTGTAGCACCCAGTTAATCGTACAGATGGTGAATACCGTCCTGGACTGCTTTATGCCACGCCTGCTCGAACAATTCATGTAGTTCTGTATGAGTTGTCGAGTAACGAGTCGTACGAGTCACTTCTCGTCCCATCATACACCACACGTGCTCGGTTAGAGACAGGTCCAGAGATCGTGCTGGCCAGGGAAGTCGCTGCACGTCTTGCAGAACACATTGAGTTTCCACGGGAAGAGTGTGGACGAGCATCAACCTGGTGGAACAGAACATCACCTTCCTCCTGCGAGAACGACAGAACAACGGGCCATCCTCTACAGTTTTTGCCCTCTACAGCTCCCGCTAGTACCATGGAACTCATTCCCTCATGTCTTAACAGATGTTCCACCATCCTGTCCCTTCTCCTATTCATTGTTTTCCACACATTCCTTTCCTCTCCGATTCTGCGCAGAACCTCCTCATTCCTTACCTTATCAACCCACCTAATCGTCTGTTGTACCGCATCTCAAATGTTTAGATTCTCTTCTGTTCCGGTTTTCTCACGGTCCATGTTTCACTACCGTACAATACTGTGCTCCAAACGTACTTCTCAGAAATTTCTTCCTCAAATTTAGGCCTATGTTTGATACTAGTAAAATTCTCTTTTCCGGGAATGCCCTTGCTGCCAGTGCTGCTTTTGATATCCTCCTTGCTCTGTCCGTCATTGGTTATTTTTCTGCCTTTGTGACCATCAGTCCTGATGTTATGTTTCTTGCTTTTCTCATTTCTGCTACTTCTCATTACTTTCGTCTTTCTTCGATTTACTCTCAGTCCATACTATGTATTCGTTAGACTGTTCATTCCGTTCAGAAGATCATGCAATTCTCCTTCACTTTCACTCAGGATAGCAATGTCCTCAGCGAATCGTATCATTGATATCCTTTCACCTTGAATTTTAATTCCACTCCTGAACCTTTCTTTTATTTCCATCATTGCTTCCTCGATGTACAGATTGAACAGGATGCATCCTTGTCTTACATCCTTTTTAATAGGAGCACTTCGTTCTTGGTCGTCCACTCTTATTATTCCCTCTTGGCTGTTGTACATATTGTATATGACCCGTCTTTCCCTATTGCTTACCCCTATTTTTTTCAGAATTTTGAACATCTTGCACCATTTTACATTGTCAAACGCTTTTTCCAGGTCGACAAATCCTATGAGCGTGTCTTGATTTTCTTTTGTGTTGCTTTCATTACCAATCGCAATGTCAGAATTGCCTCTCTCGTGCCCTTACCTTTCCTAAAGCCTAACTGATCGTCATCTAACACATCCTCAATTTTCTTTTCCATTCTTCTGTATATTATTCTTGTCAACAACTTGGGTTTATGAACTGTTAAGCTGATTGTGCGATAATTCTCGCACTTGTCAGCTCTTGTCGTCTTGGGAATTGTGTGGATGACATTTTGCTGAAAGTCAGATGGTATGTCGCCAGACTCATACAGTCTACACACCACCGTGAATAGTTGTTTTGTTGCCACTTACCCCTGTGATTTTAGAAATTCTGATTGAATGTTATCTATCCCTTCTACCTCCAAAGCTCCGTTAAATTCTGGTTCTAGTAGAGGATCCCTTATCTCTTCTATATCGACTCCTGTTGCTTCTTGTATCACATCAGACAAATCTTCCCCCTCATAGAGGTCTTCAGTGTCCTTTTTCCACCTACCCTCTCTCTTCTCTGCATTTAACAGTGGAGTTTCCGTTGCACTCTTAATGTTACCACCCTTCAGTCTTCTAGATGTGAACATTTCCTATTAAAGGGTAGACACAGACGGCGTCTGGTAGGTATGCCACTGCGCTGTCTGTTAAAGGGTAACGTTGAAACCAATTTAAGTACATCTACTATCCCCCGGGTGGCATATGCCATTATCGGATCGAAATCGGCGTTGTCTTTCCAGGTGCACGAATTTTTTCCCCGTCAGTGTATTTATTGTGGTAACCGGTTTCAGTCAAACATGACCACCTTCAGATCGGTAACTTCTTCGTGATGTGTGGAACCAACTGCAGTTGCTGACTGGTACCTTTTGGTACATACAGCAGGTAAGTTGACTGGCTTCACACGTCACCAAGGAATTACCGGTCTGAAGATGGCGTGTTGACTGAAAGCGGCTACCAGAAAAAGTAAATATTAGTTGCAATTAGACTGCCCGTTTGTATTAAACTGTTTAAAAATATCACTGATATTCCAATACGACTTTAGTCATTTTTCTGTAATCGTTGCAGATACTACCTGGGTTATTCCTGGACGAGTTAAAGATAATGTCGAAGGGTTTTGTATGGAACTTGCTTATAGTTAATAAAGATTAAATTTGCTTATTTTTGCATGTGATTAGGAAGATGAAGATTTTTCCGAACTTAATGGAACAGAAAAATATTTTGCATTTCAGTTTCCTATAGTATATTTCAATGAATTCTACTCGTTTCTAAATATTTGCAGAATGTACTATCCAACTAAACTTTCTGATAAACTTGATCAGGTATGTAATCACTCGGCGTGGCGACCCTGAAAATTGGAGATTTGACACAAACATCAGCCGTTTTCGAAACATGAAACCCACTTCCTTCTGCCACCTCTTCCCCCTTATGTGTTCCAGGGCAGTTTTATCCTCATAGCATTTTCGTTCATGTCACTAACTATTGTTCCAAGCCTTTCAAGGACATGCAGAATATATATCCATACATTCATTTGAATCTGCTTGTAATTGCGAAAACACTCATCACATGGCTCTAAACACTATGGGACTTAACATCTTAGGTCATCATTCCCCTAGACTTAGAACTACATAAACCTAACTAACCTAAGGACATCACACACATCCATGCCCGAGGCAGGATTCGAACCTGCGACCGTAGCAGCAACACGGTTCCGGACTGAAGCGCCTAGAACCGCTCGGTCACAACGGCCGGCCGCATCACATGTTGCGCCTTGTTTCAGTCAGAATGAGTACTGCGTGGCTGAGGAATTTAGCGTGTTCTGTTGCTGAGTATATCATTTATATCTTTCCATCAGAATTTGTTTTCACTTAGAAACATTACATCGAATTCAGATTTGAAGTTTGTTCCTACTATCATTTTTATCCATGTACTCAGCAAAAGCACATGTGAAATTCCACAGCCACGCAGACATCGAACACGCAACCTCCGATACGCCAGTCGCTTACGTTACCTCGAAACAACGAATACCGACAACCTACCACGTCTGGACACACCGTGACCCAACGGCTGTTTCCCAGTGGCATTTATTCTTTTTTTTCCCTTACCACTAGTGCTTAAACAACCTCATTATTTTCATCAAAATTGTTTTCGAAATATTTTAGCCTCTTACATTTTCATTATCATTTTTGAAAGTTGACTGAATATTTCTTGGCGTATTTCTGTATATCTGTTGCTGCAAATATAATATACTGCCTGTTTTTCATACGTCTTTCAATGCAGCGTTCCTGCTAGGGACAGCAGGCACAAAATGTAAGCAAATACGTACAAATCCTAGAACCGAGGGCTTTGGTCTCGCATTGGTCAAAGGAAAGAAATAGATATTCGAGAAGAGCAAGAGCTGAGAAGCATAAACTGAAAAACGCTTCTACTAAAATGTTCTTCTGGGAAGGGTCACGACACTCATGAAGCCTTCTCGTCCCCCACCTTGGATCCGCTCCTGCTCCAAGATACTTAGAGGTTGTGACGAATTCCAAAAACTGATCGACTATCACGTAGTCTAACAACATCGGATCTTTTCATCTGTTTACACGCATTTTATTATCTTTATTTGTTTTTAAAGTCTACTGCCTAATTTTGTGACATGTGCTGATCACCTTCAAGTCTCTCAGAACTTCGTAATAATTTCCTAGCGATGTGTCATCTCCGTGTGTCATCTGTAAACAACCTCATAGAGCCAGGTAGGTTTTCTGCCAAGTCATGTCTATATGTACAGGATGTTAAAAAAAAGTACAGGTATTCCATATTTTGAGAGGTGATAGTATGGAGCAAAAATGAGAAAGATATCCAGTAAACATGGGCTCTTAAATGTTTGCTTTAAGAGCTATCAGCACTTGTACATGCCCAATTAATATATGGCCAGGATGTCAACAGGTCATGATCTTATGATCAGCGTTGCTCACTCTGTACCACGGGGCCCCGGCTTAGAATCCAGACAGAACTGGTGCTTTTTCTTCGTTCTCTGATTGGGTGTGTGTATTGTCCCCGTCCTCATTTCATCATCATCGGTGAGCAAGTTACTGAAGAGGCGTCACATAAAAAGATTTGCACCAGGCGGTCGATCTCCCTGGGAAGGGACTCTCGCACATTTTACATTTCATTAGTGACGGACTAACAGAGCCTTACGTGCTACCAAACAGGTTAACTGGTGCAAGGTTTCTTCATTTCCAATCAAACGACTTCCCTCTCCTGCTAGAGGAGATACCATTCCAACGACAGTTGTGTATGAGACTCATACACCAACCGTTTTCTCCCTGTCCTAGAACGCCTCACTCAGTTATTTCATGAGCAATGGATTGGTCGGAGAAGTGCAGTACGTTTCCCAGCTAGTTCTCCCTATCTTAATTCCTTGGATTTTCGGTTGTAGGGCCACTTGAAAACTTTGGTGTGCACAAGTCTCATTACTGATGTCCAAACACCACAAAAACGCATCAGCAATGCGTGCCAGCACATCCATGACCAACGTGGAATTTTTCAGAGAACGCGTGATTCACTAAGACGAAGCATGCCTTACTATGAATTGACTCTACATTGAGCATCTCTTTTAGCGATGGCCCACAAGTGCAGGTCATATGCAATAGCGAGCACATCACATTGAAGTGACAAAAGTCATGGGATACCTCCTAATATTGTGTCAAACCTCCTTTTGCCCGGCGTATCTCAGCAACTCGTCGTGGCATGGACTCATCAAGTCGTTGGAAGTCCCCTGCAGAAATATTTAGCTGTGTTACCTCTACAGCCTTCAATGGGACCAGAGGATCCAGTCCATTCCACGTAAACACAGCCCACACCATTATGGAGCCAGCACCAGCTGGCACAGTGCCTTGTAGACAGCTTGGATCCAGGGCTTCGTGGGATCTGCACCACATTCGAATCCTACCATCAGCTCTTACCAAGTGAAATCAGGACTCATCTGACCAGGTCATTGTTTTCGAGTCGTCTGGGGTCGAACCGATATGGTCACGAGCCGTGGAGAGGCGCTACTGTTAGCAAAGACACTCTCGTCTGTCGTCTGCTACCATAGCCCATTGACATCAAATTTTGCCGCACTGTCCTAAGGGATGCGTTCGTCGTACGTCTCTTGTTGTTTTCTGCGGTTGTTTCACGCAGTGTTGCTTGTGTGTTGGCACTGTCAGCTCTATGCAGACGCTGCTGCTCTCGGTCGTTAAATGAAGGACGGTGGCCACTGCGTTGTCCGTGGTGAGAAGTAATGTCTGAAATTAGGTATTCTCGACACACTCTTAACACTGTGGATCTCGGAATATTGCATTCCATAACGATTTCCGAAATGGAATGTCCCAGATCCATTTCGCGTTGAAAGTCTGTTAATTCCCGTCGTGTGGCCATAATCACGTCGGAAACCTTTCTACACGAATCACCTGAGTACAAATGGTAGCTCCGCCAATGATCTGCCCTTTTATACCTTGTGTACGCACTACTACTGCCATCTGTATATGAGCATATCGCTGCCCCATGTCTTGTCACCTCTGTGTACCTTACAGTAACAGAATCGTGTTCTCATTTGTTTACTCATTTGTTTACTGCATTCTAGAAGTCGTTTGTAATAGCAATATGTTTCGCAGTAGCGAATATGAACAAGTGTTCGTATCTCTTATGGCATGCATTTTAGAATCCATACTTACTGGTCATTTTTTTCTCGTTTTGGTCCATACGCCGCCTCTTAAAATATGAACTGCTTCTTTAACACCCTTTACAACGTGAATAGCAGCGGCCCTAGCTCACCTCCTTGAGACACAGTGGTTGTTGCCTTCGATTTTGGCGAAGGAACGACGTACAGTGTTTTATTTGTTCTGTTTGCAATGAAGCCTTCAGTCCAATCGCGTATCTGTTCAAGTATTCCGTATGCGCGTATTTAGTTTATTAGGAGATGGAGGGGAACCATATCGACGGCCTTCCGAAAATCAAGAAACACGGTATCCTCTGGATCTCACGAATGAACAGAGCAGGCAGGGTTTCTCAAAGACGGTGCATATCGATTACTTCGTATGAGTTGTTCGGTTTCCAGAAAATTCACCGTACATGAGCGCAATGTACTGCGTGTTCCATAATTTCTACAACAGACTGACGTCGGTTAGATAGGTCTATCCTTCAGCGCCTTTTTCCGCCATGTTACGTATTTTTAAGCGGCCCACCGTATACCGTTTCTAGAAGAGTGGGCAGTTCCTCTACGTTATCTGATCAAAACTATTCGAACAACCCTTTGTAATGCGAAATTGACCACAAGATGTTATGAAAGGTACACCCACCATTACAATAGGAGGCGGAGAGTATTGTGTTGCCAATAGAGGAGCAGCAACAAAATAATGTACCGCTACAGTGAGCTGAGTAACTTCGAATGTGGAATGGGCATCGGATGTCAGACGAGTGACAAACCCATCAGGGGCATTTCAACTCCCCTAAAGCTGCGGAAGTCGACTGTTGGTGATGTGATTCTGAAATGAATACGCAAAGGAGCAACCACGAGTAAACGAATACTAGGCGAACCTCGTGTACTAACAACCAGGGATCGTCGACCATTGTGAATGGTGGCTGTGAGAAATTGCATGAAGTCAGTGGAAGGAATCACTCATGAGTTCCTAAGCGCTACCAGTAGTCCAGTTAGCACTGTGACTGAGCGTAGGGAGTTAAAAAGGATGGGGTGTAATAGTCGAGCAGCTCCTCATGACCACCGAACGGGGTAGCACAGTTGTTAGCTCAGTGGACTCGCATTCGGGAGGACGACAGTCAAACCCACGTCTGACCGTCCGTGATTACCCTAAATCGCTTAAGGTAAATGCCCGAAAGGCACGACTTCCTTCCTTCTCCACCCTTTCCAGAACCGAACTTGTTCTCCGTATCTAATGACCTCGTCGTATATGGGACATTAAACACTAATCTCCTCTTCCTCTATCTCCTCATTAGCAACACATTTATGTAGTCAGTGGTAAGCGGCGCTTGAGATGGTGCAAAGAGCGACGCCAGTGGACAATGGAATACCGAAAACAAGTGATTTGGAGTGGTGAATCATGTGGCAATCCGATGGAATGGTTTCGGTTTGGCGACTGCTATTATGTGTAGTACGGAGGAGGAGGTGGTGTTACTGAAAATGCTGAGATGATGTGAATAGAAAGCATATAAAACTTCCTGGAAGATTAAAACTGTGTACCAGACCGAGACTCGAACTCGAGACCTTTGTCTTTCCCAGGCAAGTGCTCTACCAACTGAGCTACCCAAGCATGACTCACGACCCATCCTCACAGCTTCAATTCTGCTAGTACCTCGTCTCCTACCTTCCAAACTTCACAGAAGCTCTTCTGCGAACCTTGCAGAACTAGCACTCCTGGAAGAAAGGCTATTGCGGAGACATGGCTTAGCCACAGCCTGGGGGTCTTCCAGGAGTGCTAGTTCTGCAAGATTCGCAGAAGAGGTTTGTGAAGTTTGGAAGGTAGGAGATGGGGTACTGGCAGAATTGAAGCTGTGAGGACGGGTCGTGAGTCGTGCTTGAGTAGCTCAGTTGGTACAGCACTTGCCCGCGAAAGACAAAGGTCCCGAGTTCGAGTCTCGGTCTGGTACACAGATTTAATCTTCCAGGAAGTTTCATATCAGCACACATTCTGCTGCAGAGTGAAAATCTCATTCTGGAAACATACCCCAGGCTGTGGATAAGCCATGTCTCTGCAATATCCTTTCTTCCAGGAGTGTTAGTTCTGCAAGGTTCGCAGATGAGCTTCTGTGAAGTTTGGAACGTAGGAGACGAGGCACTGGCAGAATTGAAGTTGTGAGGACGAGTCGTGAGTCGTGTGTAGGTAGCTCAGTTGGTAGAGCACTTGCCCACGAAAGACAAAGGTCTCGAGTTCGAGTCTCAGTCCAGCACACAGTTTTAATGTCTGGAAGTTTCATATCAGCGCACAATCCTCTGCAGAGTGAAAATCTCATTCTGGAAAGATCCCCCAGGCTGTGGCTAAGCCATGTCTCCGCAATATCCTTTCTTCCAGGAGTGCTAGTTCTGCAAGGTTCTCAGAAGAGCTTCTGTGAAGTTTGGAGGGTAGGAGACGAAGTACTGGCAGAACTGAAGCTGTGAGGACGAGTCGTGAGTCGTACTTAGGTAGCTCAGTTGGTAGAGCACTTCCCCACAAAAGGCATAGGTGCTGAGTTCGCCTCGGTCCGCCACACAGTTTTATTTTGCCAGGAAGTTTCGCTATCAGCGCACACTCCGCTTCAGAGTAAAAATCTCATTCTAGAAAGCATATAAGATAAAAATTTGTAAACTGTTTGGTGAGCTTAATCACTTGCTTTTTAAGCATACACTGTCAACAGTCAGAAATATTTTTTACGAGAAATATCTCTCGTCAATCGTTAATTTTCTTTGAAGTTCTTTAATTAACGTAGTTTCCTAATCTGAATCATCCTTGTACGAGGGTTTGAACTTTAATAGTGGCAACTACTTATTTACAGCTCATACAATATATATATATATATATATATATATATATATATATATATATATATATATATATGTGTGTGTGTGTGTGTGTGTGTGTGTGTGTGTGTTTCAAAGTTTTACTGACCTTCAAAGTAATCATCAGCATTTTGTATAACCCGTTGCCAGCGATGTGGAAGTCGTAGGATACTCTTAGCAGTGCCATTTGCGTAGACAGTTCGAGTGGTGTGGTCTATTGCCCGACGAATTCGTATCAGTTCTGAAGCGAATGCCATGAAGTGTTTCCTTCAGTTTAGAAATCGAGCTAAACTCACCAGGGCTTAAGTCAGGGGAGTGCAGTAAGTGGTATAGCACGTAGCAGCCCCATCAGTCAAACAAATCAGTAACAGCTTGCACTGTACGTGCTTGAGCATTGTCCTGCAAAATGATTGTCAGGTCCTGCCGAAAATGTCATCACTTCTGTCTCTGTGCTGTTCATTTTTGGAACACAACCTATGACCAGCTTAGAGACAGAAGTGATTACACTTTCTACAGAACCGGACCATTATTTTGCAGGCCAGTGCTCAAGCACGTACAGTGCAAGCTGTTACTGATTTGTTTGACTGATGGGGTCCAAAGTGCTATACCACCTCCTGCACTCCCCTGACTTAAAGCCCTCGTGCGTTCAACTCGATTTCTAAACTGAAGGAAACACTTCACGGCATTCGCTTCAGAACTGCTACAAATTCGTCGGCCAATAGACCGCGCCGCTCGAACTGTCAACGCAACTGGCACTGCTAAGACTATCCTACGACTTCCACGTTGCTGGCAACGGGTTATACACAATGCTGGTGGCTACTTTGAAAGTCAGTAAAACTTTGAAACACGTATCTATTTTGTACGAGCTGTAAATAAATAGTTGCCACTATTAAAGTTTCAATCCTTGTATATACTCTACATCGCACTGAATTTATCTTGAGGTTCACTTTTTGTCCAGTCATACAGTTTCTTTCATTTCCACGCCACTGACCGTTTCGGTATTCTGGTCCGGACACCAGCTTCACTACGAAAAAACAAGAGAAGAAAAGAAACGCCTATTCATAAACAAGGACGAAAAACTGAACTAAAAAAATGGTTCAAATGGCTCTGAGCGCTATGGGACTTAACATCTGTGGTCATCAGTCCCCTAGAACTTAGAACTACTTAAACCTAACTAACCTAAGGACATCACACACATCCATGCCCGAGGCAGGATTCTAACCTGCGACCGTTGCAGTCGCGCGGTTCCGGACTGAGCGCCTAGAACCGCTAGACCACCGCGGCCGGCAACTGAACTAAAAGCTATTTATTGTCCCTCAACAAAAATCAAATATTCGGATGGCAATAACAGTAACAAGACGCGATATAACAGAGTGCAGTAATGATTTATCAATGGCAAAACGTTCGAATGTTTACGCTCAGAACTGAATACGTCGGAGCACGTCGACTGTTTTCATCTGTTTGCTCCTAAAGACTGGCTTCACTCAAAAGAACATGCAATCAAGTCCAACCAATATATAAAGCTACAACCAAATGAATCGACTGTTTTCATTCGATTCGTCCCTTAGACTGGTTTCAACCAAAACAATGAATGCATAATGCAACCAATACGTAAAACTAAAAAGTGAAATGAAAACGAGAGAAATGTGGACAACGTGAGTAAACTGTTTATAGTTTCAGATGAAATCGCCATAAGTGTCAATACATTTATCCCACTATGAGACAAGACTGTCAATGCTCTGTACGTGGCCACTTTGCAAAAACTGAAGCGTGCCATCAAGTTCAAATGCCCAGGAATGTTGGTGGACAGCATCTTTCTGTTACTGGATAATGCCTGCCCACACGCTCCAAAAGATGTTTCGATTATGCTGCAGGAGTTTCGATGGAAAGGCATTGTAAATCCTTCATACGGTTCCGATCTCTCAACGCAGTTTCCATAATTCTGGAGTCCCAAAGAAAGAGAGATTCATGGCCGTCGATTCGCTCCAGACGAAGAGGTGCAGTAGGCAATTGCAAAATTTTTCATGAAGTCGCTGACTGTCCTGTCTTATAGAGTAATAAATGTATTAACAGTTACGGATAGTAATTTTGAAACAATAAACTGTTTACTTACTCTTTTCCTATGTGTCTCGAAAAATGGCTCTGAGCACTATGGGACTTAACATCTGTGGTCATCAGTAACCTAGAACTTAGAACTACTTAAACCTAACTAACCTAAGGACATCACACACATCCATGCCCGAGGCAGGATTCGAACCTGCGACCGTAGCGGTCACGCGGTTCCAGACTGAAGCGCCTAGAACCGCACGGCCACATGGGCCGGCTCTATGTGTCTCGTTTTCGCCCCTCATACAACTGAATGAGTCGATTGTTTACCGACAACCGACTGAATCGGCTGTTTTCGATCGATTTTTCCCATCTCTAACGTAAGTCTCATGTCATGTTTCATGCGGCAGTGTATTTGTGTTTGAGTCACCTTAGTTGATTTAGTAACAGATGCCTCCCGCATCTCACACTAAGTAGAACTAGTCGCGTTTGTAATGGTTCGAATTTTGCGATCTGATAGACATTATCGCTGATGGTTTTCAGGTGTAGACATTGGAGACTGCAAAGGAGGTCATATTATGTTGGATATAGTTTTTGAGCATACTGTTGCGGTATGCCATCCCGTGGGGCACCAGCATACACAGAAATCGGATGTATAAATGTTTTATACGATTGTGTATGACTTTCCCAGTCGAGCGTCTGTGGAAACTGCCTGCACCTGTCTTAATAACGTTTTGTCCCAATCGGACTTCTTCGAGGATGTGGATTAGGTGAGTGCTACCGTTCAAATAATTGTCTAAATACTAGGCGTGTTTTTTAAGTAAATACCGTTTTGAAATTAAATGAAGACGTGCTAAGATATCTCATTAATTTTATTTTTACATGAAAGCCTTTTCCATTAATCTACTTTTCTACATAATTTCCGTCGATATTGAGGCACTTGCCATAACGTTGTACCAGTTTCTGAATACCCTCCTCATAGAAGTATGCCACCTGACTTGTTAACCACTGCATCACCACTGTTTTGACTTCGTCATTGTCTCAAACACGCTGACCACCCAGGTGTTTCATCAAGTGCAGGAACAGATGGTAGTCACTGGGCGCAAGATTGGGGTTGTACAGAATATGATCTAGAGTTCCCCATCGAAAAGATGTGATGAGATCTTTGGTCTGATTCGCCACATGTGGACGGGCATTGTCTTGCAGCAAAACGATGCCCTTGCTCAACTTGCCACGTCTTTTTTCTGAATTGAACGGCGCAGATTGTGCAATGTCTTACAGTAAGCTGCTGCATTGACTTTCTCATTAAGAGGCAGAAATTCCACAAGCAATACTCTTTTTCTGTCCCCAAAAACTGTGCACATGATTTTCTCGGCAGAAATTGTTTGCTTAACCTTCACTTTTCTGGGTGAATCTAAATGCCGCCATTCTATGGACTGTTGCTTTGATTCTGGTGTGATGTAGGCCACCCCTGTTTCATTGCCCGTAACAGTTTGGCTTAAGAAATCATCACTATCGTTGTGGTACCACTCAAGGAAAGTCAGTGCACTGTCTAAACGTTTGGTTTTGTGCACTTCTGTCAACAATTTTGGTACCTAATGTGCGCACAATTTTCGGTAATTTAAGTGCTCAGTCACAATGCCATACAAAACACTACGAGAAACATTAGGAAAGTCATCCCGCAAGGAGGAAATCATAAAGCGTCTGTTTTCTCTCACCTTACTGTCCACTTCCTGCACCAAACTTTCATTAACGACCGAAGGACGCGCACTCTGTTGTTCATCGTGCACATTTGTGCGGCGATCTTTAAATGCTCTCACCCACTGTCTCACTATTCCATCACTCATAATGTTTTCTCCACAAACGGCACAGATCTCACGATGAAAATCGATCGCTTTTAGGCCTTTAGCACTAAGAAATCTTATAACAGCCCGTACTTCACAGTCGGCTGGGCTCACGATTATCGGAGGCATCTTAAACACTCATTACACAACGTAAACAAGGAAGAATCAGACTGTAATGGCGTCAGTGTATAGACAACAGATGTAACTACCCAGTGCCTATGCGCAGAACGCCGACCGCAGCGCTGCGGCCGCGGTGTGGCAAATTGGTACTAACTTAAAAAACACGGCTCGTACATCTCATGGCATTTGGCTGAGTCTTGCAAAGTTAGAGGAGCATGCGAAAGGTGTGGGATCCTGCCCATTCGTCTCTTATAGGGTGCCTCAAGGATGCTGCGTTCTCGGAATGCTATACAACCATTCAAGCAAATCACATTAATAATTTTTATTACAAATAAGAAGACTGACAATACTTAACTTTGAATTTACAACGGAGTCGCAAGCGTTGGGCGACATGCAAGTAATGTTCTTCGCTATAAACAATGTCCATTTAAGGGGAGTTAGAACACCCCATCCCGACAATGTTAAATTTAGTGACTTGGCTTCCCTGTATTTCAGGAACCACTGTAGCCATTGACATGAAACTTTTACAGGACATTAAACTGTATTTTCTGAACCTGCTGAACTACGATAATTGCATTTCAGCCACTGCTTTCGGAAATACAATTTTTTAATTACATGGTTAAAATTTTGTATACTTTTTGTATGCTATCCTAAATAATTTTATTTATACATAACATTATGTTCTTCTTTTAGTTCAGTAGACTCAGGAAATGTATATTATTACTCCTTGAAAATCTGAATACTCTACTCGAAGTGATTTCTGAGATTTAGGGAAAAATGCAACAGAAAATGTAAACTTTCAGGAACAGCATCTAAAGTTTCAGAAGACTGTAACTCACTTAATATATCCTTAATTTTTTTATTTTTAGCCACTCAGAAGCACCCTGTACCATACTATATATCATCCTCTTGATCTTTTTCCAAGTTTTTTCTTCTTTTCTTCTTTCTGGACTTCATCATACTAGCCAACTGTGCTGCATATTCTTCTTTATCAATGAGAACCTTGTCCATCCATTCAAGTTCTCTGATGCAGTTTGCTCCAGGATTAATTTACATATGCTGTAGCACTTTCACCCTACCAATGCCATCATTAAAAGCAATAATAGCATCACTGACCCACCACTTTAGTGTCTTCATTCCAACAAACACGTTTTTTGGTAAGCGAGTCCATATAAGATTACTGAGCGACTCATTGGTATTTTGAGTCTGACCATGCAGACACTTCTTCAGTAATTCAGGATTTGCCAGGTCTCTGTAAATAGGTTTTACGATATCTATGACTGCTGCTGGGATGGAATTTTTATTGCTGCACGAACTGTTTAAGTACTGGACATTGCAGTAATTGCACCATGAATCAGGTCCAGGAGAGCAAAGGTGGTGTACTGGTTTTTCATCAGTTGACAGTTTGTGGAAGAAGGTAGCCCACACTGACTGCTTCATTTTCAACAAATCCTCAGTATTACTTCTAATGGCCATCCCATAATACTGCCATAGTTCAGCAATAATTTTGTCTGTCAGCCTGCGTATTATGGTTTTACCATCAGAAAGTTTCTTGTCTCAAACTTTGTTTCATCTTCCTCAACTTGGTGCCCATCCTCTTATGGACATGACCAACACATTCCAGTTTTGTGATAATCTTCTCACCATAAGGCTGAGTGGCTGCTACACTGTTATATGCTCTTGAGTCTTCATCACCTAAGAACTTAGTGTGACACATTCCCCTTTTGTTCTCAGATCGACTAAAAATTTCAATAGCTGCAGAGGCCTCCATACCACCACTTGTTCCTTCATAATTTCTGTCACAAATATGCCCATCTTTATTCCCTGATTTATACTTATAACAATGTTTGGTTAAAATCTGGAAATATATTATATCCACACGGGTCACCGTAGCAACAGAATTCGAACTGTAGCTGCACTTCTGCCACGTGCCATCAAAAGCTACTGGTGTGTCAGTAATACCCTAATTTATTTCAACAGCTTTGTTTGCAGCACCCTTCCTTGACTCACATGCAACAGATTCCACAGCAGCTCCAATAAATCCTGCATACCTGTCGATTTTACAAGGTGGGTGCGTCATATTCATCATGGCACAAGTTGTTTCTGCTGCATTGTGTCCTTTGCCAATAGTTCTCAGTCCATAAAACCACCTAACATTTACTTCAAAATAATTATCTTTACACTTATCAGAATTCCAAAATGAATGAGTGCATTTACAACTGGCACAATTAATGATAAGTTTCCCGTTTCCTGTCGTGTCCATTTGATACCTCACTGTTTTCATGTAACTAACTGGCCCTCCACATTTTTTACATCACACGCACTCACCTAACACCCTCGTTAGGATGCGTAAATCTATCAGAATATAACCTGACCTACCATTTACACCACTTTCGTTTTGAGAAAACTGTGTATCACTACGTTTTATTTTAATCTTTGAAGCACTAATGGGTGTTTCTCTGCCTACTGACAGTTTGTCTCTATTTAATTTTATGTAACTTCACATGCCACATGTTGAACACAGTGTTTCCCTTTATTCGAAAATCTACTACCATAAAACCCACGTTCCTTAAACACTTCGTTTTGGCTTCTTAATTTACTTTTTGAGAAATTGACCAATCTATTCATCACATTTTCTCGAAAAAACTTTAACACTTCGACATACAACGCATGTTTGTACTTTGAAACGATATGGTGCTGTTTTTGACAGAGCTACCTATACAAACACGTCATTTAACCTTCATAACACAGCAATTCACAGCCTTCTATAAAAAGAAGTACCGATTTTATTAGATCTTGAAGTAATGCATGTAAAAATTTGAACATTTTCAACTGGTGTTGATTTTATTTAAAAGAATAAAATAACATACTTCCTATGAGAGTTTATAAGTGATACATATATCATTTTATTCGGAAAATTGCAAATTTTATAATGAGATAAAAATCCAAAGATGAGAAAAAAATTTTCATTTCTAACTCCCCTTAAGCAATTGATATGGATCACTAATAACTGCTATCATAGTGTCGGTCTACAACTGTGCGGCCGAGGCTGGCAGGAGCAGTGTTTATGTTTTCTTCAACTAGAGGTTGCTCCTATCATGGTGTGGTCCTTGTCAGTGGGCTATTGGCTGACGTCGTCTCACAGCCTTCTTTGCTCTTGCAATCTTTGTCTTCGTGCTGGCACTTGTCAATACACTGGAACAAAAGGATCGATCATATATCCATTTCATCTCATTGGCACTTCCTGGTGTTGTGTCTATCCCAGAAAAGTATTGTTTGGATTTCGACTAGTTTGGATCGAATTAGCTATTTCGCCATCCAGTTATCCAGCTGTCGTAGATATTTATCTGTTGTCGTTGTAAGCTCTGCAGCCTTAATCCGGTACACCAATATGAAGTTCATCCGCTTACAGGCATACCTGCTCGGCGCTTGCAGTTGAATGGGATATATTTGCTGTGAATGGGGCCTTATGTTTTCTCAGCGACTTGCTGATGCAACCCCTCATATTTGCTATGATTATTCAGACCAGTTTGACTGGATTGCAGATGTTTAGCAGCCTGTGGAAGCGGCCGTAGTGTGAAAGTTTACAGAAGACGCTCTCGAACTCGAGGTATAACGCTACTGTGCAGTGTGATACGTTGATGTCATGTGGATGTGTCATATGTACGACAGTAGGTGAGCTTAAACAGCGAGTGAGTTGTACTGTAGTGGCGTCTGGCTCAAAAATGGCTCTGTGCACTATGGGACTCAACTGCTGAGGTTATTAGTCCCCTAGAACTTAGAACTAGTTAAACCTAACTAACCTAAGGACATCACAAACATCCATGCCCGAGGCAGGATTCGAACCTGCGACCGTAGCGGTCTTGCGGTTCCAGACTGCAGCGCCTTTAACCGCACGGCCACTTCGGCCGGCTAGTGGCGTCTGGAGCTTTCTTAGATAGGGAGGAGAAGCAGCTTTCCTTCGCTATAGGCTGTAGGTTAATATTCTGTCCTATGTCTTCGCCATGACGTCAAGAAGAGAGATGGGTCCGTATGACTGGAGTTGGTAATTAATAATTTTTCCTGTTTCCCATGCACGTGGGAGCGCCTCGACTGTCAAGCAATACTCAAAAAATCGTATCAGTATTGGTGGGAGACGTTAAATGAGGTTACCTGGCGTGCGTTTTACTGTGTTTTTACGAGTTGCTAGATACCACCAACCTGTAAATACCGCGTTCTTCATTTCTTTGTGTCTTATTGGCTTCTTAATGAGGAATCGTCCCCGGAATCTCTTACGCAGGTTGTCAGAGGAAACGTTACCTCTGTTCCTACTGGCTGACTGAAGTAGGCAGGCCGGAGTAGCCGAGCGGTTCTAGGCGCTTCAGTCTGGAACCGCGCGACCGCTACTGTCGCAGGTTAGAATCCTGCCTCGGGCATGGATGTGTGTGATGTCCTTAGGTTAGTTAGGTTTAATTAGTTCTAAGTTCTACGGGACTGATGACCTCAGATGTTAAGTCCCATAGTGCTCAGAGCCATTTGAACCATTTTTACTGAAGTTGTCGTTAAATTTGAATTCTTGGGAGTAAGCAAATACCTCTTGCAAGACGTCCTTGAACGCTTTTACGTGTTGTCTGTTTTCGATGGCCGGCTCGTTCCTTGCTGTCAACGTTTTGCTGTTAGTATCATGGCTTTTGAAGAAACGCCGGAACATTGCCCCATTTCTGTAATCTAGCTTTTGGCATGTTTCCCGCCACTGTCGTTGCCTACGTTCCGAGATATATGTTTTATTTGGCAGTTGAGCCGGTTCGATTGAAGCTTTAGGGCATGGATGTTGGAGCTTCCCAGTTGCCTAAAGAAGAGTTTCTTTTCGCTAACCAACGCATGGTTGCCGGCTGCCAGTAGTCTACTATCTTTTGCGAGATTGCTTCGTCTGTCGCTATTTGATTCTTTTTTCTGGTCTGTTGATGATACAGACAAAGTCGTTAGTTATGGCTTTGGAGAGGGCAATGTCGTCATGTATTATCTCTGTATTTGCCCTAGTTTCCTTTTCTGTATTGCCATTTGCTTCTCTGTCCCTACTGTCTCGCATAATTCTCAACATTTAAACATGGAGGCAGAGGTAGTGTCGAAGACTATGGCGATCACGACAATTATGGGAGCTGTGTAGCGCTATATCGAATAGTTTGTAGCTCGCCAGTAAATGATCGGGTGCAGACTCATCTCGGCGACAGTGGTTTCTATTTCCTTGTAACGTATGTTCTGGAAGAGAAAAAGTTTGAGTATAAAGGGACCATTATATCTATTGCTTTCTTGTATGCAAGTACGATTTCACAAAGGTCCACAACGAAAATGTTCTTGAAGAGTTTTTTTTTTTTTTAGTGTGCTGTGGTGGTACTTAATTTCTCGTACGGTATTTATGGCAATGATGAAAGCAAATGTATTTCGACTTTTTCCAGAGAGGTTCGCGACGTCGTTGCTGCCGTCACCCGCTACGTCAAAGCAGCGCGAGACATCTACCGCCGAAGTCCACAGCTCTCCGACGCCGACTACAGCGCTGCCATGCGGGATGCGCTCGCCATTAGTGCCGAAATCTGGGTGCCGCCTTGTTAGTGCCGATGACCGGAAAGCAATCAGCCAAAAGCGTTAATATTTAAAAGAAAAACGTTAAGAGTGTTCAGTAAAAAAGTGTAATGAATTACACTTTTTACCAGGTTTAAGTGAAGGTGTGACTCTAACTCAAATTCAAGAAGCAAAGAGAGTATACTAGGTTAATCATTTAAAACTGCCACCTTTGAATATTTTTCGAGTGGGAAGTGCAGTTAACAAAATGAAAACAGACACATTCAGATACTCATACAGCTACACTATAAAGTTATTCCAACCCTGGTGGAAGAAGGTAGTTTATAACGGTTTTAAATAACCTATAAGACATATAAAGCCCAAGTATTGAGGAAAATTAAAAATGTACTGGCTGTATCTTCATTAATCAACAGTTGACTATAATGCCCCAGAATCTCAAAATTCATTTTCTAGCTTAGTTAGTGATATGGAACACATTCTTTTATGTTCTAGTTCAACAGCAGGAACGAGACACTGGTGGCTTATCAGGGTTACATTTCTTATTTACATGGGGAATATGCATGTGTAAGAAATGTTTTTCTAGTGCTGATCGTGTCAACGAAGTTTATGTTAAAAGCTGTGTGAGACTATAAGCAGGAGAACTTGAAAATTTCTGTATATTGCCCACAATACAATTAGTGAAATAGAGTAATGTCATTCGGAGAGGTGAGAAATCACTTTCCGGACTTCAGAAGAATAGAAAAGAAAACATGACATGCAAACAAATAAAATTATTTTATTTCCCAACGCTGCTAAACATTATGAATCAGGATAATCTTCTGTCGCCTAACGAAGCTTTATGAGAAGTTAATAGCACCTTTGTCATTCTAGATACCTCTCACACCTGTATACCTGATATTAATGTAATGGTGCCTATAGTTTACATCAGAACTTTGTTTGCTAAAAAAATCAGATTCCTTCGTTTGTAGATAACAGTGGGGTAATGCAATATATCATCAATTCATATGTAGTGCAGATTATTTCAGAGACCCTCAATGCACAAGAAATGGAACTCTTAACATTAATACTGGAATATCCTGGGTGGATTACAAACAATGAAGTGGCTGGACACAGCCAACCATAATGAACGTATGAGCTTGCATTCTTCTTCAGACCAGCCACAAATGCACAGTCACGGCATTGTCCAAGCACTGTAACCCAGCTCTCGTTTATCAGGCAGAGGTTTTGTTTCTTTGTGTGTGTGCAACAGAGGGAGAGAGATATATATGAAGAACAATGAAAACTTATAATCTGAACAACTGCTTTCAAGATCTTGTTTGTGTACCTATACACCGCTCATTGCTTCCACTATACTGCCATATATTACCACTTACATTGACCTATAGCACTGCACTAGGGTTCTCTTATAAATTGTTGACCCCATTTAAAGTTTGTAACATTGTCATATGGGAAATAAAGAAAAACTGAAAGAATTCGTGTCACAGAACACATTTCTGTTTTATCTCAGATACATTGACACAGAGAGAGAGGATAAAACATAGGCTGAGAAGGGGAGAAATAGATGAGGTCTTGATTTAATGAATATTTTATTTAATCTATCTTCTTCCCCCAGGCTGTTCCATCAAAGATTAGTACGCAAATATTTTCATGCTATTATGTACAAATAAGAAACACACAATTTCATGCCAGCATCTCATTCAAACAGAATACACTATCAAAATTTTTGCTTTATTTCAATATTATATAGTTTTTCAGTGAGTGTTAGTTATCATTGTGATAATTTGTGCTATAAAGGGTATTATGTCTTAATAGTTTATCTTTCAATTAATTCTGAGAGATTTTTCGAGAACCAAATATTTCATGAAAATGTTATCTCTCACATTGTAACAGGAGGAGACAATAATTAGTAATAATTTACCATACTATTCACAACACACATTTCAAATTGCAGTAGCATTTACATTTTAAATTACTTATTGCATTCACACACCTCGATAGCACTAGACTATATTTAACAGACGATATTAAAATTGTACAAAATGTGGAATTTATTCATTGCTTTAAAAAAAATCTTATGATTACAGTTATTCTGGCATTACTACCCTACATCAGGGAGAGCAATGTGTTCATATTTGTTGTAAATAAACATGTTGTGAATGAAAGTACTTAGCAGTTTACTTCACTACATTTTTATAAAGCCTAAAGTACAATGGAAATGTCTACATACTCTGATCCTAAGACTCCATTGATTTGATCAATATGCAAGACATGTTCCATTACTAAATGTCAACACACAAATTAACTATGGCTGCTTGTCATCTGTGCTGTCCAGTGACTGTCAAATAGATATAAAGCAGATTACAAAAGAGAGAGAAATTACACCACTGAAAAATGAGTTTTTCAAATGACTTATTCTCAGTGGCATCACCTAATTAACTTCTTGCATCTTCAGTCTTCTTCAGTATTTACTACTAAATTTGATTGATGACGGATGCATGTGCGTAGTTTACTCATCTCCATTGCTTCTTCATTTGTAGATATAAACGTAAATTTCAGTCTTACCAGCAGATGAATAATAGTAGACAAATATGAAGCAACTCTTAAGAGGCCATCTGATTACAAAATGCAGCTGTTTTCAGTGGCTCACTTGCACTTGGTCAATAGTATATACACTCCTGGAAATTGAAATAAGAACACCGTGAATTCATTGTCCCAGGAAGGGGAAACTTTATTGACACATTCCTGGGGTCAGATACATCACATGATCACACTGACAGAACCACAGGCACATAGACACAGGCAACAGAGCATGCACAATGTCGGCACTAGTACAGTGTATATCCACCTTTCGCAGCAATGCAGGCTGCTATTCTCCCATGGAGACGATCGTAGAGATGCTGGATGTAGTCCTGTGGAACGGCTTGCCATGCCATTTCCACCAGGCGCCTCAGTTGGACCAGCGTTCGTGCTGGACGTGCAGACCGCGTGAGACGACGCTTCATCCAGTCCCAAACATGCTCAATGGGGGACAGATCCGGAGATCTTGCTGGCCAGGGTAGTTGACTTACACCTTCTAGAGCACGTTGGGTGGCACGGGATACATGCGGACGTGCATTGTCCTGTTAGAACAGCAAGTTCCCTTGCCGGTCTAGGAATGGTAGAACGATGGGTTCGATGACGGTTTGGATGTACCGTGCACTATTCAGTGTCCCCTCGACGATCACCAGTGGTGTACGGCCAGTGTAGGAGATCGCTCCCCACACCATGATGCCGGGTGTTGGCCCTGTGTGCCTCGGTCGTATGCAGTCCTGATTGTGGCGCTCACCTGCACGGCGCCAAACACGCATACGACCATCATTGGCACCAAGGCAGAAGCGACTCTCATCGCTGAAGACGGCACGTCTCCATTCGTCTCTCCATTCACGCCTGTTGCGACACCACTGGAGGCGGGCTGCACGATGTTGGGGCGTGAGCGGAAGACGGCCTAACGGTGTGCGGGACCGTAGCCCAGCTTCATGGAGACGGTTGCGAATGGTCCTCGCCGATACCCCAGGAGCAACAGTGTCCCTAATTTGCTGGGAAGTGGCGGTGCAGTCCCCTACGGCACTGCGTAGGATCCTACGGTCTTGGCGTGCATCCGTGCGTCGCTGCGGTCCGGTCCCAGGTCGACGGGCACGTGCACCTTCCGCCGACCACTGGCGACAACATCGATGTACTGTGGAGACCTCACGCCCCACGTGTTGAGCAATTCGGCGGTACGTCCACCCGGCCTCCCACATGCCCACTATACGCCCTCGCTCAAAGTCCGTCAACTGCACATACGGTTCACGTCCACGCTGTCGCGGCATGCTACCAGTGTTAAAGACTGCGATGGAGCTCCGTATGCCATGGCAAACTGGCTGACACTGACGGCAGCGGTGCACAAATGCTGCGCAGCTAGCGCCATTCGACGGCCAACACCGCGGTTCCTGGTGTGTCCGCTGTGCCGTGCGTGTGATCATTGCTTGTACAGCCCTCTCGCAGTGTCCGGAGCAATTATGGTGGGTCTGACACACCGGTGTCAATGTGTTCTTTTTTCCATTTCCAGGAGTGTACATTTCCTAACACATGTAAGCTATAATCATGGGTTCAGTTTCTCAGCGTAAAAGAGCATACCATTACTGATGATGAAAACTATCTTCTTACAGGAATGGGAGTCTACAGATCAATTCACGTATGACATCATTTGAATTCATGATGAAAATATTAAAAATAAACAAAAATCACATACACAATAGGTATATAAAAACCTACAGCTATCTTATTAGACTGAAAACTGTGTTCTTGGTGAATTACGTGGAGCTAAGGGTGTCAGTAACATATAAGGAAGAAGAATAGATATTACCTACTTTACATGTGGCAATGGCAATGACATTATTAATATTACGCCTTCTGTTGAGGTATTGTTTGTCCATTCATAGATGTTCATCCTGGATGTGTTCTCACCATTCAGTTCTGATTCTTCCTCTCATTTCACCTGTTGTGCTAGAGTATGCTATAATAGACAATCTGTTCTTTGAAATTCTTGCTATATGACGAGCAACGATATCCTGTTGAGCACTTCGAAAATTTCAGTGTTTGTGCAACTCCCTGTAGATCTTCCATTTATACTATGTTAGTAGTAGTAGTAGTAGTAGTAGTTTATTCATCCAGAGACAATTTACATTGCATGGATTTCGTCAAAAAATACATAGTATATATATACACACATATAGGGTGAACAATACTATACAAAATACAGATGTGCATAGTAGACTACATAACATCAGACCACATTAAAATAGCATGTACAACTTTGATTATTTACATTGATGTATGAGAAAGACTTTTTACATGGATTACACAGTTGATATTTAGATATAACACATACAATTCTAGCACTTTTGTACATATTATTTATTTAGATCATAGCAACAGTCAGATAAAAATTACTATTGGCACAGAGTACATAAATATAATTGTTTAGTATGAAGCTATTCCAGGTATTCTTTTACACTATAATAGCAGTTGGTCATTAAAAATTTGAATACTGCTTCTTTAAATGAAGACAATTTTTTTTTCTTTTATCTTTACCGGTAGTTTGTTATACAATCTGCTTCCTTGTATGTTTGTTTGTTTCTGCGCCAAAGCCTTGTTAACTCTTTTTATATGAATGTCATTGCACTTTCTTGTGTTGTAAGTATGTAGATCCGAGTTGGATTGGAAATTGTTAATATTTCGTTTTACATTAATTACGCTTTTCTGTATATAGAGGCATGGTAGGGGTAGAATATTCAGCTGTTTAAATAATTGCTTTGAAGGAGTTAGCCTTGAACTGTTTGTAATTATTCTAACAGCTCGTTTTTGTAGAGTGAAGATGGTTTTGAGATTTTTCTTACTATGACCCCAGAAGATGAGGCCATAGGTAATAGCAGAATGTACATAAGCAAAGTAAACAGCTCTGCTACATTCCCTACTACATACAAAGCTAATAGCGCGTAAAGCAAAGCAAGCAGAGCTTAACTTATGCAAGAGATACAGGATATGGGATTTCCAGTCTAAATTTTCGTCTATATGTACACCTAAGAATTTTGTGGTAGCAACTTTCACAATTTCTTTATTTTGTATTCTGAGATCTAGATCAGAGTGTGACTTTGCTTTCCTGTAATGGATATAATTAGTTTTAGAGATATTTATGGTTAATTTGTTCACTTCAAACCAATTTTGCAAATATTCTATAACTCTGGTTGCAGATGTTGGCAATACCCGGTTTATGTCAGTTACTACAATGTTTGTGTCATCCGCAAACAGTGTTATATGAGTACCATTTACTGGAATCTTGATATCATTTATGTAAAGAAGAAATAGGAGAGGTCCTAGAACACTCCCCTGCGGTACCCCAATTGGCACAGTCTGAATACCCGATCTGTAAACAATACTTTGGTTTTTACTGTTTGTTGTTGCAATTTCTACTACCTGTTTCCTATTATGGAGATATGACTGAAACCACTTTTTAGCTACTCCTCGTATACCGACATATTCTAATTTGTCTAGCAGGATATCATGTTGGACAGTATCAAATGCCTTTGAGAGGTCCAAATTTATTCCTATTGTACTGTTGTTCTTATCTAGCGCCATTACAATATTTTCAATGAATTGGGTGATGGCTGACTCTGTACTCATTCCTTTGCGAAAGCCGTGTTGGTTTACAGACAATAGATTGAATTTCTCAAGGTAATTTGTAATTCTGTTTTTCATGACTGTCTCTATTACTTTTGAAAATACCGATAATAAAGCTATTGGTTTATAGTTTCCCACTTCATGTATATTGCCCTTTTTATACAATGGTTTTACTTTTGCAATTTTTAATCATTGTGGAAAGACACCTTCTGAAAATGATATGTTTATGATGTGTGAGAGTGGGTCTGATATGACACTAGCACATCTCATCATGACTGAGCAAGGTATCTCGTCAATCCCTGAGGACATTTTATTCTTCATTGTTTTTATTATTCGATTAACTTCCAATTTGTTCATGGGAGGTAGCAATAATGAATTAACACTTTGTTCTTCTGGGATTGATGTTCTACTAATCTTAGTACAATTTTTACTCAGATTGATTGGGCTATTTATGAAGTAGTCATTAATGTAATTTGCTAAAGTAAGATTTCTGACTAGCACACCTTGATCATCTTTTAAAACAAAGTCATCTGGATTTCTAACATTTTTGCTTGGGCCTATTTCTTTTTTTACTACATTCCATATAGCTTTTGATTTGTTTGCTGACCCAGCAATTACACTGTCATTGTGCATTGTCTTGGCTTTTTTGATCACCTTCCTGTAAATTTTCTTGTATGTCTTAACATAACCTGTGAAGTGTTCATCTTTGTTATCTTCTTTGAGCTGACTGATATGTTTTAGTGTTTGACTAGATACTCCAATAGCAGGTGTTATCCACTGGCGTGTGTTCCTAGGCATGACATTGATCTTTGTGAGCTTTTTTGGGAAACACATCTCAAATAGGGACATGAATGTACTAGAAAAAGCATTGAAAGATTCATCGGTTGTTGTTTGTGCAAAGACATCTTTCCAGGTTTCATTAGCTAACAACTGGATGAAAGTATTTACTTTTTCTGTATAGAAGTGCCTTTTGTATCCCCACTTATAATTTACTGCCTTGGGGATAGAGTAATTTATGTATGTTAATAGTGTATTGTGATCCGAAAGACCTAAGTTTACGTTTAGTGGCTCAGTGATACCATTCTCCATATTTGAGAAAATATTGTCTAAAAGAGAAGATGACAGTTCTATTATTCTGGTGGCATCTGTAAAGAGTGGTTTCATGTGGAAGCTGCTGAGTATACTCAAAAGCTGTCTTTTTTCATCACTTTCAATTAACAGGTTAATATTAAAATCTCCACATAAAAATAATTTCACTTCATTACTATAAAAAGTGTTTAATGCTGCTTCTATTTTTTTGAAGAATATGTTTTTGTCACCCAGTGGAGATCTATATACTGTAATGACAACTAGTTTTTCACTCTTCTCCTTAGTTTTTAACTCTATGGCACATGATTCAAAATGATTTTCTATATTTAGATGGTCCAATTCTGTTTTCACTTTGAACTGCAGTCCTACTCTAGAGTAAATGCATACCCCACTTTTTTAAATACACTTCGGCAATAATGTGTTGCTAAATTAAACTTGCTTATATTTATGAGACTTAATTCACTAGCCTTGCACCAGTGTTCAGATAAACAAATACAAGAGACATCAGCAAGATTATTTAAAGCTACTTCTAGATCTAGTACTTTGTTTCTGAGGCATTGAATATTCTGACACATTATCCTGACTGTTTTGCAAGTATTTTTTCTTTTGTCATTACCTGGTAATGTGCTGCTTTTTCCATAGTAGTTGTGACTTATCTGCAAATTTTCTTGCTGATTTGTCACAATCTTTTCCATTTCTTTGTCTGAAGCCATAAAAAATCCTTATTTAATGATGTAGATGTACCTTGTCTTTGACTCCTCCTTAGGCAGTGTTGTGTTGCTGCAACTGTTGTTGATGGTTTTGTTGCTGCTGCTACTGTTGTTGTTGGTTCATTTGCTGCTGCTGTTGCTGCTGCTGCTGCTTCTGTGGCCGGAGGTGGTGGTGGTGGTAGTGGTAGTGGATGTGGTGGTGGTGCTGACAGGATTCTTCGTGCTGTTGCTGCCTTTGATTTTTTTATTGGCACTATTTCTGTTGGTGGTGGATCTGTTGTTGTAGTATCTGTTGGTTTTGCCCTGTAATTGCTGATGCCTGTGGTTTCCTTCCTCTTTTCTGCCAGTGACTGTAGTGGAACTGCTACAGTTGTTGACACCATTTCTGCTTCTGTTGCTTGTGCTGCTGCTGTTATTGGTCTTGTTGCTTGAGCTGGTTCAGATGTTGCTGGTTTTGCTGGTGCTGCAGTTGTTACTGAATTTGATTGTGATACTGTAGCAATTTGTGGTTCTGCAGCTGCTTTAGTTGTTGTCTCCAAGACAGATTCACTTCCTCCATGGTTGCTTCCAGTAATGTATTGGTAGTTCATTACAATGGCTGGTACTGACTCATAGATACTTTGTTTTTTATATGTTTCTAACGTTTCGTAAATTGCTTTGCACAGAGATGACTTGCCTCTTCTATTCAGGTGCATGCCATGTTTTGTAAAGCTGCATCTATCCAGGAAATTGATTGATAGAAATCTTATGTTTGGGTACACTTTACACGCTGTTTGTATCTCTTTATTTGCTTCCTTAATTTCGGCGTTCACACATGAAGCAGATATGAGGTCATGCCTATGTGGTATACCAATAACAGTTACTTTTTGGTTTTCTATCGAACTGAGGGCACTTTTGAGACTGATAATAGCGTTAGCTAACTCATTACAATACACGTCATTTGCTCCTCCAATTAATACAACATGACGATTTGTGTTGTCTTGTTTGTCCAGTAAAATGTCCCCAATAATTTCCCGCATTGGTGCTCCTGGTTTAACAAGACTGCATACTTTCAGATCGTAATGGTTTCGTAGTACTTCTGCCAGTCCGCGTCCGTGGCTATCTGAGTAGATATTTAACTCAGTGAGATTTCGTGAAGATTTATTATTTATTCTTGGAGACAAATATTTCACTTGGGCACAGATTTTCGCTTTGCTGGTATGCATTTTCTGTTGAAATTCATTGATCTCTGCATGTTTTCTATGTTCGTTACTTACAGGGACATAACTTATTTGTAATTGTTCCTTTTGAATATGAATAGTTTTTTTTTTCTTTTGTTCTATATTTTAAGGCTTCGGATCCTTATATTACTGGTAAGGTAGTTGTAAAGTACAAAATGGCTAACCAGGAACAGCTAGACGATAAATGTAGGTCAACAGAAGCATGTATAACCAGAGGATTGATAGATACCATCTACATATAAGTCAAAGAGGCCTTTGGAAAAAAGAGAAGCATCTGTATGAATATCAAGAGCTCAGATGGATTTTCTTTGGTAAGCAAAGAAGGGAAAAACTTAAAGGCGGAAGGAATACATACAAGAGACTGTACAAGGGAAATGAACTCCATGGCTATATTGTAAAAGGAGAAGTAGATGAAGATGAGATAAGAGATATAGTGGGAAGAATTTGACAGATCACTGGAATAGCTAAGCCAAAACAAGATCTCTGGCATAGACAACATTTCCCTCAGAACTGCTAATATCCTGAGAGCACCGGCCATGAAAAAACTATTCTGCCTGATGTGCAATATTTATTTATTTATTTATTTGTCCATATAAATCTCTTTCAGTACATATATTGTACACAGGATATTGGACAGAAAACCTTTTTAGCTATTGGTTTTTCAAACATCAAACATACATTATTAAAATTGTTATGACAAATTGGATCTATAAAGTTAATAAATACAAATTTTTGAAATACTGTATATTTATAACGAATTTCCTACAATCAAATATACAAGTTACATTTTTTCTTGCATAAGATACTGTGAGATTGAATAGTAACAGTTTTTCAGAAGGTAGGCTGTCACGGACTTTTTAAAGCTTTGTAGTTCAGGGAGATATTTTATATGCCTTGGTAATCTGTTGTAAAGTTTTGTTCCTGCATGATATACACCTTTTTGGCATAATGTGGTGTTACAATGATTAGCCTAACATGTATGTCACTGTCTGACCTGGTACTGTAATCATGGACACTTTTGTTTTGAGGAAAAAGGTGTTCTTTTCTCAGTATGCTTTTTTTGAAATGCATGACTACTTCCAGTACATAAATGCAGGGAAAGAGTAGGATCTTTAAAGAAAGGTTTCATTGTTTTCTGCTGCTCACTTGTTTCATTATTCTTATAATTGCGTTTTGTTTCCTGAAAACTGTTATGGCCTGGTGTACATTTCCCCAGAAAATGATACCGTACTTCAGTATTGAATGTACATGAGCAAAGTATACAGCCCTAACTATTCCTGCACTAGTATTGTTGCAGAGAATTCTTACTACATAGCTCATTTTTGCTAGTTTTGAATTTAGGGATGTGATATGAGTGCTCCATTTAAGATTTTCCTGGATATGAATCCCAAGAAATTTAGTTTCATTGACAGCACTAATGTTTTGGTTAACTATGCATATTACAGGTTTTGCTGGATTATATTTATGAGACAGGGGGTATATCCTCAGACTTCAAGAAATATGTAATAATTCCAATTCCCAAGAAAGCAGATGCTGACAGATGTGAATATTACTGAACCAGCACTTTAATGAGCCATGGCTGCAAAACACTGACACGAATTACACTCCTGGAAATTGAAATAAGAACACCGTGAATTCATTGTCCCAGGAAGGGGAAACTTTATTGACACATTCCTGGGGTCAGATACATCACATGATCACACTGACAGAACCACAGGCACATAGACACAGGCAACAGAGCATGCACAATGTCGGCACTAGTACAGTGTATATCCACCTTTCGCAGCAATGCAGGCTGCTATTCTCCCATGGAGACGATCGTAGAGATGCTGGATGTAGTCCTGTGGAACGGCTTGCCATGCCATTTCCACCAGGTGCCTCAGTTGGACCAGCGTTCGTGCTGGACGTGCAGACCGCGTGAGACGACGCTTCATCCAGTCCCAAACATGCTCAATGGGGGACAGATCCGGAGATCTTGCTGGCCAGGGTAGTTGACTTACACCTTCTAGAGCACGTTGGGTGGCACGGGATACATGCGGACGTGCATTGTCCTGTTGGAACAGCAAGTTCCCTTGCCGGTCTAGGAATGGTAGAACGATGGGTTTGATGACGGTTTGGATGTACCGTGCACTATTCAGTGTCCCCTCGACGATCACCAGTGGTGTACGGCCAGTGTAGGAGATCGCTCCCCACACCATGATGCCGGGTGTTGGCCCTGTGTGCCTCGGTCGTATGCAGTCCTGATTGTGGCGCTCACCTGCACGGCGCCAAACACGCATACGACCATCATTGGGACCAAGGCAGAAGCGACTCTCATCGCTGAAGACGACACGTCTCCATTCGTCCCTCCATTCACGCCTGTCGCGATACCACTGGAGGCGGGCTGCACAATGTTGGGGCGTGAGCGGAAGACGGCCTAACGGTGTGCGGGACCGTAGCCCAGCTTCATGGAGACGGTTGCGAATGGTCCTTGCCGATACCCCAGGAGCAACAGTGTCCCTAATTTGCTGGGAAGTGGCGGTGCGGTCCCCTACGGCACTGCGTAGGATCCTACGGTCTTGGCGTGCATCCGTGCGTCGCTGCGGTCCGGTCCCAGGTCGACGGGCACGTGCACCTTCCGCCGACCACTGGCGACAACATCGATGTACTGTGGAGACCTCACGCCCCACGTGTTGAGCAATTCGGCGGTACGTCCACCCGGCCTCCCGCATGCCCACTATACGCCCTCGCTCAAAGTCCGTCAACTGCACATACGGTTCACGTCCACGCTGTTGCGGCATGCTACCAGTGTTAAAGACTGCGATGGAGCTCCGAATGCCACGGCAAACTGGCTGACACTGACGGCGGCGGTGCACAAATGCTGCGCAACTAGCGCCATTCGACGGCCAACACCGCGGTTCCTGGTGTGTCCGCTGTGCCGTGCGTGTGATCATTGCTTGTACAGCCCTCTCGCAGTGTCCGGAGCAAGTATGGTGGGTCTGACACACCGGTGTCAATGTGTTCTTTTTTCCATTTCCAGGAGTGTATTTATGTAAGAGTGAAAAAACTGGTAGAAACTAAACTCAACCATTCTGTTGAGGAGGTCCTTGAAAAATTAAGGTGATTCTTGTTGTATTGTTGATTGCATTTTCTTCAACTTATGGACTGACTTTATTTGGGTTCATAAACATTTATGTTTATCTGTTATTACTTTTGTAATTTCATGTACTGACACATTCCATGACCTTGGAGATTTGCTCCTCAATTTGGTCCTACGGAACTTGATGTGTAAATAAAAATAAAATCAGTTTGGGTCCTGCTGAAATGTTGGAACATGTGAGGCAATACTGACCCAACAGCTTATCTTAGAAGATAAGTTAAATAAAGGAAAATCTGTGTTTATAGCTTTTGTAGACATAGAGAAATCTTTTGACGTTGTTGACTAGTGTACACTCTTTGAAATTCTGAAGGTAGCAGGGGTAAAATACAGGGTGTTTCAAAAATGACCGGTATATTTGAAACGGCAATAAAAACTAAACGAGCAGCGATAGAAATACACTGTTTGTTGCAATATGCTTGGGACAACAGTACATTTTCAGGCGGACAAACTTTCGAAATTACAGTAGTTACAATTTTCAACAACAGATGGCGCTGCAAGTGATGTGAAAGATATAGAAGACAACGCAGTCTGTGGGTGCGCCATTCTGTACATCATCTTTCTGCTGTAAGCGTGTGCTGTTCACAACGTGCAAGTGTGCTGTAGACAACATGCTTTATTCCTTAGAACAGAGGATTTTTCTGGTGTTGGAATTCCACCGCCTAGAACACAGTGTTGTTGCAACAAGACAAAGTTTTCAACGGAGGTTTAATGTAACCAAAGGACCGAAAAGCGATACAATAAAGGATCTGTTTGAAAAATTTCAACGGACTGGGAACGTGACGGATGAACGTGTTGGAAAGGTAGGGCGACCGCGTACGGCAACCACAGAGGGCAACGCGCAGCTAGTGCAGCAGGTGATCCAACAGCGGCCTCGGGTTTCCGTTCGCCGTGTTGCAGCTGCGGTCCAAATGACGCCAACGTCCACGTATCATCTCATGCGCCAGAGTTTACACCTCTATCCATACAAAATTCAAACGCGGCAACCCCTCAGCGCTGCTACCATTGCTGCACAAGAGACATTCGCTAACGATATAGTGCACAGGATTGATGACGGCGATATGCATGTGGGCAGCATTTGGTTTACTGATGAAGCTTATTTTTACCTGGACGCTTCGTCAATAAACAGAACTGGCGCATATGGGGAACCGAAAAGCCCCATGTTGCAGTCCCATCGTCCCTGCATCCTCAAAAAGTACTGGTCTGGGCCGCCATTTCTTCCAAAGGAATCATTGGCCCATTTTTCAGATCTGAAACGATTACTGCATCACGCTATCTGGACATTCTTCGTGAATTTGTGGCGGTACAAACTGCCTTAGACGACACTGCGAACACCTCGTGGTTTATGCAAGATGGTGCCCGGCCACATCGCACGGCCAACGTCTTTAATTTCCTGAATGAATATTTCGATGATCGTGTGATTGCTTTGGGCTATCCGAAACATACAGGAGGCGGCGTGGATTGGCCTCCCTATTCGCCAGACATGAACCCCTGTGACTTCTTTCTGTGGGGACACTTGAAAGACCAGGTGTACCGCCAGAATCCAGAAACAATTGAACAGCTGAAGCAGTACATCTCATCTGCATGTGAAGCCATTCCGCCAGACACGTTGTCAAAGGTTTCGGGTAATTTCATTCAGAGACTACGCCATATTATTGCTACGCATGGTGGATATGTAGAAAATATCGTACTATAGAGTTTCCCAGACCGCAGCGCCATCTGTTGTTGAAAATTGTAACTACTGTAATTTCGAAAGTTTGTCTGCCTGAAAATGTACTGTTGTCCCAAGCATATTGCAACAAACGGTGTATTTCTATCGCTGCTCGTTTAGTTTTTATTGCCGTTTCAAATATACCGGTCATTTTTGAAACACCCTGTATAAGGAGCAAAAGATTATATGCAACTTGTGTAGAAACCTGATGGCAGTTATAGAAGTCGAAGGACATGAAAGGGAATAGTGGTCAAGAAGGAAGTAATGTTATTCAGTCTGTACCTTGAGCAAGCATTAAAGGAAACCAAAGAAAAATTTGTAGGAGGAATTAAAGTTCAGGAGAAGAAATAAAAACTTGAGCTGTGCCAATGACATTGTAATTCTGTCAGAGACAACAAATGGTATGGAAGTTGCAATGGAACTTACCTGAATTTCATAGCCTCTCCTCAGTAGCACCTTTCTTGGTCACCAAAAAGCTGAAAATCTAATTGTATGTGGGATCACCATTTGTTCATTGATGTACACGCACCATATTTTAGATGACAAAAACAAAGAAAACACACATTTTACTCACGCTAAGTTCAGTTATTAATTAAGGCAGCCAGATCTTACAATACAAACAACCATTAGCACAAGTCTACAGACCAGCATGTTAAATTACAGTGAGAAGTAACTTGTTGTATTGTGACAGAAAACAATGTTTCTATTTTATATGAAAATATCACAGTTCTCATTCATCATGGCACAGTTAAAATTTAGGACAGTCTTTTAGTAATTTGTTAAAGACAACTACAAGTTGATAGTTCATCTGGGACAGTTCAGAACATTAATCACCGAGTCTATCAGTAGTTAGTATTGATACCAATAACATCGTTCAACCTTGACAACCGCAGCACAATTCAGAAAGGATGTTTGTTAATTTTACATATTGAGGCCACTCAAAAGTAATTAAGTATTAAAGACCACGAGTTTCATTGTTTCTGGTGCATTTATTCTTGTTTGCAGAATGTACATAGGCCTAATATAAATCTGAATCAAATAGTGAGAGAACATCCAGCGTAGATGTTACTCATTAGCTCTCTGACTGTGCACTGATTATTCTAGGAGATGTCTCACTATTTATAGATTGGAGTAAAAAAACCTGTTTTGAAACTATATAATGCTTTGAAATATCAGTAGGCTAGATTTTACTGTTTAGGATTACCTTCAAGAATCAATGGGATTTTGAATTACAAAAATGTTACTAATTACAAATTATAAAAATAGATGGAAATTATTTTTCTTCTACAGTGATTCTCCTTGACTACAAGATCTGTTCAAAAAAATCTGGAACATTCATAATTTTGCACAACTGGTGTGTTGGAGTGAATGCAGGTGGGACCCCTGCACATGTCCGTATTTAATGTGTAACTGCCAGAAGTTTCATTGTTATATGTATGATAGTTACTGTTCATTGCTGTATTGAGTAGAACATGATGTTGCACAGTTGGTGAATTTCGAGATGGCAGAGTTAGAGGAGCAATGCATCTGCATTAAGTTTTGTGTGAAACTCAATAAAATCTTTATAGAGACACACCAAATGATGCAGGAAGTCTATGGTAATGACTGCTTAAGCCATACTTCAAATTACAAATGGTTTAAAAATGGCCGGACAGAAGTTAAAGGTGACTCTCATTCAGGATGCTCTTCGGCATCTACCGATGATGCTCCAGTCAGGAACAGAAACGAAATTGTTCATGCTAGTCAAACGCTGAATATGTGAGAGATTACAGAAGAATGTAACATTTCAGTTGGATTATTCATGAAATCCTGACACAGCATGTTGGAATGCATCATGTTGCCGCCAAGTTCATTCCGCAGCTCATGAGTCAAGATCAGAAAGACCTTCACCTTGCAATCTGTGAAGAGCTTTTGGATCGTGCAAATGAGAATGATATGTTCCTTAAGATAATCATAACTGATGATGACACATGGGTCAAGATCTATGACGTTGAGATGCAGGTTCAGTCTTCAGAGTGGGTCAGGAAAGTTTTTCCAAGACCAAAAAAAGCTCGTCAGGTCAGGTCAAATGTCAAAGCCATGTTGATAGTTTTCTTTGAATTTGAAAGATTAGCTCATTATGAATTCAGGCAATAGGGACAAACTGTTAATCGATGGTACTATAAGGACATGCTGTGACACCTGCAAGAAAATGCGAGAAGGAAACAACCTGAGATGTGGCGAGACAAGACTGTTTCTGGGAGTGGAAGCGGCATTGGGAGCAGTGTATCAATTGTGAGGGAGAGTATTTCAAAGGACACATGCACAATAAATAAAAGATAAGTGTAGAAAAATTTTATGGACGAAGTTCAGGAATTATTTGAATAGACCTCATACATGTATAGATGCCATATTGCAAATCCAGGCGAATTACATGAAATTATTAATTAATGAGTTAATCAACTAATACTGTATGTCATCCTGTACAGAAAAATTAAGGTAACAAAAGTGCGTAGTTAAAGTCCATAATTTAACAGTGGTTTTAACAAAATCTATGATAGCAATTGTCAATAGCGACAAACTTTGATGTTAATTTTTTTTAAGATCTTAGATCTTTTAAAATATTTTACAGAGGAGTGGGAATACTTAACTTTTGAATAATGTAGTTCACTTTTCACAAATTTATTAATTAGCTCACAAAATTTTACATGTCAACTGTAAGGCTAACTTCATGGGATCAGAATACTTGAAATGGGAACCCAAATAATAAATTTAAGTAAAATTTGGTCTAAACAAGAATTTAAGATTTCCAAGCAAGCGTTACACAAAGGTATCGAAAATAAGGTAAAATTTAGTGAAAAAATATTTGGTTATTTTATGGAAATAGAAAATTGTAACAGATGGATGGAAAGAATCCACATGCTTTGCCACAAAGTGTGGTTGAAATGAACAGACAATGTCTTGAAAAGAAAATATAAGATGAAAATTAACAAAATTAAAAGAAGAGTAATGGAATTAAATCTGGTAATGCTAAGGGAATCAGATTAGAAAATGAGACACTGAAAGTAGCACATGAGTTTTGCTGTTTGGGCAGTAAAACAATTGATGGAAGTCAAAGCAGAGAGGATATAAAGTGTGTAGTGGCAATGTCAAGAAAATTATTTCTGAAGAAGAGAGATTTGTTGATTTCTAATATAAAATGAAGTGTTAGGAAGACTTTCCTAGAGGTATTTGTCTGGTGTGTAGTCTTGTATGGAACTGATACATGAACAAGGAATTGTAAATTTAGTGCTGAAGGGAAATGCGGGGAGTTAAAATTACAGAGATAGGCTAAGAGATGAGTCCAGTAGGCAATTTAAAATTGAAGTGGATTTCAGCAGTTTTTGAAGGTGAAGACTTGCACAGGTTAGAGTAGTTTAGGGAGCTAGAAGAAACCAGTCTTTGGACTGGAGACAACAACAACAAAGTAGCTGATTAATATAGGTGAATTTTGACGTTAAAGATAAGTAACCTTTTCCTTAGTATATTGATACAATAGTATAGTTTTTTGTTTACTGGTGTTCTTTTTACATCCACAGTATTATGAAAACTACAGATATCTACTCACCTTAAAGATGAATGTTGAATTGCAGACAGGCACAACAAAAACACTGTTACACACAATGCATTCACACAAAGCTGTCTTCAGAAAAGAAAGCACACACAAGCAGATATGCCTAAAATGCACATGAGTGCTATCTCCAGCCATTCTGGCTAGCATTCTGGAGATTGTGGTCATGTGTGAATGGGGTGTGCTTGCTTGTGTGTGTGTGTGTGTGTGTGTGTGTGTGTGTGTGATGACTGGGTGTTGTGTGATGTACTTAGGTTTAAGTGGTTCTAAGTTCTAGGGGACTGATGACCATAGATGTTAAGTCCCATAGTGCTCAGAGCCATTTTGTGTGTGTGTGTGTGTATTTTTTGTATTCTGATGAAAGTTTGGCTAAAAGCAGAATGTGTAACAGTCTCTTCATTGTGCCCGTCTGGAACTCAACATGTCACCTTTATGGTGTATAGCAATCTATCCTTTTCATAATGTTGTTGATATTCCAACCTGGACCTTTTATTGTTTTTTTATATCAGTTCTGTTGTCTTTACTAAAAAGATCGATAAGCACTTGAAGCATTCAACTGTCGTGAAAGTGAATCCATCTACAGCCAAGCATGTACCACTTTGGATTTTCTTCTTACGACAATGGGAGGGTACAAGATTTTTCATGATTTTATTGGTAATAATTCTGACTAAAATTAATAGACTGATTAGAAATTCCCTTACCATAATGGCATATAAATAAACAACTATGATGAATTTCGTATTAGTGGTAAGTGGAATATAATCATCTTCTTGAAAGCTAGGATTATCTCTATTTTGAGTCATTATTTCTTTAGAAATGAACCATGGACCTTGCCGTTGGTGGGGAGGCTTGCGTGCCTCAGTGATACAGATAGCCGTACTAGGTGCAACCACAATGGAGGGGTATCTGTTGAGAGGCCAGACAAACGTGTGGTTCCTGAAAAGGGGCAGCAGCCTTTTCAGTAGTTACAGGGGCAACAGTCTGGACGATTGACTGATCTGGCCTTGTAACACTAACCAAAACGGCCTTGTTGTGCTGGTACTGGGAACGGCTGAAAGCAAAGGGAAACTAAAGCCGTAATTTTTCCCGAGGGCATGCAGCTTTACTGTATGGTTAAATGATGGTGGCGTCCTCTTGGGTAAAATATTCCAGAGGTAAAATAGTCCCCCATTCGGGTCTCTGGGCGGGGGCTACTCAGGAGTACACTGTTATCAGGAGAAAGAAAACTGGCATTCTACAGGTCGGAGTGTGGAATGTCAGATCACTTAATCGGGCGGGCAGGTTAGAACATTTAAAAAGAGAAATGGATAGGTTAAAGTTAGATATAGTAGGAATTAGTGAAGTTTGGTGGCAGGAGGAAAAAGACTTCTGGTCAGATGAATACAGGGCTATAATACAAAAACAAATAGGGGTAATGCAGGAGTAGGTTTAAAAATGAATAAAAAAAAATAGGAATGGGGGTAAGCTACTACAAACAGCACAGTGAACACATTATTGTGGCCATGATAGATATGAATCCCATACCTACCACAGTAGTACAAGTTTATATGCCAACTAGCTCCGCAGATGACAAAGAGATTGATGGAATGTATGATGAGATAAAAGAAATTATTCAGATAGTGAAGGGAGACGAAAATTTAATAGTCATAGGTGACTGGAATTCAATAGTCAGAAAAGGAAGAGAAGGAAACGTAGTAGGTGAATATGGAATGGGGTTAAGGAATGAAAGAGGGAGCCGCCTGGTAGAGTTTGGCACCTAGCATAACTTAATCATAGCTATCACTTGGTTCAAGAACCATGGAAGAAGCCTGGAGATACTCGAAGGTTTCAGGTAGATTATATAATGGTAAGACAGAGATTTAGGATCCAGGTTTTAAATTGTAAGATATTTCTAGGTGCAGATGTGGACTCTGACCACAATCTATTGGTTATGAACTGTAGATTAAAACTGAAGAAACTGCAAAAAGGTGGGAATTTAAGGAGATAGGACCTGGATAAACTGACAGAACCAGAGGCTGTAGAGAGTTTCAGGGAGAGCATTAGGGAAAGATTGAGAAGAATGGGTGAAAGAAATAGAGTAGAAGAAGAATGGGTACATTTGAGAGATGAAATAGTGAAGGCAGCAGAGGATCAAGTAGGTAATAAGACAAAGGCTAATAGAAATCCTTGGGTAACAGAAGAGATGTTGATTTTAATTGATGAAAGGAGAAAATACAAAAATGCAGTAAATGAAGCAGGCAAAAAGGAATACAAATGTCTCAAAAGTGAGATTGAAAGGAAGTGCAAAATGGCTAAGCAGGGACGGCTAGAGGACAAATGTAAGGATGTAGTGGTGTACATCACTAGGGGTAAGATAGATACTGCCTACAGGAAAATTAAAGAGACCTTTGGAGAAAAGAGAACCATTTGCATGAATATCAAGAGCTCAGATGGAAACCCAGTTCTAAACAAAGAAGGGAAAGCAGAAAGGTGGAAGGAGTATATAGAGGGTCCATACAAGGGCAATGTTCTTGAGGACAATATTATGGAAATGGAGGAGGATGTAGATGAAGATGAAATGGGAGATATGATACTGCGTGAAGAGTTTGACAGAGCACTGAAAGACCTAAGTCAAAACAAGGCCCCGGGAGTAGACAACATTCCATTAGAACTACTGATGGCCTTGGGAGAGCCAGTCCTGACAAAACTCTACCATCTGGTGAGCAAGATGTATGAGACAGGCGAAATACCCTCAGACTTCAAGAATAATATGATAATTCCAGTCCCAAAGAAAGAAGGTGTTGACAGATGTGAAAATTACCGAACTATCAGTTTAATAAGCCACAGCTGCAAAATAATAACACGAATTCTTTACAGACAAATGGAAAAACTGGTAGAAGCTGACCTCAGGGAAGATCAGTTTGGATTCCATTGAAATGTTGGAGCACGTGAGGCAATACTGACCCTATGACTTATTTTAGAAAATAGATTAAGGAAATGCAAACCTACATTTCTAGTATTTGTAGACTTAGAGAAAGCTTTTGACAATGTTGACTGGAATACTCTCTTTCAAATTCTGGGGGTGGCAGGGGTAAAATACAGGGAGAGAAAGGCTATTTACAATTTGTACAGAAACCAGATGGCAGTTATAATAGTCGAGGTGCATGAAAGGCAAGCAGTGGTTGGGAAGGGAGTGAGACAGGGTTTGTAGCCTATCCCCGATGTAATTCAATCTGTATATTAAGCAAGCAGTAAAGGAAACAAAGTAGGAATTAAAATCCATAGAGAAGAAATAAAAACTTTGTGGTTCACTGATGACATTGTAATTCTGTCAGAGACAGCAAAGGACCTGGAAGAGCAGCTGAATGGAATGGACAGTGTCTTGAAAGGAGGATATAAGATGAACACCAACAAAAGCAAAATGAGGATAATGGAATGTAGTCAAATTAAATCGGGTGATGCTTAAAGTAGTAAAGGAGTTTTGCTATTTGGGGAGCAAAATAACTGATGATGGTCGAAGTAGAGAGGATATAAAATGTAGACTGGCAATGGCAAGGAAAGCGTTTCTGGAGAAGAGAAATTTGTTAACATTGAGTATTGATTTAAGTGTAAGGAAGTCGTTTCTGAAAGTATTTGTATGGTGTGTAGCCATGTATGGAAGTGAAATGTAGACGATAAATAGTTTGGACAAGAAGAGAATAGAAGCTTTGGAAATGTGGTGCTACAAAATAATGCAGAAGATTACATGGGTAGATCACATAACTAATGAGGAGGTATTGAATAGGATTGGGGAGAAGAGGAGTTTGTGGCACAACTTGACTAGGAGAAGGGATCGCTTGGTAGGACATATTCTGAGGCATCAAGGGATCACCTACGTAGTATTTGAGGGCAACATGGAGGGTAAAAATCATAGAAGGAGACCAAGAGATGAATACAGTAAACAGATTCAGAAGGATGTAGGTTGCAGTAGGTACTGGGAGATGAAGAAGCTTGCACAGGATAGAGTAGCATAGAGAGTTGCATCAAACCAGTCTCTGGACTGAAGACCACAACAACAACAACATTTCATTAGATTATGTTTTGTTTTGTTTGTCTGGCTGAGGTGTTCCTTTTGGGTTTCATGCAGCACTGAGTTTAGTCAAGCTGCGCCTGACAACATCACAAGTGCAGCAAAAAGTTCTCCACAGCGTATGCTGCTTTGCTGAACAAAAATGCAAACTGCATTGATGCTTTTCTGTAGGATGTTGATTTTGATCACTTAAATGTTAGACTCAGCACAAATCAGTCACTATATAGTAAGACACAATTACATCATGCTTTTATCTTGTTAGCTACTGTAGTGAATAACTAAGGAGTATCTGTTGGAAGTCTGTCAACTGTTACTGCATACAGAAGTCTTTGACAGCCATGCACTCTCACAACAAGATATTGTGTCTTCACTTAATTAACATATCTTGCATCCTCAGTCATGTTGTAACAATTGTGCATCATTCTTATTAGTTCTATCTTGGTAGTAATTATTAATAATACACCGTACATGTTAGAAAGTCTAGTAATGTCCATACCTTGCTAGTGGATCCCTTGTGGATCAGATGTAACAAATTTTCTGTCATTCCTTTCAAATTATTTATAATATAGTTGTAATGGCATCGTTTTGTCTTAGTCAAGCATATATCTAAAAATTTTCAGATTCTACTACCTGTGTGTTTACAGGACATAAGGTTTTCTCTATACTAATTTTTTCATTCACTAAGCTATCATGTTCTACAGATTCCATCAAGAATGAAAACCTTCAGAGATGCAGGAGTAATCAAGATATAAAGTAAAAAATGACAGAGAAATCATATAAAGCTAATGTATGCTGTATTAATCTAAGCTATGACTATACTGCTTAATGCTATTCATGCTTATGACACCTAAATTTAATTTAACAAATTACAAAGAAAGATGGTTCGAAAAAAGCAGCTGCCTGCTCATTTACCATAGTGTACACGATATTCTTAAACTATTAATTCAGATTAATACTGGAGGTAGAGAACATAAGAACAAATATGTTTTGATAACAATATTATGAAAAGGATAGTTGCTACTCACCATATAGTGGAGATGTTGAGTCGTAGATAGGCACAACAAAAGGACTGTCACACAATAAGCTTTTGGCCAACAACGCCTTTGTCCAAAATCGACAACAGACACACACACACACACACACACACACACACACACACACACACACACACAGGGCATGCAGACATGACTACTGTCTCTGTCAGCTGATGCCAGACTACAAACCGTTATTATCATTTTGATAAGGAACAGATGGTTTCTGAAGTCAACTGGCAATGTTAGGGTACATTTTGTTACTGGTGCTGATGTAAGCTGTTGTGTTGCTGTCACTGGCTGGAAATGTGTACTGGCATTCAAAACTGCTCTGTATATGGCTTGTTGGCTCTGAAGTCTGCTTGGAAACACCGATTCATTTCCAAGCATCACTAGCTTGTGACAATAATGGTGACTTCCTTGTAAACACACCATATCAGGCACAATAATTTCTGCCTTGTGACAACAACAGTGCACATGGAGTGGTTTGCATATTGTATATGGCCCTGTCAATAGAAATAGATGAATTGCAGTGAGAGAGTATTGACTGTGCTTTCCCAATCATTGGGTTGCACAACACCAAACATTTGGAAGCCTGCATCTCCTGCTGCTTGAAGCAGGCACTTTCTGTGCAAGTATGCACAATACAGGCCAGAATCAAACAGTGTGAACCGCCAAAATGGAAGACAAGATTCAGGGACACATTGAAGACACTCTATCTACAAGTACACAATATATTGCACATCCCCCTTGGCATCAAATATAGTCTTGTGTGGAATGTGTTACATGACCAGCAGCTTTATCCTTTCAATCTTCAGCACATGGTAGCACTAGTACCTGAATATATTCCCTAATGCATGAAGTTCGCATAATGGTTTTTACAACAGACTGCCCTGCACCCCTTATTTCTGGCTGAGGTCCTATACACCAAAGAGTCTTTGTTTACTTGTGAAAGCTGTTTCAACATCCACAGTTCCCAAATTTTGGTATGTGTGAATCCATCCACAAGGTACTCAACTTTATGCTCATCGATAATGATTCAGTGTTAATGTGTGGGCCAGCATTCTTGGTGATAGATTGATTGGACCATACATTCTTCCATTCTGCCTCAACAGATGGAGATATTTCATCTTCATGGAACATAATTGCCAGAACTGCTAGAGAATGTACCTCTGAGTGTTAGAAGAAGGATGCACTTCCAGTATAATGGGGTGCCAGCCCATTTCAGCATTACTGTGTGGTATCACCTGAGACCCACCTTCAGGATTTGATGGATCAGTCAAGGTGGCATTGTGGCCTGGCAAACAAGGTCACATGACCTCATGCATCTGGATTTCTTTCTCTGTAGGCATATGAAGCAGCTGATGTATGAAACCATTCTGGAAACAGGAGAAGACATTGTTTCTAGAATTGTCATTGCTGCTGGCATTGTTGTAGACATGCCAGGCATCTTTGAACAGACATACCAGTCAATGGTTCATCAATGTACTGCATGCATAGAGGCCACTGGTGGCAAATTTGAGCAGTTCCTTTGAACACCACTGCTGTAGTTAGCATGCTAAACTACCTTCTGTGTAATACATCCCTAGCATCAGAAAGTGCTGTCAGGGAGCATGTGTACCATAACTAAATGTATTTGTTTTGATGTTCCCTACCTCCTGTGTTAATCTGAATGGATGGTTTCAGAACACCCCATATAGATGATGTTTATCTGCTATTGGCAACTTATTATTAACTTTATAACAATTATTGGAGTTTTCGAAGAAAATATTCAGCTACACCTGTAAATGCTGAGTCCTGTTCACACAATATCACTATTTTTCATGCAGGTTTACTACAAACATTTATCATGTAGTTAACAGTACTTTTTGACCCCTGTATACAAATAGTCAGATAATTTGTAGAAAGGGTGGCTAATGAGGTATGTTCTTAATTTTGTTGAATTTGTTTGGATTCCTGATTTCTTGATTTAAGTAGGATGGGATTTTGTTGGGTATTTTCCCAACAGACTACATAACTCCACTCCATAACCTAGACAATGAGGTGTAGTCTATATAAAAGTTGTTTTTATGTCTTGTATCATGCTGTATAAATCATAGCTCAGTTCAAAATGATTTTTATTATCACTGACAAAATCAGTTATGGAACAAATATATAGTGAAGTTGGTGTGAGAATGCAAGAATCCTTAAAAAAACCTTCTGCAAGATGTACAGTTATCTTACTTCTTTACCCAATAATCATACTGATCTCTTCTGCTGAAAAAAAAAAAATTATGCACTTTAGGTGCACTGCTTCAGAACATAATTCCATACGAGGAAATTATGCACAATAAGCTGACACTCTTGTCTTTAGGTCACCACAATGAGAGACACTTCTAAGGGCATAACACACTAAACTGAGCCTCTTTATTAATTTATGTATGTCGTGATTCCATTTTAACTTGTTATCTAACAGGAGTCCTAGAAATTTTACACAGTGGGTTTCACTTAGTATGTGACCATTAATGTCTACATTTGGTTGGCACTTTTTATAGACAAAATGCAGATCTGGCAGTTTTTACAAAATGATGCAAAATTTGTTTTCTGTTCCTATATAGAAATGTACTCTGAAGTGACAAAAGTCACATGATGGCAATATGCACATAAACAGATGGCAGAAGTATTGTGTACACAAGATACAAAAGGCCAGTGCATTGGCAGAGCTGCCATTTCCGACATGATTATGGCTGCACAGCAGGAATTAACAGACTTTGAATTGGAATGCTAGTTGGAGTTAGATGCCTGGGACATTCCACTTCAGCAATTGTCAGGGATTTCCAAAATCCATAGTGTCAATAATGTGCTGAGAATACCAAATTTCAGGCATTACCTCTTACCATAGACAATGGCTGATGGTCTTCACTTAACAACTGAGAGCAGTGGTGTTTCCCTATAGTTGTCAGTGCTAACAGACAATAAACGCTGTATGAAATAACCACAGAAATCAATGTGAGATGTATAACAAACATGTCTGTTAGGAAAATGTGACAAAATTTGGCATTGATGGGCTAGGGCAGCAGACAACTGACACAAGTGCCTTTGCTAACAGCACAACATCACCTGCAATGGCTCTCCTGGTATTGTGACCATATTGGTTGGTCCCTAGATGACTGGAAAATTGTAGCTTCGTCAAATGAGTCCTGATTTCAGTTGTAAAAGTTGATGGTAGGGTTTGAGTGGGCCACAGACTCCACAAATCTATGGACCCAAGTTGTCAACAAGGCACTGTGCAAGCTGATGTTGGATCCATAATATGTATGGTCTGTTACAGGGAAAGGTCTAGGTTCTCTGGCCCAACTGAACTGATCACTGACTAGAAATGGTTATGTTTGGCTACTTGGAGGCCATTTGCAGCCATTCAATGATGGAATTTTTATGGATGACAATGTGCTGTGTCACTGACCCACAATTGTCCATGATTGGTTTGAGGAACATTCCGGACAATCTGAATGAATGGTTTGTCCACCCAGACCACCCTACATGAATCCCATTGAACATTTATGAGACATAATCAACAGGTCAGTTCATGCACAAAATCTTGTACCAGCAACACTTTCACAATTTGGACAGCTATGGAGGCAGCATGGCTCAACATTTCTGCAGTGTACTTCCATTGACTTATTCAGTCTATACCACATCGAGGTGCTCCTCTACACTGAGCAAAAGGAAGTGCGATATAACTTTTGTCACCTCAGTGTAAATATGACTGCAATAGATTATTAGTATTGGTAACTTAAACTTTTTTCTCAATGTTGAGATATGCATATAACTTTAAAATGATCATTTCTTTCCAGCTTAAAGAAATAGCTGTGACATCAGTTGTTAACAGTTTAATATACTGCTGTCAAATTTTCAGTCCCTTTTGCACAACAAATCATGGCTAAATTGACACTTTTTGAAATATATTTAATGCAGTGCACCAGCTGAACTACGTACTGGCATAGAACGCAATTATAAATGTGAAAACTAACACTTGCAGCACCTTGGCTTTATAATTGCTTAACTCACCATGGCATTTGCTTGGTTTGTTACTGCCAGCCAGTCACCCCTCAGACTGCACTACAGACTGAAATGTAACAAGTTGGAACCTAATCCATCTGGTATGTTTTCTGTGCGTGTAATAGGTAATCTGTACAGGAATGTGCAAAACTGTTACTTATGCAAAAGATCAGTTACTCTGACATTTCATATGTTTATATTTAGCTTCCTTATTACAATGATGCAAGTGGTTTTAATGCAAGCCTGAGTAATCAAAAATTACAGCTAATTGAAGTTACAACAAAGTCATATAATGGTAAAACATTGTGAGTAAATAAGGAGTAGAAGAGGTATTGCTACCAATCATTAGAAAGCAGACATTTTTAACTTTCTGAGAACATATTTGGAATTATCTGAAATTAATTAATTTAGGAAAAAATTGACATTAAAAGTTCAAAATTTCAATTGTCTATTTTGCTTTAATGACTGCAAGGTTCTGAATTTTGACAGTGTATTTTTTTGTTGTCTTTTTCCTGAATCAGATAATATCTCTCACTAATTAATTCAGGCAGCAATTAAAATTTTGAATAATTTAGAATCATAAAGTATTTATTACCAAAAGGAGCCATACACATGGGGGATTTCAGATAATGTATAGTAATAATGTTCCATGTACTTTTGTGAAAAACTAATCTGAACCATTTTTCATAAATTAAAATAGTTAGGTCTCAAAGAATCCATGCAAAATAGTAGAAATTAACCTAGCTGAATTTCACAGCATTAAGCCATTTCAGAAATTACATCATGCTGTTACTCCTGTCTTCAGATAGCCACCCCTCAAACAGTATCAGCAGTCTGCGATTGACCAGTACACGGATAACATATCTGTGTCAGTTTTTGTCATGATTTGCATCCGGCCAGTACTCAGGTAACAACTCTATGTCAGTTTAAGTGAAATTTTGCAGTCAGAAAGTGAATCTTAAACATCTATGCAGCTTAAAGTCTGCACCCAGAGATCACACAGCTAACATCTCTATGTTAAGGTCAGGAAATGGAAAACACTCTGGTCACACCTCTGTTTTAGATAAAGTGAAATTATGGACCCCAGTATAATACACACAACACATCTGTCTGTAAAGCATATGAAACCGAGCAATATTTTGCATCTTAAAAATCTTGGGTGAACTAGTTGACATGCAAGATGAAAGTGTTAATGATTTACGAACTCCGTTCACTGGACAGTGTTGTTAATGTTGGTGATAATACTGCAAGTTATTTAGTGTACACTGTTACTTTCACACATCTGTCATTGTACATAATGGCACTGTGAATGTTAACCAACACTGTCAGTGTTTAATGATTGAGTGATTCTTCTTCCGTATATATTTGCGAAGGAAGACATGGGCATTCATTTACCTGTATAAACAGTGAATTGTAAAAATGGAACTGGCCATCAGCTATGGTATAGTGCAAATAAAGTGGAATGAGCCATTTTTAAAATTCATTTCTTTTTTGATCTATATAATTTGACACTTTGTTTCACAGCATCAGTTTCGAGGATATTTTGTCAGTACAGCAAGGTATAAGGCTTCAAGTTTCGTCAGTACCAAGTGCAACATCAATCTATAGGTAAGTAGCTCTCCACAAGATCAAGCTGTCACCGCAGACTTCACTTCACAGAATAGTAAAAATAATATTGAGTAAATAATGAGATAAACAATGTTCTGTAAAGAGGCGAATGTTCTCTGGTGGAGCATGGTGGGTCAGGGTGAGTCAAAGCCTTTCTTTATTCACAACAGTTTTTACTGGAAGCTTGTGCCCATGTCAGGTGGGCACTGGGTGGTGAGTGTTGTTCTCTCAGACTCTGGTGCACAAAATATAGTGGGACGCATCCAGCTGCTGCTGTATTTAGCTCAGCAAGGTGATGCATTGACCTTGCAATGTCTGTATACTCAAGCTACTGGAAATGCTGGCTCAAATGCTGGCCTGTAGGTGAGGTTGCCTGTCAGATGGCCAGATGTGAAATGGCAGAAGCACCTGGGTACAAACCACACACCAGTGTCTGCTGGCAGCGTCTGGTGGTGGCTACAAGGCCTCTGTTCAACCCTTAGCCTATTGTACTGTGATTGGACAGCCTGGCAGGTTCTCCTGTCAGGATCATGGTGGGTGGTAGTGGCCTCGTGGCAGAAATAGACACTACAGTAGACACCAAATCAGTGACTCATTAATTCTGTGTCTCATCAATTCAGCGAAAAATACAGCTGAATGGCCACTATTTATAAGCTCCAAAGGAGGTTTATAGTGGGGAGCTGCTACAAATGTCAAACACACAATGTGCTGAAATGCCCCTGTTTCAATAACCAAATAGCCACTGACCAACAGGCAGGCGTCTGGCCCCGGTAGCTGAGTGGTCAGCGGGATCATCATCAGCCGAAGTGGTGTCAACTCGAAAGACCTGCACCAGGCGAACGGTCTACCCTACGGGAGGCCCTAGCCACGTTACATTTAATTTCAACAGGCAGTCTCCAGTGCCTAGGTGGACACTGTAGCACACTGCTGCACCAGCATATTAGGAAAAGTGAGTGCCTATGACAATCAGCCCCCTTGTGTTAGGCTTTTGCTGTTACACTCTTCCCCTCCTGGAAGATTTTAGCCCTCCAAATTCCTGATCAAACAAAGGCTACCTAAAACAGATATTCAGATACATTTAAACCATTCCACAGTCTAAATGGTTCCAGTCACTGGCTTGCCCTGAAAACTAGCACTAATCCTGCAACAAATACCATATTAGCTCATATGTGTTACCACACTTTGACTTTGTTCACACTGTACACACTTAGGTTTACATTTATGTAACTATCCACTGCTTACAGCAGCACTCTAAAAGCTGTCTCACCAAGAAGTCAATAATGCACTTATGGTCTATGAGTTTGACTTGTAATTCGGAAGCAGTGTCAAATCTTCTCATGGGGACAGATTGTTTGGGTTTCCAGGAGGCATCTTACAACAATACTCCTGCTTGACTTGTCTAATATTGCAGTATTACATACTCACTCTTCTCCATGAATTAAACTTATGACATGAGTCAATATAGTCTTCCTGTTCCCCGTGTTACACATTATCCTAACAGCGTATCACATCTTATCACTACAGTATGAAATGAGCACAAAAGTTTGGAAAGAAGAACTTAACATAAATTATTTACAAAAAGGAACCCAAGAAAAACTGCAGCCACATTTATGGTCACAATGTCTGGAGAAACACTGGTTAAATCTTAAAACTCATCCTCTCATCCCTGAGAGACTCACTCAGTGCATCCTGCTCCATGAACTCTGTGATACCATTCTGCTCCATGAGTTCTTTGATGCATTTAATCACAGGCACTTTTCCAATTGCAACCTCTGCCTCTTGATTTAACATCTAATGAAATTTTCTCCTCACTATATTTCCCTGAAACCTGATATGCTCTTCCATAATTCCTTAAAGTGATACTGACAGTTATCTTAGGTAGATTCTCTGCTATCAAGCTGACTGAACTTCAAGGGGCAAGGAGCAGTATAAAAATGAAGTCACAGCCAGTGACCCATCTCACACCCATGCTATGCAGTTTTGTGTCACCATTGTTTGGTGAGAAGACAAAAAGCCTTAAACATAAGTCACTGTTGCAGCACAGATCTATTTTTTTTATTTTGTCAGTGATGTATCACAACTTTCAACTACCCCACTGCAGAATTAAATCACAGATACAAACAGAAGGAGACTGCCTGGCACAGAAACTCAAAGAAAGAGAAAAAACTCTGTAAATGACTCAGGCACTTCATGGACATTAAAACATATATCTAATAGTGTAGATCCCTGAAGGACCACGTTTTATCCACACTCTCCTTACATTGTCTAGTGTAATGCCCTGTTTGCTGGCACATTCAATGTTCAACACCATGTAACTTGGTACATGGAGCAACATGACCTGGTAGGTTACACTGAGTGTGTATAACTGGTTTTGTGGGTTCTCTCTTAGACCCTTCCCATGTACCACAATCAAATATATTCTTAACATAATCAAGACATATCAGTAGGACATCAGAGGAAAAGGACAAACACTATCCCAGGTACAGTAGATAAAAGAAACCCACGAGCAGTTACAGGATACGCATACTGCAACTTATTCTTGACTGCACCTCCACTGGTCCTGTTCCTGACATTGCTTGTAGCGCGTGCATATGTTCTCTGATGGAGGATGGTCAGATGGGATTAGACAATCAGCTCTTTGTCAGTAGCAGCCTTTATTTATTTCCCCATATGTTTACTGGAGGTGGGTTCTGGGTGGCAGGTATCAAGCTTTCGGACATTGGTGCATGAAGCATAGTGGTGATGCAGCCGGATGTTGCTGCATTTAGCTCATTACATTGGTACAGGGACCTAGTAATGTCTACATATTTGGGCTGCCAGTGGTGCTGTCTCAGATGCAATGCAAGCTGTCTCACTGTAGGTGGGGCTGGCTGGCTGGCAGATGGCTCAGATTGAGGTATTGGGGGCATCTGAGTACAAACTCCGGACCAGCGATTGGTGCTGGTGGACACCAAGGTGCTCAGTGGCTAGGAGAGACTCATTTCACCCCTTGGCCCATCAGTGGTATGGCTGGACTCCTTGGCAGGTGGTCCTGTCAGAATGACAGTGGGTTGGTGGGATGGTCAGATGGGATTAGACAATCAGCTCTTTGTCAGTAGCAGCCTTTATTTATTTCCCCATATGTTTACTGGAGGTGGGTTCTGGGTGGCAGGTATCAAGCTTTCGGACATTGGTGCATGAAGCATAGTGGTGATGCAGCCGGATGTTGCTGCATTTAGCTCATTACATTGGTACAGGGACCTAGTAATGTCTACATATTTGGGCTGCCAGTGGTGCTGTCTCAGATGCAATGCAAGCTGTCTCACTGTAGGTGGGGCTGGCTGGCTGGCAGATGGCTCAGATTGAGGTATTGGGGGCATCTGAGTACAAACTCTGGACCAGCGATTGGTGCTGGTGGACACCAAGGTGCTCAGTGGCTAGGAGAGACTCATTTCACCCCTTGGCCCATCAGTGGTATGGCTGGACTCCTTGGCAGGTGGTCCTGTCAGAATGACAGTGGGTTGGTAGCTAGCTCCTGGCAGAAGCAGACATTACAGCAGATGCCAACTCGATGACTCACTGATTTTATGATCAGTCTGACCAGATGCCAAGTATTTAGATGCACCAAAGTTAGTTTGTAGTGGTGTGGCTGCCACAGAAATCACTTAAGCCACACGTTAAGGTATCCCTGGTTTTGGTAACCTGCTGGACACCGACTGACAGGTAGACCACAGCGACTAAACAGGCACAACCAGTGCATTACGGCAAGCCTTCAGCATGAATTAGGCTTGTATTAGTACAGTTCTGCTCTACTGCAAGAATCAAGGTTGCATGGCATCATGTTTCCAGTATTATGATTGGCTGACAGAAGCAAACCAAGAATGCTCCAGGTTGATTTTGTGTTTGCTCACTTAAGGTGAAAAAATTTGGCAATTTTCATACTCGTAATTGTGTACTACAAAAAATGGAGTTCATTTGATGAGCTATATCAAAGATTTCTCTAAAATGAACTCTTTTTGGTTAGTTTTGATGTGCAAAAATGTTGGTGAATGTGATATGTGATGAAGGCAATTTGGTTTGTACATTCAAATACAGCCATGGAGTGGCAGTTTGAAGAGAAGTTTTGAGGGTCTGATGGCTTAATGTCACAGCAGAGAACTTTTGAAGTTAATGACAATGATTTCTTTTGAAAAATTTTCAATGCTGTTTAGTTGCAGAGTTATTTATTCTTTAATTTAGATGTAATAGGTTTAACACAATTATTTTTACAATTATGAAAGTAAATGTGATTTGTGATGTTAATGATAATAATAATGATAATCCAATTAAAAGTTATATTTTCATTTTCAATATCACATTGAAAAAGTAATGAAATATGACAAAAATAAAGAACATACTGGAAAGATAATCCATGAAAAAATAACAGACAAAAAATAACACTGATTTTAGCAATTAATAACACTGAACCTGACCAAAAAATATTTTTTCCTATCCCTAGTGAAAAGTGTTTGAAGCTGCATAATATGAGTCTTTGTGAGAGTATGGCCGCAATTGTTAGCTGTGAACCACTTGAAAGCCTGCTGAGCTTTCTGAGATGTGTCTGCAAGTGTTGGTTTTTGACTCTTGATCAGTAAGCTTGCGTCATCAACAAACATTGCAGTTTTTGAACCACACTTCAAAGTCACTGAAAGGTCAATTATGTAGGTTAAGAACAAGAGTGAAACAAGTACTGATTCCTATCACACCACCTATGGTATAATCCTCCATTCAGAGATTAGTTTCATGCCTGTGACCATGTCTGTCAATAGAACCCTCTGCTTTCTGTTGTGGAGGTAAGACTCCATTCTTGCAAGAAGGATGTCACAAATGTCATAACACTTTGGTTTCCAAAGTGCAGTTTGGTGATAAAAAAAATTCAACGGCTTTGGCAAGGTCAAAAATATACCAATTTCTCTCACTTAGCTCTGCTAACACTTCATTTGTGGGGTTTTTTATTGTTTTATCTGTGGGAAATCCTTTATAAAAGTAATATTGGGAGGCAGTTCAGAAGTTACACTCAGATAAATGAGTCAGCATTCTATCATAGGCCACTTTCTCAAGCACTTTTGAAAAAAACTGGAGAGACAAACAACTCTGTAATTTGAGATAGTTTGCTTATCTCCAATTTTACAGATGGGCATTATTGTAGCATATTTAAATCTGCCAGCAAGCCAGCCCTGAGCCATTGATTGATTTCAAAGACAGCTTTAAGTATAATCCTAGCAAGTCAGCACAACACTGCAATATCCTTAGCATTTGTGTACTTGAAACCAATGTCTGTTGATTGTTTATGTAGTATCTGCACAGGTAAATATAATGTATTTATATTTGGTTGTTTATTATTGGATGCAATATTTGCTACCAGTGTAATGAAGTGATCACTGAATTAGGTGGCTGATGATTTGAGAGTTCCACCATTCCTATCAGATTTATCATCTCTAGCTCGGCAGGTGATGAAGAGATTGTATGATGAGATAAAAAAAAAGATATTCAGATAGTTTTGGGAGATGAAAATTTAAGAGTCATGGAGGACTGGAATTTGAAAATTAGGAAAAGGAAAAGAAGGAAAAGTAGTAGGTGAATGTGGACTGGGGGAAAGGAAGGAAAGAGAAAGTCAGATGGTAGAATTTTGCACAGAGCATAATTTAATCATAGCTAACACTTGGTTTAAGAATCATAAAAGAAAGTTCTATATGTGGAAGAGACCTGGAGGCACCAGAAGGGCTCAGGTTGATTCTATAATGGTAAGACAGAGATTTGTGAACCAGGTTTTAAATTGTAAGACATTTCTAGGGACAGATGTGGACTCTGACCACAATTTATTGGTTATGAACTGTAGATTAATGTTGAATAAACTGCAAAAAAATAGGAATTTAAGGAGATGGAACCTGGATAAACTGAAAGAACCAGAGGTTGCATAGAGTTTCAGACGGAGATTTAGGGAACAATTGACAAGAACAGGGGAAAGGAATACAGTTGAAGAAGAATGGGTGCTTTGAGAGATAAAACAGTGAAGGCAGCAGAGGATGATGTAGGTAAAAAGACAAAGGCTAGTAGAAATCATTGGGTAGCACAAGAGATATTGAATTCAATTGATGAAAGGAGAAAATATAAAAATGTGGTAAATGATGCAGGCAAAAGGGAATACAAATGTCTAAACAATGAGGTTGACAGGAAATGCAAAATGGATTAGCAGGAATGGCTAGAGGACAAATGTATGGATGTAGAAGCATATATTACTAGGGGTAAGATAGATGCGACTTCCAGGAAAATTAAAGAGATCTTTGGAGAAAAGAGAACCACCTGCATGAATATCAAGAGCTCAGATGGAAAACCAGTCCTAAGCAAAGAAGACTGCAACATTCATCTGTCTGAATATGCTTACTGTATTCATCTCTTAGTCTCCCTCTATGATTTTGACACCCCCCCCCCCCCCCCCTGCTTCCCTCCAGTACTAAATTGGTGATTCCTTGATGCTTCAGAATGTGTCCCACCAACCAATCCTTTCTTCTAGTCAGGTCATGCCACAAATTTCTTTACACCCTATTTCTATTCAGTACCTCCTCATTAGTTACATGATCTACCAATCTAATCTCCAGCATTCTTCTGTAGCACCACATTTCAAATGCATCTATTCTCTTCTTGTCTGAACTGTTTATTGTCCATGTTTCAGTTCCATACATGGCTACACCCCATACAAATATGTTCAGAAAAGATGTCCTTACACTTAAATCTACATCCAGTGTAAAGAGATTTATGTTATTCAGAAACACTTTTATTGCCATTGCAAGTCTACATTTTATATCCTCTTTATTTTGACGATCATCAGTTATTTTGCTGCCCAAATAGCAAAACTCATCAACTACTTTAAGTGTCTCATTCCCTAGTCTAATTCCCTCAGAAACACCTGATTTAATTTGACTACACTCCATTATCCTCATTTTGCTTTTGTTGATGTTCAACTTATATCTTCTCTTCAAGACATTGTCCATTCCATTCAACTGCTCTTCCAAATCCTTTGCTGTCTCTGACAGAACTACAATGTCATCGGCAAACCTCAAAGTTTTTCTTTCTTCTCCCTGGCCTTTAATTCCTATTCCAAATTTTTCTTTTGTTTCCTTTACTGCTTGCTCAATACACAGAATGTCAGTGATAGGCTGCACTCTTGTCTCACTCCCTTCTCAACCACTGTTTCTCTTTTGTGTCCCTCTACTCTTACGAGAGTGTAAAAAAAAAAAAAGAAAAAAAAAACTGTAATTACTTTTTAAAAGCTATATATTTTCAAATTGTTTGTAAAACAACCATACCACCTTCAAAATACTCTCCATTACAACCAACACATTTGTCCCACCAGAAATTACACTATTCAAAACATCTTTAGAAATGGCCGACAGCTTCTCCTTCACTTTTTCCTTGACTTCTTCAACATTGTCAAATCGGTGTCCTTTCATGACCCTTTTCATGTGTGGAAATAATAAAAAGTCACATGGAGCCACTTCAGGCAAGTAAGGAGCATGAGGAAGCGGAACAAAGCCATTTTTTGCCAAAAACTGTCTAACAGAGATGGCTGTATGTGCATCTGCATTGTCCTGATGGAAGAACCAGTCTCCTGTCTGCCACAAATCAGGTTTTTTTATGAACACTGTTGTTCAATCTTCTTAAAACATCCAAATAAGAGGTTTGATTCACAGGCTGACCTGAGGGAACAAATTATGAATGAACTATGCCCTTTGGCATCAAAAAAGCAAATCAACATCACTTTGATGTTTAATTGGACTTGATGACTTTTTTTTTGGATGGGGTGACAATGATGTCTTCCATTGGCTTGACTGTTGCTTTATTTCTGGGTTGTTAGTGTAGCACCATGACTCTTCACCAGTAATGAACTTTTTACAGAAAAATCTGAATCAGTTTCAAGTTGTTGTTTCAAAGTATGACATGTTTCAACTCAACATTCCTTTTGATTGTCAGTCAAAACCCAAGGGACAAATTTAGCAGCAGCCCTTTTCATTCCCAAATCTTCCATTAAAATTTGCTGAGCTCCAAGAGAACCCACTAATCTCTGGCAGTTGATTGTCTGTCAACAGTCTGTGGGCACAAGCTCTCAAATTTTTTCAGTATTTTCATCAGTTTGGGCAATTGATGGATATCCATAATGAGGTTTGTCATCAATCAACATGTTGCCATTTTTAAACTGAGCAAGCCACTCATAGACTCAAATTTTTCCCATAGCGCCATCTTGGTAAGCTGGCTAGGCTAGGATAGACTAATTTGGGTGGGGGCAAAGGTTTCCATAACATGAGAGATCACATTCATATGGGGGACGGACCTCCAGTTTTTGCTAGAGCACACCTGCTGATGCCAGACAGACTTTGAAAGATTAAGAAAATTGTGGAAGACCTGTTAAATTCAGGAATTATTAAACCTTCCTCCAGCATGTGGTCTTCCACTGGATAGTCTTTTTTTAAAGAATGGATTGCTCAGGCTTTGTGGGGATTTCACAGTGCTCATTTCCTGTACAGTACCAGATTGTTAACAATACCAAATGTGCTTGATTTCTCCCATGTCTTAGCAGGTGCAAAAATGTTCAGTGTAAAGAGTGTAAAAAAGCATATCATCAACCATGTTTACACCTGGAATAGATAAAACAGCAACCATTATGCCCTTCATGTTGTTTGAATTTGTTCAAATGCCATAAGGACTTAAAAATGCTGCCCAAATACAACAGCATTTATCAATCCAACATTCAGAGGTTTACTGTTCTGTTTCTGCTATCTAGGTGACATTCTGTTTTTTCCAAGTCACTAGAAGAACATGAGAAACATTCAAAAACTATTTTCCATGCATTAGACTCACACTGCATTCTAGTAAATAAAGAAAAAAGAACTTCATGTAAGGAGCAGATAACATGTTTAGGCCTCTCCTTCAGTTGTGGGGAAATCAGAATATCTACAGAGAGGATGGAAACTACCCATAAAATGTGATACTCCACAAATTTACAGGAATTACACCATTTCCTCAATACAATAAATTTTTAAGAAAACGCTTACCCCTGGCTGCACAGATACAAGTGCTACTAACAGATTCATTGGCCGATTAGGATACAGCAGGAAAGAGGGTTTTAAAATGGAGAGAGGAAAATGCAACAGGCATTTACAGACATTATGCACAGCCTTGAAAGTGCCACTTCACTTAGCCACCCTGTAGCCAACATTCCATTGACACTCACAGCTCAAGCAAGTGATATGGCAACAGGCAAAGTTCTGGATCAGATTATACAGGGACAATATTACCCCCTTAGATTTTTTGCAGGAAGTTGTCAGCTTCCCAGAAAAAATTGTTGGGCTTTGACTGAGAGTTGTTAGCTGCATGTGAATCAATTCAGTACTTCAAATCACACATATGAGGTAGGAATCCACAATCTATATGGACCACTGTCTACTGGCAGCAGCAGTTAGAAACTCAAGCAGAGGATGACCTGCCCACCACTTCAGATACCTAGATCTTATTGAACAATTTTCAAGAACTATGGAATGAGTTAAGGGGGCTGATAATTTAGTCATGAGCATCCTGTCAAGGATTAACATCCTGTCGAACCCCACTGACTTGGCACAAATTTCAGAAGTTCAGGATAGTGATGAGGAAGTACAACAATTGCTAATAGATGATACAACTAGTCTTAATTTTGAATGTTTCCAAATGCCTACTATGAATTGTAAATTGTGGGGTGACACATCACAGGGGTGCACATGACCATTTATTCACTAGCCATGGAGATTGACTACATTCAAATATTTGCATGGCCTAGTGCAGCCTGATATATATCCGGCAGTTTGATTGATCAATGACTAAATGCTTTGTATGACTCAGTATGGAGCATACTTGCCAACAGTGGGCTCAAGCAGCCATAGACTGTCAGAGGAGTAAAGTGGGGATGCACACAAGCCCACAATTGTGCAAGTTTAATATCTCAACTTGGAACGCTGACACTGTTCATTTGGACCTTGTGAGACCATTACAAGTGTCTGGTGCCTTCTGTTACATTCTTATGGCAATTGACAGGGTGTCATGATGGATGGAGGCAACACCACTTGTAGACACTATTACAGAACTCACTGTGAAAGCCTTCATGGAGTTGTGGATTTCTCATTTTGGCCATCCTGTAGTCATAATACCAGATCAGGCCAGACAGTCTGTATCTGCACTGTTACACAACCTTTGCAAAATGTGTGGAATCAAATGAATTTACACCACTGCCTGCCACCAACAAAGTAATTGGTTGGTAGAGCAGTGGCACCACATTTTAAAAGGAGCACTGATGGGCCATGGAGGAGAATGGCAGGAGACCCTTCCATGGAAGTTGTTAGGAGTACATTCTACTTTCAAAGAGTATCTTCAGGCAACATTGGGAGAAATCTTAAATGGGCAGAAATTGACTTTACCTGTCGAATTTGCGGAGCCTATAGACATATCTGAAATTCTGGCATTGCTGGAACTAGTATACAAGGGTAAAAAGCATATTACTCATATTTGCATTCTTTCTTCTCACTCAGATGGCTCGCCATGAGCATTTGTACACAAAGACCTCAAAAGCAGGAAGTTTACCATGTTAAGGGGTGACTCCAGTGCATCCATCACCACAGCCCTTCTATTCAGGCCCTCATGAAACTTTAAACAGAGTAGCAATACCTTTGACATCAGCCTAAACAGTTGCACATTCCCAGTTTCCACATATAGATTAAAGCCAGCAAGGACCTTAGGTGGCAACTCTGTCCAAATCCAAAAAGCTTTGCACATACTGGTTCCAAATCTTTATGTACTGGAATGTGATATTTAATTATTATTGCAGTGGGTTTCCTGTATCAGCTCTTGGGTGGTGTTCCTTTGGTGAAGAAGCATGAATCATCAATTAAATCCATCAATCCTGTTCACTTTTGTTTAGAACTCCAGATACTTTATTTTTTGACATTTCGTATGCCCCCATGACAACTTGTAGGATTAATGGCTTTTCAGTGAAAAGTTTGTTCTGGCCAGCAGAGAATGGTGAACACAATGACAAAACAGTATGAATATTGATGTCCATTGATTCCTACCATGATTCCTAGGGTGGTGGAGATTGACATTCCACCGCTACACTGTGTGATCACAACTATCCGGACAACTAGCTGAAAAAGACTTACAAGTTTGTGTCACCCTCCATCGGTAATGCTGGAATTAAATATGGTGTTGGCCCACCCTTAGCCTTGATGACAACTTACACTCTTGCAGGCATACAGTCAATCAGGTGCTGGAAGGTTTCTTGGGGAATGGCAGCCCATTCTTCATGGAGTGCTGAACTGAGGAGATGTGTCAATGTTGGTCGGTGAGGCCTGGTACAAAGTCAGTGTTCCAAAACATCCCAAAGGTGCTCTTTAGGAGTTAGGTCAGGACTCTGTGCAGGCCAGTCCATTATAGGGATGTTATTTTCACATAACCATTCCACCATGCATTATGAATAGGTGTTAAAAGATGCAATTGCCATCCCTGAATTGCTCTTCAACAATGGAAAGCAAGAAGGTGCTTAAAACATCAATGTAGGCCTGTGCTGTGTTAGTGGCATGCAAAACAACAAGAGGTGCAAGCCCCTCCATGAAAAACATGACCACACCAGAACACTACCGCCTCTGAATTTTACTGTTGCCACTACACACACTGGCAGATGATGTTCACCGGGTATTTGCCATACCTACACCGTGCCATTAGATTGCCACATTGTGTACCATGATTTGTCACTCCACACAATGTTTTTTCCGCTGTTCAGTTGTCCAATGTCTACACTCCTTACACCAAGCGAGGCATCGTTTGGCATTTATCAGTGTGATGTGTGGCTTATGAGCATCCGCTCAACCACGAAATACAAGTTTTCTCACCTCCTGCCTAACTGTCATAGTACTTGCAGTGCATTCTGATGCAGTTTGGTATTCCTGTGTGATGGTCTGGATAGATGTCTGCCTACTACACATTACAAACCTCTTCAACTGTTGGCAGTCTCTGTCAGTCAGCAGACGAGGTCAGCCTGTACGCTTTTGTGCTGTACGTGCCCCTTCAAGTTTCCACTTCACTATCACATTAGAAACAGTGGACCTAGGAATGTTTATGAGTGTGGAAATCTCACATACACACATATGACACAAGTGACACCCAATAATCTGACCACGTTCAAAGTCCGTGAGTTCCATGGAGCACCCCATTCTGCTCTCTCACAATGTCTAATGACTATTGAGGTCACTGATATGGAGTACCTGGCAGTAGGTGGCAGCACAATGCACCTAATATGAAAAATGTAGGTTTTGGGGTGTCCGGATACTTTTGATCACATAGTGTATGTGACTTTCTTTTTATATTTATGGCAAGAAGCCCAATGCTTGTGGTGGGCCACCTGCTCAGGCTGTACAAAGCAAGAGGGGCACAAAGCAAATGGTTTTCACTGTTTCTGCTGCTGCTGATGTGTTTGTCAACATTGGCCAGTTGGCTTCTTTGTGCTGTGTCTTTGTGCTCTTCTTCCCCCAGTATGCTAGGCTCCAAGTAGTGGTACTACGCATTGTCAATAACAGTGATATTACTCCAAGACTCTAATTAGTGACCTGTGGTGTGGGCAACATTGAATGACTGTGCCATTCTCAGAACCTCTTCTAATGTGTGGTCCTCAAACTGAAGGGAACATTGACAAACATTATCTGGGCTCAAAAGAGTGATAGCATCTCTGACAATGGAGCCCACATACGATTCCTGAGACTTAGTTATGACAAATCGACATTTATGACTGAGGCTATGATGCTCTGCCACCTGAGCTTGATATGACTGCTACATCTAATAAAGACACTGGTAGAATTCAACATATGCAATGACAAGAGAACAGCAAACTACACATATTGTCAAAAGGAAGTGATGCTGGTTCTTGGAGAGGAGCTAATTCGCACAGTAAGTGATAAATACGATGGGATATCCATGATAAGAAAAGAGTATTACAGATCTCCTTGTCAACCAACCAGAATGCAACTGAATGTTGGTGAAGGTGCTTCTCATGAGTGTCCTAGTCTTCTGCAGATTCAGCATCGTGTTTAATGGCAATGGCTGAACAACCGGTGGCTGAACCTGGGTCAACGTATCTAACAACCATTCAGTGTGGTCATATGTACCTGCTATTGTTGCAGAAATGATTGGAGTAAAGCCTCCATGGAAGAACTGAACAGTAGAAAAACCACAGAATCTGAAACACATGAAAATTTGACCCTCATCATCACTACTTGTGTTACAAAACATACAGCCATAAAAGAGATACAATTTATTTGGTCATGGAGTGACAATGACAAGAACACAATGGGGATAATTTACATCTCAAACACATTTAACAACTGCGGATGCAGAGGCCCATGCATGCCACTATAAAGACACTATCCATGTCAGGTGTCATTGGTGTAGTGTTTTGTGCACACGGCAGACCTAGTGACTGTGGTGGTGACAGCGCGGCCCCTGGTGGTCACATCAGGTCGTTGCAGGTATGTTGCTTGAATGTCAGCACATACTATACTTGAACTTTTAAACAAGATGAAAGCAACATCACCAAAATTGCACGTCCCCTGTTTTGGCAACAGCTTCATAACTAATGGACAATTCAGCTACATCATTACTAACTGCAACAGCTCCAGTACTGATACTGACTTTCTGGATAGCTCTTTTGACAAAATGGTTTGTCCAAGTGTAGTGCATTTTTCAGCAGTATGCCATGTGAAACAATGAAGGCGAATTAAACCTTATTTTTGCCAGCATGTATCAAGAATTGGTTAAAGTGATGCAAGACTTAATATTGCAGTCCATCTCTGAACTATCATATCAGAACCTTAAAGTTACAGTGATAAAGCACCTGTTGAACAGTTGAAATAAACATATGCAAATGCATCTTAAATGAAGAGACCATGCAAATCACAGCTTATCAGAGCTATTATGACACCTATGTAATTTGGTGGAGCAGAATCTGTTTTCATATGATGCATTATGTACAGCATGGTACAGCTGCCTCCAATCAACAATAGGTGTGGTCTTGGGGGCACAAGACAATTTATCGTTACCTACTTCAGCAGAGAAGGGAGACACAATTTTCCATTTTCCAATGATGCTTGCTCAAAATAAGTGAGCTACAACAAATAAAAATGTGGGACACTCTGGTTCATGGTGGTGTTACAGACAGCAAGACACTGGAACTTCAGATTGAGACCACCCATGCTGAATTAGATCAGGAAAGAGATAAACATTTCTTCACTTTATAAGCCCTACAGTGCAATTTCAGTATTCGATAAGAAGAAATTATGACCAACCACCATGAAAATGATGTTTAGTCTCCTCAGTGGCACAGTTGCAAGCCAGAGGTCAAAAAAATGTCACACTTTCATGTGATGCTGGGGTCATGTTAAATTTGGAGATTGAGCTAAGATGTGGAACAACTGTGCCAGTATCCAAATGCCAAAAGTGATGAACAGGGGGCATTATCATCCACAAACAACAATTCAAGTGCTGCACGAACCTTATAGAGAGCCTGAAAGTAACAACATTCTTGGCCCACATAATGCAAGAGTTTGCACAAACACTGCAGTACACAGTGCAGTGAGTCATTCCAGCAGCACCAGTCCATCATGGCATCAAGCAAATATTTTTTCACAAGAACCTCCATAACTATTGGCACATTTGGTTATGTGCTGATGCAGTCAAGCCATCACCATTTCCCATTTACAATGTGGCTTGTATGCCTTCATAATTCCATAGCCACAATGGTCTCCATAGAGAGGGAGAAGCCTACTTACATCACAGATGAAGTCTTCAGAGATTCCACATGCTTCTTGCCCAATGTAACCCCCTCTGAGTCAGCGACTCTCAGAGGAAAACATCCTTACAGCTTCACCAAACCAAGATCCCAATGATCCAGTTACATCAGCAACTCCTGTGGGATGCAACTCATTGACAACCAAAGCTTCACCTCCACCAGGTTTTATTACCCAGGCAGGTTGATAAATTAAAAATACCAACCTGCACTTATGGGTGCCCCACTCTTTCGCACAGCGCACGTGTATTTTCAGTGGACACACCTACAGAAATCTAAGCCAGTGTCTTCTCCTCAAGACCACTATTGCCCTCCCTCCCCCCTCCCTCCAGCAGCCACTTCACACGATGAAGTTCCAATACAGTGTTGGGATCTTCCAGATGTCTGTTCACTTGAGCAGGGTGGCAAGTGCATTCCAAATTCCCTTTCATTCTCATTGTCCCTGGATTCTACAGGCAGACTCTTCAGTCAGTGATAACCAAATGTCCCAGCTGTTACCTTAAATTTGTGAAGACAAATAGCACAGCTGGTAAGGTCATTCAAATGCAGAATTGGGCCAGTTATGTTCTTCTGCCATCATTGTTGCACAGTTGGTCACATGACAGTCAACAGCTAGAGATGAACAAATGGCCCAGTGCTCAAATTATTCTTGGGACAGAAAGCTGGTTGAAACCTGAAGTGGAAAGCTGTGAAAGAATTAGTGAGTCATGGAATGTATATCAGAAAGACAGATTAGAGACTATAAGAGGGGGGAGTGTTCATTGCAGTTGACAAAAATATTATCTTTAGTGAGGTCAAAGTTGAGTGTAACAGTGAAATTATCTGGTCACTTATAAATGGTGTAGTTGAAACCATGTTTATTGTTGGATCTTCTTACGGGAGGTAGTTGAAACCCTGGCGGAGACTGTAATTCAGTTGCCCTGAAATGAGAAATGTCCTTCCCACTATCCTTCCCACCCCTCCTACCATGGTATTCTGCAATCCACCGAATCTACACAATATACTCGTCCATCCTTACACAACCCCTGCTCCCAATCCCTTACCTCATGACTCATACCCCTGTAATAGACCTAGATGCAAGACCTGTCCCATACATCCTCCTACCACCACCTACTCCAGTCTGGTCACTAACATTACCTATCACATCAAAGGCAGGGATACCTGTGAAACCAGTCATGTGATCTACAAGCTAAGCTGCAACCACTGTGCTGCATTCTATGTAGGCACGACAACCAACAAGCTGTCTGTCCGCATGAATGGCCATCGACAAACTGTGGCAAAAACAAGTGGACCACCCTGTAGCTGAACACGCTGCCAAACATGATACCCCTCATCTTAATGACTGCTTCACAGCCTGTGCCATATGGATCCTTCCCACCAACACCAGCTTTTCTGAATTGTGCAAGTGGGAACTTTCTCTGCAATACATCTTACGTTCCCGTAACCCTCCTGGCCTCAACCTTCATTAGTCACTGTCCTCACCCATCCAGCCCCCTCCCTGTTCCCATTCCAGCACTACACAGCCATCATTTCACTGCCACATTCAGTCTTTTAATTTCTTTTATTTTTATTTTTATTTCTCTCCTTTCCACTACTTACCCCTCCCCCTCCGTGCCTTTTCTCCTACCCTCCATCTAAACTGCAACACTTCAATGTCCGCTACTCCCACCATACTATCCCTCCCCCTCCCCTCCCCAGCCTCCTCCTCACCCCCACCCAGTCACCACTCCCATCATGCACTGGTGCTGTTGGTCGCATCTGAGACTGCAGATATGTGTGTGTGTGTGTGTGTGTGTGTGTGTGTGTGTGTGTGTGTGTGTGTGTGTATGTGTGTCTACTGCTGACAAACGCCTTAATGGATGAAAGCAATGATTGTGTGAATCTTTTTATTGTGTCTATCACGGCTCAGCATCTCTGCTATATGGTGAGTAGTAACTTTCCTTCTCTCGTATTGTTAGATAAATTTTAAATTTATGATAAAACGTTCTGGACTATTTTATAACTCCTATGAATTTTCTTTTAATTTTTTTTCACAGATCACCAAGTATCTTCTTTTGAGCATGAAACCAAAATTTACCTCTTGAATAGGAACATTATGTTTGTAATGTTTTTAATTAAATGTTTACAACTGCAACATCTATATATTCTGTATTTAGCAGATTCATAATGCAAAATTTAGAGTACATGGCAGTTAACTGAGACTTTCATTTTGTTTTTGAGAACTACTTTTGCTTTAAATAAATGATGAAATGACAAATCTTTTTCAGAAAATATTTTACTTACATAATGTGAAAATTAATAACCAAAAGAAATTGTCATGGTTAATACAAATTCCAATTGATGTTTTTACCTTACGTTGCCAAATTTTTCATGTAATACAAATAGAAAAGTGTATCAGTATCAGATGGTTAACTTAATGTACAACACTGAACACTTCATAATCGAAATTTCCTCTATTCCCTTATATTCTAATGGGTAGTACCTCTGTAACTGAGTGATCAGCACAACTGACTGTCATGGGGAGGACCAGAGTTCGAATCATGGCACTGACAGGGGTTTTTCTGTGCTGGGAGGACTGCAACAGGAAGCAGTTAGCTCCATGATGCCAACTGAGGAGCTACCTGGCTGAGTAGTAGCAGTTCCAAGTCACAAAAACTAACAATGACCAGAAGAGTGGTGTGCTGACCCCAAGTCCTTACATGCCGCGTTCAATGACACCATTGGTGGATGTTAATGTGGAGGTCTGTTGGTACTGATGGGCCTGGCAGTTCTTATTGGCCAAAGATAACTCAAAACAAAAGATAACCCCAAGTTTTATGTAAAACATAAATAATTTTTTGTGAAAGATACAAATTTAATAACAAACCTTATCGCTGATACACAAATAGGTACTATAACAACCATGCATCTTATAATGTAAGTAAAAATTATAATACAACAAAATATTATATTTATATGTCTACACATAATTATATATGCTGGTAATAACTTGAATGTATCCAGATACTGTTCGAGAATGAGCCATCGCTCAAAACAAGCAGCTGTGAACAAAATATAAAAAAAAAAAGCAGCTCTGGTGGATCTTATATCAACAGTAAGCACTTCATACAATTTCCTACAAAAGGGGCCTGGTGAAAATATTGTAAATTACAGAAACTGGACAGACAGTGCTCTGAAAACACTGATTAGTTAGGGAAGTAGCCTCTTACCAGAAACATTCAGATGTAGACCATGCCATGTGGAGTGCATTCATGTGAGGGTTAATGCATGTCACAGCCATCTGTGGTCATGCCATTCTTTTAAAAGGCTCCTGAAGTGCTACATTTTCACATTTGACAGAACATTTCATTGAAGGCTGAACAACCCCTCATGCCAGGTATACCATGCTGTAGTAGATGAACACTTGGTGTGATAATTTCAAGCACCATTGGCTTTCAAAGATGGGAACCTCAGATTTTTGCAGATGGTGCAATTATCTATAATGAAGTACTTCCTAAAAGAAGCTGCATAAAATATTCAGTCAGATCTTGATAAAATTTCAAAGTGTTGGAAAGACTGACAACTTGCTTTAAATGATCAGAAATGTAAAACTGTGCATTTCACAAAATGAAATATGTGTCGTATCCTATTATTATAATATGAGTTGGAATCAGTTAAATCATATACATATCATGGTGTAACACTCTGTAGGAATATGATATGGAAAGTAGGCACAGGATCAGTCATGGTAAAACAGGTGGTAGGCTTTGGTTTTGGTAGAATACTGGGCAAATGCAATCAGTCTACTAAGGAGATTGCTTCAAATCACTCATGAGGCACATCACAGAATATTGCTCAAGCCTGTGGGACCCATACCAAATAGGACTAACAGGGTCTATTGGATGTACACAGACAAGCAACATGAATGGTCACAAGAGTGTTTGATCTATGGGAGAGTGTCACGAAGATGTGGAAGAAATTGAACTGGCAGACTCTTGAAGATAGATGTAAACTATCCTGAGAAAGCCTACTTATAAAGTTTCAACAATAGGCTTTAAATGATGAATACATGAATATACTACAACCACCTCCCGAGTGCTCTCACATGGATCATGAGGACAAGATTAGATTAATCACACCATGCACAGAGGAACTTAAACAACCATTCTTCCCATGCTACATATGCCAATGGAATGGAAAAAACCCTAATAAATGGTAAAGTGGGCTGTATCTTCTGCCATGCACTTCACAGTTGTTCACAGAGTATAGATGTAGATACAGACAGTTACTGGGCAGTGAAACTGAATTTCACAGCATGATTGACTTCCTTTCCCACAGCCTGCCTTGGCAGCACTGCTCTGGCACTCATAGTTGGTCAGAGGGCAAGCTTGGCAGTATTTGAGCTACGGCAGCCCCACTTCAAGTCTAGCTGGGTTTGCATGACATGGAAGGAGTTAGTCAGCTGCACCAACTGGTATCACCATCATCATCTGGAGGTCAGTGTTGCCACCATATTGGCAGAGGCGGTAGACAAGTCTGCAGCACATCAATGTCGCCCAAGTGTAGACACAATGGCTATCTACACTGGTAGGCTGGGTCTGTATGTGTCGGTCAGTGGGGTAGGGAAATGTGGCCATGACAACTTCAGCCACTGCCAGAAGTCATGTTGGCTAGCTGTGGACAAGTGAGTTCTTCAGCAAAGCACTGAAGGTGCCCAGGGAATTTTTTGCTTCATCCCCTTTGAGTGTCTGGGGAATGGGCAGGTATGGCCAGCTTCTGCGTCAGCTGCATGCTGCAATGCACTTACTACACCCTCCTCACCCACTGTGGCATGGTTCTTGACCATCCCCCCCCCCCCCCCCCCCAAAGGCCTCTTCACTTGATCTCAAGTTTGGATGAGGGATGACAGTTTCAGGCCCCCATGGCTCCTATTAATTTAGGACCATTCGCCACAATTTCCTGTAACACCAAGATCGTCACAGTTAACAAAAATGGAAAACATGCCACAGTCTCAGTTGACTGCCTGAAACCAGCATTTACTGAGTTACCACAGAACCTCCCCCCGCCCCTGTCCCTCACCACCGCATTGTGTGGATCCTCTGGCCAATCCTCCACAGCCTCTTGTGCCAGCTATACCTCCCCCTCCAGTCCCTCAGACCCTTTCTGGCAGATATATCAAATGCATCTGCCCTGAGGTCCAGGGCACTCCTGGCTTCTGGAGAGATAATGTCTCATTTGAAACTTCCTGGCAGATTAAAACTATGTGCCAGACCGAGACTGAAACTCGGGACCTTTGCCTTTCTTGGGCAAGTGCTCTACCAACTGAGCTACCCAAGCACGACTCACAACCCGTCCCCACAGCCCCAATTCTGCCAGTACCTTGTCTCCTACCTTCTGCAAAGATTGGAAGGTAGAAAATGAGGTACTGGTGGAATTGGGGCTGTCGGCATGGGTCATGAGTCGTACTTGAGTAGCTCAGTAGTAGAACACTTGCTCACGAAAGGCAAAGGTCCCGAGTTCGAGTCTCGGTCCGGCACACAGTTTTAATCTGCCAGGAAGTTTCATATCAGCGCACACTCCGCTGCAGAGTAAGTATTTCATTCTGGAATGTCTCATTTGTTTGAGCATAGCTCTCCAAAATTGGGGTGGCGGTGGGGGGAGGTAATGTGGTGAGTGCAATAGTCAACGACTGAGAAGTTGCACATTATATTGTGTGTTATATTGTTTTTTGATTATTGTTTGTATCTTCTTTGTTTTATTGTCTACCTTTGTAAGTGTGCCTGCGTTTTGGGCTTTTGTTGGGAACTAGATTGTGGTAAACAAATAAGGAAACATTAAAGTGCATTCTGTTACACTTGCTACCTATAAGCTTGCAGTGCAAAATAATATGAAGAACACTAGCCTCATCACAGAATATATGACTAAAATTAAATTAGCATTAAATAAGGAAAAGACAATTCTAATGGAGTTTATGCTAAATTACAAATCAAGACAAGTGGATACTGAGCCAGAGTTATCAATTGAAACAATTGATAAACATAAATTCCTGGGTATTGTAGTTGATGAACATCTTACATGGAAGGAGCACATCAGCTGCATGTGTAAAAAAATCTCCTGTAATACCTACCTGCTAAAACGCCTTTCTAGCATAATAGGATCACCAGTCTTAAGACAAATCTATTTTGGTATTATACACTGCCACCTACAATACGCTATTGAGATTTGGGGCGGGGCACCAACGGTATACATGGATAGGGCTTTTAGAGCCCAGAAGAAAGCAATTAGGATAATAGCGAATATTAGTAAACATCAGTCCTGTAGAGAATATTCATTAAGTATAATACACTAACAGTGTATTCATTATATGTTCTAAGGACTATACCGTTTGTAAAAGAAAATATGGAGCACAGTATAATAAATAGTGATATCCATAGTTATAATACAAGGAAGAAAGAGGATTACCACATGAAATTTACAAATAAAAAAGCAACCGATCATAATCTATTTTCTGTTGGATGATTTTTTTTACAACAGACTGCCAAAAACCATAAAAATGTTAAAAGGAATCATATTTAAAATAAAATTAAAGCAGCTGTTAATTGCTAAATGTTTGTACTCCATCAAGGATTTTTAATGTTGTATGTACTTTATTTCTACTATTAAACTATTATTATTGTTCATGTATGTACTGACTGACTATGTCCACAAATGTAAAAGTTATTATTGACAAATAAACCATTATTATTATTGTCCATACAACAACATCTCAGAATTAAACATTTTAATAATTGATGCATTTTATGTTCAACACAGAAAATATTATATTATATTACTTCATTTTCTTGTTGCTAGTTGACAGCACCCTACAGTAAAGCTCTTGGCATGTGATGTCACTCACAAGGTGTGATCAAAAAGTAACTGGAATTTTTACATGGACTTTATACATCTGATTTTCAAATTTTTATCTTGTTGGTACATATGTTTCTGATGTATATTTGCATTTTCATCTGTTTTGAGTATTTATTTTATTGTTGAAAGTCAAAAAAGGTTATACATGTTTTCGAGTGCTTGGGGAATTTTCACTTTTGAAAGACATAGATCAAAGAATCTGCAATCCGATTTGCTTGAAAAATGGAATACAGTGCAGCAATGTTTTTAAAATGTTGACAGAGGCTTTTGGTGGTCCTCCTATGAATAAGACAAGAGTTTATGAGTGATATATATGCTTCAAAGAGAGACAAGAAGCCACTGAAGACAACGACCATCCTGGATGCCCTAACACATCAGTGACTGAAGACAATGTGGTTCTGTAAAATCGCCAAATCATCACTAGAGAAGTTGCTGATGATGTTGATATATCCTTTGGCTAATGCCAAGCAATTTTTTCAGCTGTTTTGGACATGAAACATGTAGTAGCAGAGTTTATTCCGAAATTGTTGAATTTCGACCAAAACGATGTCATGCAGATACCACTCAGGAATTGCTAAATGAAGTTGACAATGATCCAGAACTCCTAAGGAAGCTTATAACAAGTAATCTAACATGGGCACACAGGTATGATGTTGAAACCAAGGCACAGTTGTCCCAATAGAAACTCCCTGAAGAGCCACTTTGATTCCTTGTGAAGGTTCCTCTCACTGTTTTCTTTGATTACAATGGGATAATGTGTTGTGAGTTCCTGCCTTATGGTTGTACACTAAATAAAGAATACCACCTGGAAATTATGCACTGTTTGTGTGACGCTATCTGAAGAAAACAACCAGAATTATGACAAAACCACTTATGGAAACTGCATCACAATAATGCTCCTGCTCACACCTCAATGCTTATTCATGATTTTATTTGGCAAAAAACAAAATAATTATGTTGCCACAGCCATCATATTGACTCAACATGGTCCCCTGCAACTTCTTTCTATAACCGAGGCGGGAGGGAATCAAGAAAGGATATTGTTTTGCCACCAGTGATGAGATAAAAACAGAACTGCTGAAGGAGTTGAACAGCTTAATGAAAAATGAGTTCCAGGAGTGCTTCAAAGATTGGAAAAATCACTAGCACAAATATATTATATCTTTAAGGGATTACTATGAAGGGGACAAAGTTGATGGTAATGAACAAAAACAGGTTCTTTAAGAAAAGCAAAAATTCCCATCACTTTTTGATCACACCTCATATGTTTATATATAACTTAATGTAACTTTGGTGTTAGCCTATGGACAGACTGTCTGCACTAAATACATGCATTGCCAACTGATGAAATGAAAACTGTTTATGACAGATTGATAATGATATTAATATGTGTATTGTTACACTCTCCACATCTGATGTAATACATGAGAGTGAAGTGTTGTATATATGCCAGTCAGTTGTATAGAATCACTGCAGTAAGATGAGTTACTGTAGATATGTTACAGAGTGGCAGAAACAAGCTACGTGTTTGGACTTGCCTGTGACCACACCTTGAACATAGTTGCTCAATTTGCACATGTATCAATGTGAACTGTCCAGCATGTCTACCAGGAGAAGTATAACACTTGCAGCCATCTAATGTTGTGCAAGAACAATGGTAGGAAAAGATCAGTTATCAAATTCAATATGAATTGCTGCTGTTAGTGAATCAAAGTCCACCTCATCTAATTTTCAAACAAATATTGCAAAGGGAACCACTTGTAATAGGTATAAAGAGTTGGGGCTTGTGTAAAAAGCCTTTGCTCACATTACAAACAATGCTGCATGTCTTCAGGAGGAGTTCTCTGATGACCAATAAGGCATCTAATGAGCAGTGTGTGAGGAGGGTAATTCAGAACAGAGATGGTCCTAGTCATGGTATAAAAAACATGCCCTAAACATCACTCATTTATGTTACCACAGGGAATAACAAGTGTGTTTATTTCAACATTCTTTCTGATTAAGTGTTAGCATTTCAGCCACATTCTCATGAAAAGTATGTTGTGGAAACTTCTATCTTCCAAAATGACAACAACTATGCTCAGAGGGCTGCATGCAGATGTTTCTTGTTTGACTAACATACAGACACTCTATCACACCTTGACTGGCCCACTAAGTCACCAGATCTAAATTCAATAGAAAATATCTGGAACTGTTTGGAACAGCAGGTAAAACTTGGTGATCAACAGCTCTGCTACCTGGTAGTTGTATAGAATCTAATCATCATCAATTAGTGGGTTCAGCTAGATGTGGTGTTCCTAAAGAAACTTGTGTGAATTGAAGACATTCTCAAGGATAGGACTTGCCTGCGACCACACCATGAACATAGTTGCTCAATTTGCTCATGTATCAATGTGAACTGTCCAGCATGTCTACCAGGAGAAGTATAACGCTTGCAGCCATCTAATGTTGTGCCATCTAACTGTTACACAGTATTAGTGTTATGTCTCCTGGGAGAGGGTTACTAATTTTTTGTCTGTTGTGCTTATTTAAATGGGGCGGGGGGGGGGGGAATGAAATAGTCTGCATGAAAGCAGGATACATCTCCTCCAGCCAGCACAATTAATGAAAAATTTGTCACATTGTTAAATGTTCTGGAAGTAATGATAACTGATCAGAAAAATAAGAAATAACTTGTTCGAATTCCATCATAAGTTGCACCAAGAAGTATCCTTTACTTATTGGTGGTGGCTTGTTTCTCAAACCATCCATCATTGAAGTAATTGAAATACAGTCAAATATGCATGTTTGTGAATGCTCTATTGACTGTATCTTGCATACTGTACATTAAACTATCTGCATTGCCTTTCAGATTGTTTGCTGTGGTTATTCCAAATGCATACTTGACTCTATTTCAATTATATACGAAGATGAATGGTTTGAATATGGAAACAATAGCCGAAACTAGCCACCAGCAATAAATAAAGAATGCTTCTTAATACAACTTACATTGGAATTCCAACCACTTGAGCCAATTAAGAAAAAATTGCAGTCCTGTTTCACCCTCAGCATGTCGGAGATCCATAAATAAAAGAAAAAATAAGTTTTATGTGTTTTATTCCAGAAGTAGCCACACAGACTTTTGACATATTTATTTTATTTACTTATTTATTTCATGTTCTGCAGATCCAGTTAGTGATAAGGAACGTGTCAAATTGTACAGGTTTCAATTTAAATTTACAATAAATACAAGGGCAATTCAATGCCAAATTGCACATAGTATAAGTAAGACATACTATAAATACAGTAATAGATACAATGTCAGCTAGATAACATAACAACCATTTAACAGAAAAAGGAGTTTCAAATAAAGGTTAAAGATAAGATCACAAAGTTAAATCAGATATTAGGCCTATAAGAGTAAATACAGGTACAGCCAATTTGTTGTGACAAAAAGTGTGCTAATGTTCAAATGCACAATAAAATCAATTGAACTACTTCTAGACACAATAAGTTTAGTGATGGTACCATTTCAATGAATTGTTGTAGCTGAGGGTTCTTATGCTGGGGGACTCCAAAAAACGATATTTACATTTCAGAGCACTAAAGCACAAAAATTATTATGCTTCCTTGCTGAATTGAGGTCATTATTGAGGCTAGAAGTGGAGTTACATAGTATTAGCATGTGTCTCTGGGACGAGTAATTTTTTTATCTGGTATGTTTACTTACTTATGTTTTTCTGATGTCTACAACAAACTGATAGGTACACTGATCTTGTGCAGTATGCATAACCAGTTTTTATATGTATATATAAAATGATGTGACTTACCGAACAAAAGTGCTGGCAGGTCGATAGACACACAAACAAACACAAACATACACACAAAATTCAAGCTTTTGCAACAAACAGTTGCTTCATCAGGAAAGAGGGAAGGAGATGGAAAGACGAAAGGATATATATATTTTTCCTTCAAATGAATCTGACTACAACTTTTTGTTATCATTTTTAGGCCCCCTTTTCTTCTATTTGAAAATAGAGTCCATGTTTTGTGCATTAAATCACCAAAAAAACAATATCGTAGCTGATAACTTAGTGTACACAGTAGCAGAGTAGTTAGAATATGCTTGAGAATTCTGCAGCAACTGACATTAAGGATCTTGCTCACTTAATTTTGTGGATTGATTCTTTTAACTTTCTTCTGGGGAAGATCAGTTTGGATGCAGGAGAACTGTAGGAACATGGAAAGCAATATTGACCCTACAACTTCTCTTAGAACACAGGTTAAGGAATGGCAATCCTACATTTAAAGCATTTATAGACTTAGAGAAAGCTTCAGACAATGTTGACTGGAATACTGTCTCTAATATTCTGGAGGAAGCAGTGGTAAAATACAGGTAGCAAAAGGCTATTTACAATTTATACAGAAACCAGATGGCAGTTTTAAGAGTCAAAGGGCATGAAAGGGAGTGAGACACGGTTGCACTTATCCCCGATGTTATTCAATCTGCAAACTGAGCAAGCAGTAAAGGAAACTAAATAAAAATTTGGAGAACGAATTAAGGTTCAGGGAAAAGAAATAAAAACTTTCAGGTTTGCCAGTGACATTATAATTCAGACAGAGACTGCAAAGAATCTGGAAGAGCATTTGAACAGAATGATATGATATTGAAAGAAAGATATAAGATGAACATCAACAAAGGCAAAACAAGGATAATGGAATGTAGCCAAATTAAAACAGCTGACACTGCGGGAATTAGATCAGGGCAGTAATAGATCAGTTTTGCTATTTGGGCATGGAAATAACTGATGATGGCCAAAGTAGAGAGGATATAAAATGTAGACCAGCAATGGCAAGAAAAGCGTTTCTGAAGAAGAGAAATTTGTTAACACTGAAGATAAATTTCAATTTTAGGAAGTCTTCTCTGAAGATATTTGTCTGGAGTGTAGCCATGTAAGGAAGTGAAACATGGATGATAAACAGTTTAGACAAGAAGAGAATTGAAGCTTTTGACATGTAGCGCTACAGAAAAATGCTGCAGTTTAGATGGGTGGATCATTAATCAGTGAGGAAATACCACACAGAATTTGGGAGAAAAGAAATTTGTGGCATAACTTGATTTTTAAAAAAATCATTAGAAGAGGACACATTCTGAGAAATCAAAGTATCACCAATTTAATACTGGAGGGAAGGTTGGGGTGGGGGTGGGGGGTTCATAGAGGGAGACTAAGAGATGAATACAGTAAACAGACTAAAAAAGGGTGTAGGTTGCGGTAGTTATTTGGAGATGAAGAGGCTTGCACACGATATGGCAGCATGGGTAACTGCCTGATACTGGTCTTCAGACTGAAGACTAAAACAACAGCATGTATAAGAGTCATCTATGCTATTTTTCCAATTAGTTGAGGATTTCCACTTTGTGAGAGATTCACAAATACTAGCTAAGTATGGAGCCAAAGCCAATGAGTACTCTCTGTAAAACTGAACTGGAGTTCCAAACGGACCTGGTGACTTATTTGTTGTCAACCCTTTCAGTTGCATCTCACCACTAGGGATGTCTGTTTCTGTGTTATCCATATGGTAGTTTGTGTGGTGTTTGAACAGTCGTACATCTGATGACTCTTGAAAGTGAGTGACCTGCTTGGTGATTTTACATAGAACCAAAATTTTCTAGAATTCTCAGCAAGATCTTTCACTACCATGGGATGGTGGAGGTGCATCAATCCTTTTATATAAGCATATTTTTCTGTTAACTTTTACCTAGCAACATATCTGCATTATTTTCTGATCCAAATCACAACAAACTGTTTTCTCAGCATTTTCTGAATTTTATTATTAAACCATCTTTAAACCACTTACTTGCAATGTGCTTTTCCAGGGTGTTATTTACAACCAGTTTAAACTTTGTCCATAACTTCTCTATGTCCATCATATTGGAACTAAATGATGTCCATTTATTGTGTAAATAGGATTCTAGGAAGTGTTTATCTGTTCTTTCCAGCATGATAACTCTCCTAACCTATATTGACATAAGTTACTTTTGTGGCTATAACACCATAATCACTAATCCCTGTCACTGTACTGACACTGTTGACAAGGTCATGAGGTCTGAAGGCAGGTTTTGGAGGTGTTCTGAACTTCTCCTGACCATACCACCTGCAAACAAATCCATTAATGCTCCAATCTATACTCAATATTGTAAATTAAAGAGAAGGGCAACCACTCATCTATAGTGGATCAATGTGTGAAGAATAGAAACTTTAACAGAAAACAACCTTCACACTAGCTTTCAAGCACTAGCTTTCTTTCTAGAAACAGCACACACACAACCACACAGGCACCCAAATGCACACTACTATGGCCACAACAAGACTAATTATTGACACTCAATTATTGAAAGCAGTTGCCTAAGCTGGTGAAGTGGGGAGGGTTAGGGAAGGATGGAAGAAGGGGGTAGTGGGAAAATGTAGGTCTCTGAACTGGTGACTCTGTGGCCACACAACAAGACAAAAATAGTACAGAGGGTAAAGCATAAAGAGATGCAGGAAGAGGGAGAGGGGGAAACTGAAGGGGGAAAATGAGAAGGGGGAAAAGGAGAGAAAGGTGATGATGAAGAGGGAGAAAGTGAGGGTGAGAGAAGGGAGAGGGTTTGAAAAGAGTGGAGAGGAGATGGAGAGATAGAGGGAAAGGGATGGGGAGGGAGAGGGGTATGGGTAGAGAGAGGGGCAGAGAGGAGAGTGCCCACATGGGGGGCGGGGGAGGGGAGGAGGAAGAGTGGTGGGAGAAGGCAGTGCATGAACTGGGTGTAGAGGGAGAGGTGTGGACAGAAGAGAGAAGGTAAAAGGCAAGGTGAGGCAGTTGGAACAGGTTAGTGGTGGTTTAGGGCAGGGTGATCAGTGGAGTGCTGGTCAGTGGCCGGTTAACAGGTCTATCAGTGTCAGATGTGCAGGTGCCATGGAAGATTTATTTATGGATGTGCTGGATAGGATATTCTCTGTCAGTAAAGGCTTCGGTAAGGTCATTGGTATATTTCAACAACTCCTGCTTTTCACTGCAGATGTGGAGTCCTTGAATGGTGAGGCAGTAAGGGAGAGACTTTCTGACATGGAAAGGATGACAGTTGCCAAAGTGAAGATACTGTTGGTAGTTGGTATGCTTGATATGGACACATGTATTTACAAAGACATCTGTAAGCTGGATATTGACATCTAGGAAGGTGACTCAATGAGTTGGAAAGGATCATGTGAAAAGGATTTGGTGACAGCTGTTCAGGTTATGGAGGAAAGAGCAAAGGTTGACCTCACATTGAGTCCAGATCATGAAAATGTCATCAGTGAATCTGAACCACACGAGAGGTTTTGGGTGTTGACTAGACAGGAAGTTTTCCTTCAGTGGCCCATAAAGAAGTTGGCATAGGATGGTGCCATGTGAGTACCCATGACAGTACCATGGATTTGTTCATAGATTTGGTTTTCAAAATGAAATAATTGTGGTTCAGTATGTGGCCGGCTAAGAGGATTAGGAAGGAGGTGGTGGGCTTCGTATCAGGATGACGTTGTGAAAGGTAGTGTGCCATGGATGTAAGTCCAAGAGCATGGAGTATGTTGGTGTACATGGACATCACATCCACAGCGACCAACAACGAGCCTGGTGGTAATGGACCAGGACTGTGGGGAGGTGGTGAAGGAAGTGGGCAGTGTCTTGAATGTAGAACGGGAAGTTATGGAAAATAGTTTTGAGGTGTTAGTCAACTAAGGCCCTCCTCATGGGACACCGCCTTAACGTAGCACTATCCGTGTGGGCGAGGAGATTTGCGTGCTCAGGATCCGGAGGGCTATGCCAGCAGTAGCGTAGCTACCAGCAGGATCACCCATGCTGGATAGGCCAAAGGGGAGGAGCCAGACAAAGTGTGTCCCACAATAACCTATCATTAGCCTGTTTCCTATCCTATCCTATACTAAACCTCTTCTTTTTTTTACCATTATCAATCCTTGCCAGGGATATGACAAAGTCCTTAATGGCAGCTACGATGGAGAAGGACATCTTTGGTATGGCACAGCTGGTGGAGGAGGCACCCTTTCCCTCCTAAGGGCAAATGAGGAGTGGAACCACTGTCTTGTGGTGAAGAGGGATCTTCAAAGGCTGAGAGAGTAAACCCTGAAAGAAAATCCTCAGATGCATTAGGCTTAGCAGGCCAGAAGATGAGAAAAAGTTGTTATTGCTTTCAGTAAAAGAACAAGCCTCGGATTAAAAATACCTAATTTAGACAGCACTTCTTGTACCCCTGGAACGAATGACAGCTCTTCACAGCTTGAAGAAAAACCAAGGAATGCAAGAAGATACACTAAACAAGAACAGGAAACTAGAACCCAACAAAAAGGCAAAAACAAGTTGAGAGTGGGAACATTAAATGCAATAACCTTGACAGGAAAACTAAAGATATTGTAGACATGATGGAGAGGAGAACGATTCATATCATTGGATTGAGTGAGACCAAGTGGAAGGGAAAAAATTCTAAATTGCTGAGAGGTGGGTACAAATTATACTGGCAGGGTCACAATAAAGAGGCAAAAAATGGAGTAGAGTTTGTGTTTCACAAAGACATTGACCCAGTTACAGATGTGAGCTTTGTAAGTGAAAGGATAATTAGAGCAAGAGTGAACTTGGGAAAGAACAGTTTTACTATACTCCAAGTGTACACACCTCAGCAAGGGTGCAGTGAGGAAGAAAAAACGAAATTCCTTGAAGAACTGGAAGACCAAGTAAGATAAGATAACATTACGATAATTGGGGATCTGAATGCTCAGATCGGCATGAATAGAAATGGATATGAGGAGATGATGGGCCCTTTTGGATACGGAAGATGAAATGTTGAGGGTGAAGAAATTCTAAATCTGTGCATAAGGAATCATCTTTTAGTGAAGAATACATTCTTCAAGAAACAAGATAGGTATAAGATTATGAGATATGGATGGAATAGCAAATCTAAGACAGTTATAGACTATATATTGACATTCAAATTAATTGGAGGTAAAGTAAGGGACACTAAAGTCATACCAAGTGGGCACTTGGATAGTGACCATAGGTTACCAGTAGCTGATCTAAATTATAAGATGAAAAGTTTGAATACTGTAAAAAGAATGCCGAAAATTAAGGAATGGAAGTTGAAAGAAGAAGAAAATAAAAAAAGTCTCCAAAATCCAGTAACACAAAAATTGCCAAAAACTGAAAGGGATAGTGTAGAGGATGAGTGGAACCTATTTAAAACATCAATAGTTAACAGTGCTGTGCAGATATGCGGTAAAACAAAAGGTAAAGTAAAAGACAAAGAAACCATTTGGTGGAATGATAGAGTAAAAGATGCAATTCAAAATGGCAAAGAAAAACATGGAGTTTGAAAAAAGAAATCAGAACCAGGGGCTGGTGCCAAAAGATGAACACAAGGTGACAACACTGGAGAAGGAATACCGACAAAAGAAACTCCTAGGAAAGAGAATTGTAAATGAAGAAAAGGAGAAGAGTTGGGAAATATTCACCCAGAAACTAGAGCGGGATAGCAAAGGGAACCAAAAACTGCTATATGGGTTATTAAAAAGTAAAAGATCTTTTATAGAAGACATAAAAGTGATTGAAACAGAGGATGGGGATATTATCAGGGACATGGAAGGTATCAGAGAAGAGATGAAGAATTATTTTGAAATCTTACTGAATGGGGAAGAAAGTGACTCCGAAGTCATTGAATTAGAGGATGAGCAGGATACAACCTCTTTGTTAGAAACTGAGAATTCCTTGAAATAGATGAAAAGTGGGAAGGCAGTTGGAGTAGATGAGCTGACAGTGAATATGATTAAAGCCACATGAATCCATGGAATACAGTGGTTACACCAGGTGCTGGGTGTGATATGGAAAGAAAACAAAGTGCTGGAAGAATGGAAAAAAGGAATTATAATACCATTGTTCAAGAAAGGTAGTAGAAAGAAATGCACCAACTACCGAGGAATCACACTGCCTTAAGATAATGGAAAATGTCATAGAGAAAAGATTGTGCAAAATTCTAGAGCACCAATTAGAGGAACAACAGCACGGGTTCAGAAGTAATAGGGGAACAATACATCTCATTTTCTCCCTCAGTCAGTTAATGGAGAAGTATTGGGAAAAAGGAAAGGACTTGACAGTAGTATTCGTGGATTTGGAAAAAGCATATGACAGTGTATCAAGGAATAAAATATGGGAATGCTTGAGAAAACAATGTTCCTGATTCATTAATTAAAAAAGTCCAGATGCTATGAGAGCAGTGTACAAGTAGGAGGTGGAAGATCAAAATGGTTTAAGACAAAGAGAAGTGTTCAGCAAGGCAGTTCGCTCTCTCCTTTACTCTTCATTACACTTATGGACACAACCATGAAAGAAATCGAGGAAAAAGAAAATGAAGATCTCAATGCTTTTGTTTTTGCTGATGACATTGCCATTTGGGGTCATATCACATGATGGAAGTTCTAAACTAGAAGTCTTAAACTGAATAACAAAAGGATCTAGCTTCTTCCACAAAGTACAAAATCTAATCTGGGACAAGGAAGTCCCTCTAAGAGCCAAACAGACCATGTATAACACTTATTTCCTGCCAATCATGATGTATAATCTAGAGGCCTGTGTCATAAACAAGAGAGAAGAGAGTCAAATACAATCATGTGAAATGAAGTTCCTTAGGTCAGCTGTACAAAAAACTAGGAGAGACAGAGTCAGGAATGGTTATGTAAGGAGAGACCTGCAGGTGACATTGACTACAGAGAGGATGAGTGCTTTGAGATTGAAGTGGTTCGATGATGTGAAGCGAATGCACCTGACTTGAACTCCACGTCAGTAATTGGAGATGGAGGGGCCAGGAAGAAGACCAGTTGGGTGGCCTAGAAAGAGATGGACAGACCAGGTTAAGGAAGATCTCAAGAGGAGAGAAGTAACATGGGATGTAGTGGAGAGGGAAAAGCTATACCAGGACAGAAACCAATGGAGGCATATCATTCACCATGTTTCTACCTGGCTCGCTGGATGGAAATCCTGATGATGATGATGATGATGATAATGAGTCAACAAAGGCAGATGTTCATTCTGTGGGAGCACTATACAAAGCCACCACAACCAATAGGGAAACCTGTGGGGTTGGGTTTGTGGTATTTTGGGAGAAAGTAAAAGGTAGGAGTGTGGGGACTTGCTGGTGTGAGTAGGGAAATGGATTCAGGTGTTAGGTTTTGGGATTGACCTAAGGTCTCGAGAAACTGCTTGAGGTCATGTTGGACTTCTGGGATGGGATCACAGTTGGAAGGTTTATAACCAGAGGTGTCAGATAGTTGGAGAAGACTCTCAGCCACCTAGTCATTATGATTCATGACCACTGAGGTGGAGTATTTGTCTATGGGAAGGATGATAATGTCTTGAGTGTTTTTCAGGTTATGGATAGTGGTGTGTTCCATAGGAGTAATGTTGGACTCACTGAGTAGGTATTTAGGAATGAAGATAAGGTCAAGTTAGAAGTGAGGAGTACTTGAAAGATTACCAGTGGATGATTGTGTGGAAGGGGGGAGGATCACAGTTGTAGGAAGCTTGGAACTGATTTAAACATGGTTATATTTGGTGTTTTGGTTGGCTATTGTCAGTGGAATGTATGGTGAAGAAACGTTTCCACTGTAAAGAATGAGTAAAGGAAAGAAGGTCCTTTACAACTGCAGCATGGTTGAAATTGTGTTTGGGGAAAGTACTGAGAACTTCTACAGGGGTCGTAGTTTTGTCTCCAACTAATATTTCAGGATAAAGGTTCTTTAACACTAATTAGTGTAGATTTTCTTTTAAAGATTCTACAGTTATTACAGTGGAATCAGCTGCATGGTCAAAACATCTGATGATTAATTTGAGTTTGCCTAAAGTGGTTGCTCCTGACCAGATAACTTTGCAATCAGATCAATTTCATCCTTAATAAATACAGTATTTTTTTCAATTGCAAAGAACACTCTCCCTTCCTACGGCATCTAGTATGTCTTTTCAGTATATGTTCCATGGTTTGTTAAGAATTTTGGAGCTTTCTACTTCAGGTTTCATCCAGCTCTTGGTTCAGAATATAATTTGAGTGTGACAGCTTTTCTTGAATATAATAAATTCAGGGTCTTTGCTACAAATATTTCTGCAATTTACTGTGAAAATCTTGGCATATGATGTGCCTTTACTTTGTATGTGATCAGATTTAATTCTCTGCATAGTGACTTGTGAGGATTCTTCAGAGAATCTCAAACTATCATCTAGCCTAATAAACTTCCATGTGGATTCCGCATGTACTCTACTACCAGAGTAATTGATTCCTCTATGTAATGCACTCCTGATCTATCTTGAGAGTCCTGCAATACTCCATTCCATTAAGCAGGTTCAGAAGTCCGCTGCCAAGGCTGTTGTAGAATCAACAGAGCCTCTGGTTGATATACTTCTCTTGGCTCCAAACCAAAGGGCTCCCTTCAATTCTGGTTAAGGTACTGCAAAACATAAGCTCTACTTGCATCTTGCAAGCAAAGCTAGCAGTCTTTACCATTTCTGCCAGTTGCCTCTATGAACTGAGGACAGTCTCAGAACCCAAGTGACAATAATCATTATTGTTGACATGAGCCACAACTTGAAGATGAAGGTAGGACCTTTTTATATCTCAGATGAGATCCCTGGGCAGACAATGGATTTCTTCAGGTAGTATTTTTTATGTGGTATTCAACTGTAAAATGTGCAGCACTAACTGATGCCACTGGCTACTTCTCAGACTTACCACCATGTGCAGCTGTAAAACATTACTCACTGCTTTTAGCTACAACCACATTATTTGTTTTATGCTCATAACTTTTTAAAAAGTATAAAGTAATAAATAAAATGATGTAGAGATATGAATTGTGAAGATAAAACAAAGTTAATACATGTTGTCATGCATCATACATACAAAGAGAACACTGTAGATTGGTATGACGTACACTGAAGCTAGCTGTGTTGTAATTGTAAACAATGGCCTCAGTATGAACTCAGCCTCTGGTGTGGGTGGTCCAGTTGGGACTATGTGCATATACAAGTGTTTTTAATGCTTTAACTTACATTTACTGATATGTATTTAATGACTGACTTACATTTAAAGCTTATGCAACTGTATATTTAATAAGGCATGCATGTTACCTTATTATAACTGCTTCTTCACATGTTTTTAGGACTGAAGTAGGCCACACAGTGAATGAATCCAGATATGAAATAAACATCATTGTAACTGGTTGCTGTACTCTTTATCACTTGAAATGAATGTAGTCACAGGGCACAACTGTTTGCCTGTGGAAACAAAACTATTGCCTAGCTGGGCAAGTGCTATGCACTATGCCACATAATGTGAGTATAAAAATACTCGAGTTAAACTCACTGTTTTGAACCAGTACATCAACTTCAGTAAGACACGCATCACAAGAAATTTGAGACCGAGGTACGTACAGGTGCATTTCAATAGCTACTAAACCCCGAAGGTATTTAAATGGAAATATAAATGTGGAGTGTTTTATGAAGTGTGAAATTAGGGGACTTTATTTTAAAAATAAATTTTAAGTCATGGGTTGTATAAGCTGCATGCAGCCTTATCTGCATTTGTATTGGAAACAGTGGAGAAAGTTGCCAATGACATTAGGCTTTGACATAACAAGAAACTAGTGAATCCAGTAAGGCACACTGATAATATTTATAGCTTGAATTTTAAATTTTATCCTAGTCTTGAATTATACCTATTACTTTTGATGAACATGAAGAAGTCATGTTACCTAAAGGTTTGGAATATAACATCCATTTGAATACTGATGCTAAAAAAGTTAAAGATACTGTTGTACATTTTAAGGAAGCTATTGTCAGTTTGAAAACCATCAAGTTTGAAAAAATAAGGTAGCTGTGGCAGTTAGTAAAATTATTGAAAGGGAAACTAATAATTGCAAAAGAAATACAAGCAGAAAAGTGGACAGTTGATAGTATTAACGTAAAGCTAAAAAAATGAAGGTGCAATAATCACAAAAGCAGATAAGGGAAATTCAGCATTTATAATACGTGAAAATGAATTTTTTATGAAAATAATATTAGCATGATCAGTAAAGATCTAACTGCAGAAGCACATAAGAAAATTAATAGAAAGTTAAAAGAATGTAGAGAATATATTTTAACCAAAATAAATTTACCAATTAAGAGTAATAAATCCACATACTCCTACCCTTAGGGCATAAATAAAGGTCTGTAAAAACTGTCTGCTGTTATACCAATTGTTGCCAATGGCCTTGCAGCAGTGGTAACACTGGTTCCCGTCAGATCACTGAAGTTAAGTGTTGTTGGGGCTCCGGTCTCATAAATAAGACATATGGCTGGGAGAGCAGTGTGCTGACCACATGCCCCTCCACATCTGCATCCAGTGGGCTGAGGATGAGATGGCGACCAGTAAGTACCATTGGGCCTTCATGGCCTGTTAGGGCTGAGTTAAGTTTTTTACCAATCGTTAATGCTAGAGGTGGCCCATTTAGTAAAGTAGCAAAGAAATATTTGTTTTTTTTTTTTTTTTTTTTTTGAAGATGCACTTTGTTTTTAGCTATCAACACTTTAAAAAAGTTACAAATTAGTTGAAAAAATTAAAGATGTACCAATGTCAAATGACACAAAATTAGTTTCATTAGGTACCGTATAAAAACAGATTGTTCAGTGATAAAATCAGTGAATACATAGAGTTGCTTATATTAATTATGGAGCATAATTACTTCAAATTCGAAGGGGATATATTTTTACAGAAAGATGGTTTAAGTATGGGGAGCTCCCTTTCAGATCTTTTAGCTGATACTTTTATCAAACATTTGGAGAATAAATTTTTTCAGGATAATCAAGATGTGAAAAGTACACTAGTATACTACTTCAGAAACACTGAAGATGCCCTGCTGTTAATTAGAGGTAATGACAAAGATGTTAAAACAATTGTTGTTAAGTTCAATGCCCTACACAGAAAAATCAGATTCACACGTGAGATGCAATCAAACAGATAATTTTAACTTTTTTTGGTTTGAGCATTACTATTTTAAACGAGAAGCATGCTTTTGTGATTTACAGAAAAAGCTCGTGTACTGACAGTATCATAAATTACAACTCAAACCACCCTGTCAGTACAAGAAAGCATACTTTAATTTCGCCATCAATCAATTGTTAAAAATTTCACTCTCAAGTACTGAGCTTGAAGCTGACAGTATCATAAATTACAACTCAAACCACCCTGTCAGTACAAGAAAGCATACTTTAATTTCGCCATCAATCAATTGTTAAAAATTTCACTCTCAAGTACTGAGCTTGAAGCTGAGCTGAATATAATAAAATATATCACTAAGGTCAATAAGTACCTGAATAATTATGTCAACAACATGTACAGCAACATAGTGAATAAAAGGCAGAAAGAAAGTATTTTCAATGCAGGTGATGATGATTATAGATAAATTACCATACTATACATACATTACCATACTATGATAAAATTAGTGTTAGGGTGGCGTTTTCTACCCTGGGTAACTTGGTTAGAATTTTACAAAATAGAGTCGAGCAAAGAAATCTTTTCCATAGGTCAGGTGTCTATAGAACTGAATGTCCCTACTGCAGTGCTTGCTATGTGGGATAAACTGGTAGACATCTGGAAGCCAGGTTCAGCGGACATGTTGCATTAGATTGTAGATATGCGGCAGAAAGATCTAGCTTCACTATGCATGTTCTTACAAGTGGGCACAGTGCACCAGTTTTGTCCTCACACAAGAGGGGAAGATGTATGGACCTGTTGGAGGAGTCTGAAATCTTCTGCCGTCAAGCATCATCTTGTGTGATGCTGCTCAATGAACAGGTGGCCACTAGAAGCTCTCAGTTTTGGAGAATGTTTAAAAATCATGGTATTTGGTCCTATGCACTGATCCCAAACGATGCACTGATTTTAACAATAATGACCTAGTTATGATTACTCTCATACTAGATTGCATACAAGTGCAAAGTTTCTGGAGACAAATGTAATGTATTTCCCATGTTTTATGTGATATAGTTGACGGTTTATTATTTTTAATGCCAAAGTGTGTGAATTATTGTGGATTTGTATATGAAACTTATAAAAGAGGGCACTTTAAGGCAGAAAGATTCCTGCCCTTTCGACATGTTGCTGATGGTACAAAAACTTTCAGTACTACTATTGTCTGTTCCAATTCCTTTACCTGTACTTAGTATGTAGCATGGTACTAAAAACATTTTGCTAACTTGGGTATTTGAAGATGATGTTTCGTATTTTTTAAATCATGTTCAATTGCAAAATGTGCAGGAATAACTTCTGCCACTGACTAGTTCACAAACTTACCACTACGTACAACTGTAAAATATTAGTCAATGCTTTTCATTACAGTCACTTTAATTGTTTTGCTTACATAATTTTAAAATAATGTAAAATAAGAAGTAAAATGATGTAAATATATGAATAGTGAAGATAAAAAAAAGTTAATACATGTTGTAAAGGCATCATACATGTAAAGAGTGTCCTGTAGATTGCTATGGTGTACACTAAAGCCAGTTGTGCTGTAATTGTGAACAGTGGCCTCAGTGTGAACTAAACCTCTGACGTGACTACATCTGCATCTATACTCTGCAAATCACTGTGAAATGCATGGCAGAGGGCATGTTCCATTGTACCAGTCACTGGTTTCTTCCTGTTCCATTCACATATGGAGCAGGAAGAATGATTGTTTGAATGACTGTGTGTGATGTAAATAATATAATCTTATCCTCAAGAGCCCCTGGGGGTTGTAGTATACTCCCAGAGTTATCACTGAAACTTTGTTAGCAGACTTTGTTGGGATGGTTAGTGTTTATTTTCTAGAGTCTCCCAGTTAAGTTTCTTCAGTATCTCTGCCACACTTTCCTGTGCATCAGACAAACCTGTGACCATTCATGCTGCCCCTCTCTGTATGCTTCAATATCCTATGTTAGTCCTATTTGGTAAGAGTCCTGCACATTTGAGCAATATTCTAGAACTGGACACATGAGTGATTTGCGAGCAATTTCCTTTGTAGAGTGATTGCACTTCTCCAGTATTCTACGAATAAACCCAAGTCTACCACCTGCTTTACCAATGACTGAGCCTTTCTACGAATAAACCCAAGTCTACCACCTGCTTTACCAATGACTGAGCCTATGTAATCATTCCATTTCATATCCTCACAAGTGTTACACCCAGATGTTTGTATGAGTTGGCTGAATCCAACAGTGACTCATTGATATTACAGTAGAGGATACTATGTTTTTTTTGTTTTGTGAAGTTCACAACTTTACATTTTTGAACATTTAAAGCAAATTGACCATCTTTTCACCATTTTGAAATCCTATTAAGAATGACTGAATATTTATGCTGCTTCTTTCAGGCAGTAGTTCACTATAGATAAATACATCATCTGCATTAAGCCTGAGATTACTATTAACATGGTCTACAAGGTCATTAACATACAACATGAACAGCAAATGTCCCTGTGGCATACTGGAAGTTACTTCTACATGTGACGATGACTCTCCATCCGAGATAACATGCTGTGTTCACCCTACCAAAAAAATTCTCAATCCAGTAAGAATTTATGCTTGATACCCCACATGATGATACTTTTGACAATAAGCGTATATGTGGTGTTGAGTCAAATGCTTTTTGGAATCCAAGAAATACTGCATCTCCCTGACTGACTTGATTCAGAGCTTTCAGTATATCATGTGAGAAAAGTGCGAGATGAGTTTTACATGATCAATGATTTTGGAATCCTTGCTGGTTAGCATGGAGGAGGTCTTTCTGTTTGAAATGCCTCATTAGTTTTGATCTTAAATGTGTTCTAAGTTTCTACAGCAAATCATAGTCAAGGATATCGGACAGTAGTTTTGTGGATCACTTATAATACCTTGTGTATATGGGTGTGACACACACTTCTTTCCAAGAACTAGGCACAGTTTTTGGTTCGAGGGCTCTACAATAGATTTTAGTCAGAAGAGGGGCTAAACCAGCTGAAAATTCACGAAAGAATCTGATAAGGATTCCATTGGGCCCTGGAGATTTGTACAGTTTCAATGATTTCAGATGTTTCTCAACACCACTGGCACTAATACTTATTTTGCTCATCTTTTCAGTGGAATAAGGATTAAATTGGAGGAATTCCCCTGGGTTTTCATTTATAAAGGTGCATTTGAAAATGAAGTTAAGCATTTCAGCTTTTGCTTTGCTATCCTCAATTTCAGTTAATGTCTCATTTGCCAGGACTGAACACTAACTATGGTGCCACTAACAATATTTGCATATGACCAGAATTTCTTTGTTTTTGTGAAACAGAATTTGGCAATATTCTGTTATGATAGTCACTGAAGGTTTCACGCATTACTCTCTTGACAGTCAAATGCATTTCATTCAGGATTTCTCATTACATAGCCCTACACTTTGTTTTACACCTATTATGCAGTAATCTCGGTTTCTTTATAAGTTTCTTTAAGTGACCCTATACCATGGAGGTCCCTCCCATTATGAACAGTTCTACTGAGTACACATATAACAAGTTCTACTGAGTACACATATAACTATGCATAGTCAATTATTGTTTCAAATTTCAGTCATAGTCCCTCTGCACACTCCTGCCCTGTGCTGAAAATGTCAAGTTTTTGATTGAGATATGACACTACTGATTTTTCATCTAGTTTACTGGACATATATATCTTTCTACTTGTTTTAGTTGTCCTTTGTACTTTGGTAATCATTGTTGCCAAAATCGCATAATGGTCATTGATACTAGTTTCGGTGTGGACATCCTCAAAGTGGTTATGTCTATTTGTTGCCATTAGATACAATATATTTCCATCATGAATGGGGTTCCAAACCACCTGTTCTAGGCAGTTTTCAGAGAAGGCATTTAGTAATGTTTCACAGGATGTCTTGTCATTGACAAAACTGTAATTTTCCTTGTTGGTTGTTCAGGAGATGAATTTGGTGGGTGATAGAGGGACCTAATTATCATGTTATGCTCATCCCTGATACTGAGTCTTGCTCAAGCAACCTCACATGCAACTTCAATTTCTATCTCAGTGAATTTGAGTTTGTTGTCTACTGTGACAAACACAATACCTCCATTTCCCATTTGCCTATCCTTTTGATATACACTTAAATTTTCCACAAAAAACTTCACTGCTGTTGGTTTCAGGTTTCAACCAGCTTTCTGTACCTAGTATTATGTGAGTTTCACTAGGTTTTAGGAGTACTTCAGACTCGGGCACTTTGTTGCAAATGCTTCGGCAGTTAACTGTTGGGATTTTAATACTCTCCCCTGTGGGAGGTATTTCTTTTGATTTACACTGACACTTGTGTGTTTCCAACAGCTATCATTATCTGGATTGGATCGAGAGTTGCCTAATTTAAAAAAAAAAAAAAATCCTTGTGTGCACTCCGCACATTGTCAGCTACTTGACTAGCTGCCTCTGACATGTAGTGCACATCTGAAAATTGATTTTAATGTTTTAACTTACATTTACTGGTATGTATTTTATGACTGACTTACATCTGAAGCTTATGGAACTGTACATTTAATGTGGCATGCATATTACCTTATTGTAATCAGTTCTTCAAATTTTTTAGCACTTAACATGGCCACACAGTGACTGAAATTTAGATATGAAATAAACATCATTGTGTCTCATTGCTGTACTCTTTACTACTTGAAATGAATACAGTCATTGGGCACAGCTGTTTTCATATGGTTCAAACCTGACTGGATTTCTTCCCAGCTATTTCCCTACAGGGCTCAATAATGTGCATAACATTGAAGCTCCTGATGACTAACAAAATACAATGCTACAAAAGAATGCTGAAGATTAGATGGATAGATCAGATAACCAACGAAGACAGCCTCAATCAGCTTGTGGATAAAAGGAATTCATGGCACAATCTCACTAAGAGGATGCATTGTCAGACATCAAGAGATAGTTAATTTGATAGGGGATATGAGAGAGAGAGAGAGAGAGAGAGAGAGAGAGAGAGAGAGAGAGAGAGAGAGAGAGAGAGAGTAGGGGAGTGGGGGAGATGCTTGCCTGGGTTACAGGGAGACTACCATGGAGAGCTGAATGAAACCAGCCTCTGTCCTCAAGACCACAATAACGATCATCACATTACTCTGCCATGTGTTTCACAATGGTTTGCAGAGGACAGACGTAGATGTACTTGACAAACTGATTTTGGGATATATTTTGGAACCCTATCAAAATTCAGGTCAGATTATTTTTGTACCCATTTCAAACCTTGATCTGTTTTAGAGAGTATTTCTAGGATGGTCTTTAATGTGTGGGGACAATTATTTTGTTGCACGTTGCTGCAGCCAGAGAGTGCTTGTGTAGAAGAAAAGTGCATTACAACTGAAGACCTGGAATCTCCTTCAGTTAGAAAAAAGAAAGTCAGTAACTGCTGTTCAGTGAGCCTCTTGCACCAACTTCCACCAGGATCAAGCCAGCAGATTTTCCATTTACACCTGGTACAAACATTTAGAGGTAAAGGGCTGAATATGCAAAGGCAAAAGTAAAGATTGATCTTCTGTATTGGAGCAGCATTTCAGCAAAGCCCACAGAAATCATAATGTCAAGCAGGTCATGAGCATCAGGTCTCACAAACAACCTTTTGCAAAATCCTGAAGGACACACCAGCCCTCCTGTGGTTGTGTACAAACTACTTCCACAGAAACACTATTAACAGGCCAAGATTTGAAGTGAATTAGTAATACCATTTCATTTTTGAAAGTGTAAAGCTCTTTTGTGTTGACCCTGTATATTTATGTGCTGCACTGTTTAAAAATGGTGTACATTTGGAGGAACAATACTGTTATAAACTAAGAGATGAAGCAACAATGTTATATCCAGCATAATTTTTTTTCCCCATTTGTGTGTGTGTTTTCAGATGATTGGCCAAGATTTTCAGTACAATTTGCATTTATAAAAAACTGTGCTTACGAAATCTATTAGCTGTCCAAGAAATCAAGAAAATTTGACGTCTGTGACCATTATATGCAAACGAAATCATAATACTGTAAATATTAGAAAGACATATCAATACGTTTAAGTTGTTATTGCGTCTTCCCATGGTGATAATTTTAGAGGGACTTCCTACATGTTCAAATAATTTTGCTGTTCTAAATACAATAATTTACTGATGATTACATCCATTTGCCTATCTAATAATTTTAGTACTTTTTTGACTGTGTGCTTGACAGTACTTTTGTACTTACATGTTGTTGTTGCGGTCTTCAGTCCTGAGACTGGTTTGATGCAGCTCTCCATGCTACTCTATCCTGTGCAAGCTTCTTCATCTCCCAGTACCTACTGCAACCTACATCCTTCTGAATCTGCTTAGTGTATTGATCTCTTGGTCTCCCTCTACGATTTTTACCCTCCACGCTGCCCTCCAATGCTAAATTTGTGATCCCTTGATGCCTCAAAACATGTCCTACCAACCGATCCCTTCTTCTAGTCAAGTTGTGCCACAAACTTCTCTTCTCCCCAATCCTATTCAATACCTACTCATTAGTTACGTGATCTACCCACCTTATCTTCAGCATTCTTCTGTAGCACCACATTTCGAAAGCTTCTATTCTCTTCTTGTCCAAACTGGTTATCGTCCATGTTTCACTTCCATACATGGCTACACTCCATACAAATACTTTCAGAAACGACTTCCTGACACTTAAATCTATACTCGATGTTAACAAATTTCTCTTCTTCAGAAACGATTTCCTTGCCATTGCCAGTCTACATTTTATATCCTCTCTACTTCGACCATCATCAGTTATTTTACTCCCTAAATAGCAAAACTCCTTTACTACTTTAAGTGTCTCATTTCCTAATCTAATCCCCTCAGCATCACCCGATTTAATTTGACTACATTCCATTATCCTCGTTTTGCTTTTGTTGATGTTCATCTTATATCCTCCTTTCAAGACACTGTCCATTCCGTTCAACTGCTCTTCCAAGTCCTTTGCTGTCTCTGACAGAATTACAATGTCATCGGCGAACCTCAAAGTTTTTACTTCTTCTCCATGAATTTTAATACCTACTCCGAATTTTTCTTTTGTTTCCTTTACTGCTTGCTCAATATACAGATTGAATAACATCGGGGAGAGGCTACAACCCTGTCTCACTCCTTTCCCAACCACTGCTTCCCTTTCATGCCCCTCGACTCTTATAACTGCCATCTGGTTTCTGTACAAATTGTAAATAGCCTTTCGCTCCCTGTATTTTACCCCTGCTACCTTCAGAATTTGAAAGAGAGTATTCCAGTTAACGTTGTCAAAAGCTTTCTCTAAGTCTACAAATGCTAGAAACGTAGGTTTGCCTTTTCTTAATCTTTCTTCTAAGATAAGTCGTAAGGTTAGTATTGCCTCACGTGTTCCAACATTTCTACGGAATCCAAACTGATCTTCCCCGAGGTCCGCTTCTACCAGTTTTTCCATTCGTCTGTAAAGAATTCGCGTTAGTATTTTGCAGCTGTGACTTATTAAACTGATAGTTCGGTAATTTTCACATCTGTCAACACCTGCTTTCTTTGGTATTGGAATTATTATATTCTTCTTGAAGTCTGTGGGTATTTCGCCAGTCTCATACATCTTGCTCACCAGATGGTAGAGTTTTGTCATGACTGGCTCTCCCAAGGCCATCAGTAGTTCTAATGGAATGTTGTCTACTCCCGGGGCCTTGTTTCGACTCAGGTCTTTCAGTGCTCTGTCAAACTCTTCACGCAGTATCTTATCTCCCATTTCATCTTCATCTACATCCTCTTCCACTTCCATAATACTGTCCTCAAGTACATCGCCCTTGTATAAACCCTCTAGATACTCCTTCCACCTTTCTGCCTTCTCTTCTTTGCTTAGAACTGGGTTGCCATCTGAGCTCTTGATATTCATACAAGTGGTTCTCTTCTCTCCAAAGGTCTCTTTAATTTTCCTGTAGGCAGTATCTATCTTACCCCTAGTATGACAAGCCTCTACATCCTTACATTTGTCCTCTAGCCATCCCTGCTTAGCCATTTTGCACTTTCTGTCGATCTCATTTTTGAGACGTTTGTATTCCCTTTTGCCTGCTTCATTTACTGCATTTTTATATTTTCTCCTTTCATCAATTAAATTCAATATTTCTTCTGTTACCCAAGGATTTCTATTAGCCCTCGTCTTTTTACCTACTTGATCCTCTGCTGCCTTCACTACTTCATCCCTCAGAGCTACCCATTCTTCTTCTACTGTATTTCTTTCCCTCATTCCTGTCAATTGTTCCCTTATGCTCTCCCTGAAACTCTCTACAACCTCTGGTTCTTTCAGTTTATCCAGGTCCCATCTCCTTAAATTCCCACCTTTTTGCAGTTTCTTCAGTTTCAATCTGCAGTTCATAACCAATAGATTGTGGTCAGAATCCACATCTGCCCCTGGAAATGTCTTACAATTTAAAACCTGGTTCCTAAATCTCTGTCTTACCATTATATAATCTTTTTTTTTTTTTTTTTTTTTTTTTTTTTGTGGTTTTCGGGCGCACAACTTCAATGGTCATTAGCGCCCTGACTACTCTAAGAATGCACCGCGAGGCACAAGTTGACAACAACAACTAAAAGGGAAAACACAATAAAAGACAGACTGACAGGCATAGGATTAAAAAACATCATCAAATGTCCTTAGCGAGGTTTGTCAAATTGATAAAACAAAGAACACGAGCAGCTGCTCGTGGGTCATCCGCTAAAATGGCATCTAAAGTAGTAGGCAGGTTAAGATCGAGGCGCAGTGTTTTAAGATCGGGACAGGACATTAAAATGTGACTAACCGTCAGCAAGTGCCCACATGGGCAGAACGGCGCCGGCGCAGCCGTCAGCAGATGGCGATGGCTGAACCGGCAGTGTCCAATTCTTAACCTTGCTAAAACGACCTCCTCCCGCCGAGAAGGGCGTGAGGAGGACGTCCAAGCCACGGGAAGAGGTTTTAAGGCCCGAAGCTTGTTGTCGGTAAGTGCAGCCCAATCGGCATGCCACAGCGACACAACGCGCCGACAAATGACCCTGCTAAAATCGGACGAAGGGACACAACAAGAAGCTGTCCGAGGCTGGAGGACCGCAGCCTTGGCCGCGGCATCTGCAGCTTCGTTCCCAGGGATACCGACATGGCCAGGAACCCACATAAAGCTAACCGGCGTACCGACGTCCACCAGCTGCTGAAGAGAGCGTTGGATCCGGTGTACGAAAGGGTGAACCGGGTACGGATCACTGAGGCTCTGGATGGCGCTCAGGGAATCTGAGCAGATGACATAAGCAGAATGTCGGTGGCGGCAGATGTACAGAACAGCCTGGTAGAGGGCAAAGAGCTCAGCTGTGAAGACCGAACAATGGCCATGGAGCCGGTATTGGAAACTTTGTGCCCCGACAATAAAGGAACACCCGACCCCGTCATTGGTCTTAGAGCCATCTGTATAAATGAAAGTCATGTTGTTGAACTTCGAGCGAAGTTCCAAAAAACGGGAGTGGTAGACCGAACCGGAGGTGACCTCTTTTGGGAGCGAGCTGAGGTCGAGGTGAACGCGGACCTGAGCCTGGAGCCAAGGTGGCGTGCGGCTCTCGCCCACTCGGAAGGTTGCAGGGAGTGAAAAATCAAGGTGTTGAAGGAGGCGACGAAAGCGAACTCCAGGGGGTAGCAAGGCAGAGACATACAACCCGTATTGAAGGTCAAGAGAGTCGTCAAAAAAGGAACGATAAGAAGGATGGTCGGGCATTGCCAGTAGCCGACAGGCATACCGACAAAGCAGTATATCGCGCCGGTAGGTGAGTGGCAATTCGCCAGCGTCAGCATGAAGACTCTCTACGGGACTGGTATAAAATGCTCCGATCGCAAGTCGTAAACCCCGATGTTGTATGGAGTTGAGGCGGCGTAAGATGGATGGCCGTGCAGAGGAGTATACGAAGCTCCCATAATCCAGCTTGGAGCGGACGATCGACCGATATAGGCGAAGGAGGACGGTTCGATCCGCTCCCCAGGACATACCACTGAGAACACGGAGGACATTTAAAGAACGGGTACAACGGGCGGCCAAATATGACACATGTGGAGACCAGCTAAGTTTCCTGTCAAAGGTAAGGCCTAAAAATTTGATTGTCTCCACGAGTGGGAGAGCAACGGGACCGAGTCGTAAGGACGGTGGGAGAAACTCTTTGTAGCGCCAGAAGTTAATACAGACCGTCTTCTCGGCAGAAAAACGGAAGCCATTGGCGACACTCCAGGAGTAAAGACGGTCAAGAGAACACTGAAGACAGCGCTCCAAGACACGTGGACACTGCGCGCTGCAATAGATGGTAAAATCGTCCACGAAAAGGGAGCCTGATACATCAGCTGGGAGGCAATCCATTATTGGATTGATCGCGATGGCGAAGAGAGCGACGCTCAAAACTGAGCCCTGTGGCACCCCATTCTCCTGGCGAAAGGTGTCGGACAGGACAGAACCCACACGTACCCGAAACTGTTGATCCATTAAAAAGGAACGAATAAAAAGAGGGAGGCGACCGCGAAAGCCCCATGTATGCATGGTGCGGAGAATGCCCGCCCTCCAACAGGTGTCGTAAGCCTTCTCCAAATCAAAGAACACAGCCGCGGTCGGGCGCTTCCGCAAGAAGTTATTCATGATGAAGGTCGACAAGGTAACCAGATGGTCGACAGCAGAGCGGCGCCTTCGAAATCCACATTGTACATTGGTAAGTAGGCGTCGAGACTCGAGCAGCCAAACCAATCGAGAGTTAACCATTCGCTCCATCACTTTACAGACACAGCTGGTAAGCGAGATAGGTCGATAACTGGAAGGCAAGTGCTTGTCCTTCCCCGGCTTAGGAATCGGGACAACAATAGACTCGCGCCAGCATGCGGGAACATGTCCCTCAATCCAGATGCGATTGTAAGTACGAAGAAGAAAACCTTTACCCGCAGGAGAAAGGTTCTTCAGCATCTGGATATGAATAGAATCAGGCCCTGGAGCGGAGGACCGTGATCGGCCAAGTGCGTTTTCCAGTTCCCGCATGGTGAATGGGGCATTATAACCTTCACGATTCGAGGAGCGGAAGTTAGGTGGCCTCGCCTCCTCTGCCTGTTTGCGGGGGAGGAAGGCAGGGTGGTAATGAGCGGAGCTCGAAACCTCGGCGAAAAAGCGGCCGAAGGCATTGGAGACAGCCTCAGGGGCCACAAGGACTTCATTCGCGACCTTCAAGCCAGAAACTGGGGAGTGGACCTTAGTGCCAGATAGCCGGCGCAGGCTACCCCAGACAACAGAAGAAGGAGTAGAACTGTTGAAGGTGCTGGTGAAAGCAGCCCAGCTGGCTTTCTTGCTTTCTTTAATAATACGACGACACTGAGCACGTAATCGTTTATAATTAATGCAATTCGCCACTGTAGGGTGGCGTTTAAAGGTGCGTAAAGCACGTCGACGAGCACGTAAAGCGTCCCTACATGCTGCGGTCCACCAGGGGACCGGTACGCGACGTGGAGAAGAAGTAGGGTGAGGGATGGAATATTCAGCAGCAGCGAGAATGACTTCCGTGAGGTGTGCGACCTGACGATCGCAGCTTGTGAAGGTTTGATCCTGAAAGGTCGCCCTGGAAGAGAAGAGCCCCCAGTCTGCCTTGGAGATGGTCCAACGAGAGGAGCACGGAGAGGGAGTATGCTGCAGGAGATGGATAACACACGGGAAGTGGTCGCTCGAATATGCATCAGCAAGTGCATACCACTCAAACCGGCGTGCAAGTTGGGGAGTACATATAGAGAGGTCTAAATGGGAATAGGTATGAGATGTGTCCGAAAGAAAAGTAGGGGCGCCAGTATTGAGGCAGACAAGATTGAGCTGGTTGAAAAGGTCTGCTAACAAGGAGCCCCTCGGGCAGGATGCTGGAGAGCCCCAAAGAGGATGGTGGGCATTGAAGTCTCCAGTTAACAAAAATGGTGCAGGTAGCTGAGTAATAAGTTGCGTCATGTCTGCCCTGGTAACGGCAGATGACGATGGAGCGTAAACGGTACAAAAGGAAAACGTGAAAGTGGGGAGAGTAATGCGGATGGCTACTGCCTGCAGGCCGGTGTGCAACGTGATGGGATCGTAGTAAATATCATCCCGGACCAGCAACATAACCCCTCCATGAGCTGGGATACCTACCACAGGGGGTAGGTCAAAACGCACAGAGGTGTAGTGTGCCAAGGCAATTTGATCGCATGGGCGTAGCTTCGTTTCCTGGAGGGCTACGACGAGCGGACGATGCGAGCGGAGCAGCAACTTCAAGTCCTCTCGGTTGGAGCGAATGCTGCGAATATTCCAGGTAATAAGTGCCATCGTAAGAAAAGGAAGATGAGAGAAGGGGTCACCTCGAAGGCCGCTTAGGGCCTGGCTTCGAGCGAGCACTGCCGCCGCTAGCAGGAGGCGGACAGTCATCGTCCATGGGGTCTATAGGGTCATCGGCCATCTCAGGAGGATGGCCGGGAGGGGGAGCCTCCTCCGCCGGTGAACGGCCAGACGTTCGGCTACCAGCGGTGCGGCCAGGCGAAACGGATGACGGCCTGGGGCGGCAACCGCTGGGTGGCGCAGGAGAAGAAAGGCGCCGCGGCGGAGAAGGAGAACTGTGCTTCCTATGCGCCTTTTTAGAAGGACGTTTGGTGGAAGTACCGGTCGAAGGCTGGGAGGTCGAGGAACGGAGGAAGTCTACACGGGATGGTTCCTTCTTGAAGGCCCGTGCATCTGACTTCGGGGTCTTCGACTGAGCAGAAGCTGAGGAAGTGGCTGGTGTCTGTGGGGTGATGGGAGGAAGAGGAGACGTCGACCGCGCGATCTTAGCACTGGCCGAACGGACGACCGTGGTGCTGAAGGTCAGATCGCATGTCTGGGTTGCTACCTCCCGGGTAGTCCGAGGAGAGGCGAGGACAGTGCTGTATTTCCCCGCTGGGAGCAGCGTGGGCTTCCTACTAGCCAATAGCTTGCGAGCAGCCGAGGTGGACACTTTCTCTTTGACCCGAATTTCCTGGATACAGCGTTCTTCCTTATAGACAGGACAGTCGCGGGAGGATGTGGCATGGTCACCCTGACAGTTCACACAACGAGGAGACGGAGGTGGACAGTCACCCTCATGGGCATCCCTGCCACAAGTGACACATTTAGCCGCATTGGAACAAGACTGTCGAGTGTGATTGAAACGCTGACACTGGTAGCAGCGCGTAGGTGTCGGGACATAGGGGCGAACTGAAATGACCTCGTAGCCCGCCTTGATGCGCGATGGCAGCTTAACACTATCGAAGGTTAAGAAAAGTGTCCGGGTCGGTACAAGGTCATTGTTGACCTTTTTCATGACCCTATGGACAGCCGTCACGCCCTGCTCAGCGAGGAAAGATTGAATCTCCTCGTCAGTCAAGCCGTCGAGGGATCTAGTATAGACCACACCACGAGACGAATTCAAAGTTCGGTGAGCCTCCACCCGGACAGGGAATGTGTAAAGGAGTGTGGCCCGAAGCAGTTTTTGTGCCTGAAAGGCGCTCTCAGTTTCGAGTAATAGGGTACCGTTACGCAATCTGGTACAAGATTTGACAGATCCAGCTATGGCATCGACGCCCTTCTGGATAACGAAAGGGTTGACAGAGGAAAAATCCTTTCCTTCCTCAGATCGAGAAACGACGAGGAACTGTGGGGCAGGCGGTAGTATTTTTGTCACTGTTGGCTGGTCACGTTTCCGTTTGTGGGTCGAAGTCGAAAGCGATGGAGTAGAATCCATTGCGGAGGAATCCCCCATGATTGCCAGCGTCTCCGATGGCGCGCTCCTTCCTTGTGGGGACCCTCTCAGAGGGCACTCCCGCCTTAGGTGAATGTTTACACCTCAGGTCACACCTCCCGAGAAACAGACGGAGGGACCAATCGGCATGGTCAGAAGGTATCAGCTCAGGCAATCACCCCTCCCCGGGCCTGGCCTTTACCAGGGGGTACGCGCGTGCCTTACATGTCTACCCAGGGCGGGGACTTACGCGTTACCCCGTCACCGGCTACGCGTGCGAACGCGTGGGTCGGCCTTCAGACACGCACAGGGAGGAAGGAAGAAGAGGAAAAAGAAGAGAGAGGGAGAAAGAGGACAGACTGTCTCAAACGCCGAGGCGGAGACCAGAGAAGGCAAGGAGAAGAAGGCAATGAGAAAGCAAGGAGAAGGAGGCAAGGAGAAGGCAAGGAGAAGAAGGCAATGAGAAGGCAAGGAGAAAAAGGCAATGAGAAGGCAAGGAGAAAAAGGCAATGAGAAGGCAAGGAGAAAAAGGCAATGAGAAGGCAATGAGAAGGCAAGGGAAAGAGTAAGGAAGACAGTGAAGTGGAGAAGAGCAAAAAAAGGAACCAACAAAAGGAATGAAGAAACGAGAAGTGAAAAACCAAAAAGACCACGATTATAGGTCGGGAAACCGTCCCTCTCCGGACGCAGGCGCTAACTACCCCCGTGAGGGGGATGGTCTCCTTTTAGTCGCCTCTTACGACAGGCAGGAATACCTCGGGCCTATTCTAATCCCCGGACCCGCAGGGGGGATTATATAATCTATCTGATACCTATTAGTATCTCCAGGATTCTTCCAGGTATACAACCTTCTTTTATGATTCTTGAACCAAGTGTTAGCTATGATTAAGTTATGCTCTGTGCAAAATTCTACAAGGCGGCTTCCTCTTTCATTTCTTCCCCCCAATCCATATTCACCTACTATGTTTCCTTCTCTCCCTTTTCCTACTGACAAATTCCAGTCACCCATGACTATTAAATTTTCATCTCCCTTCACTACCTGGATAATTTCTTTTATCTCGTCATACATTTCATCAATTTCTTCATCATCTGCAGAGCTAGTTGGCATATAAACTTGTACTACTGTAGTAGGCATGGGCTTTGTGTCTATCTTGGGCCACAATAATGCGTTCACTATGCTGTTTGTAGTAGCTAACCCGCACTCCTATTTTTTTATTCATTATTATACCTACTCCTGCATTACCCCTATTTGATTTTGTATTTATAACCCTGTAATCACCTGACCAAAAGTCTTGTTCCTCCTGCCACCGAACTTCACTAATTCCCACTATATCTAACTTTAACCTATCCATTTCCCTTTTTAAATTTTCTAACCTACCTGCCCGATTAAGGGATCTGACATTCCACGCTCCGATCCGTAGAATGCCAGTTTTCTTTCTTCTGATAACGACGTCCTCTTGAGTAGTCCCCGCCCGGAGATCCGAATGGGGGACTATTTTACCTCCGGAATATTTTACCCAAGAGGACGCCATCATCATTTAATCATACAGTAAAGCTGCATGTCCTCGGGAAAAATTACGGCTGTAGTTTCCCCTTGCTTTCAGCCGTTCGCAGTACCAGCACAGCAAGGCCGTTTTGGTTAATGTTACAATGCCAGATCAGTCAATCATCCAGACTGTTGCCCCTGCAACTACTGAAAAGGCTGCTGCCCCTCTTCAGGAACCACATGTTTGTCTGGCCTCTCAACAGATACCCCTCCGTTGTGGTTGCACCTACGGTACGGCCATCTGTATCGCTGAGGCACGCAAGCCTCCCCACCAACGGCAAGGTCCATCGTTCATGTACTTACATGCCCCACATGAAATGTAAATATGGTGCGTGTGTTTCCACTTACATCCATGTTGATGGAAAAAATGTCTTGTTCATTTGATTTTGTGCTTTGGATGCTCTAGCCTACATCTATCACAATATTCTAAATGAATAATACAAAGCAAAATGGTTGTGCTCTCTCAATTGGGAGAATAGTGTCAAAATAGTAGCATACTGTGACAAAAAGAGGACATTTAAATGAATAATGCACATTGCGAACTTCAACACACACAGATTCACTACGCTATAATTGGAAGCTCTCTTCATTTCCTTCTGTTAAATTGTTCATTCATACTGTCACGCCGACAAATTCTTGGAGAGATGTGGTGGTCAGGAAAATAAAGCCAAAGTAGAACTGAATAACTTATAATTAAAATAGATTTATTTTATAAACAGCACACAAAACACAATCAAAAAATATGTATGTTGTGACTAATTTCATCTGCACATATCAGATTTATCAAATCCATATTTTTGATTATTATAATCAAATTATAGTTTTTACTCTTTACAGCAGTGTTATTTATAAAACAGTACATACAAAGTTTTATAAGGCACAATAGGTCAGTCTAATAAAATGATTTTTATGTTCTGCAAACTTTTCCAGAACAAAAGATAAAAGATAATGATACACATAAAATGAAAATGATGACTACATGAAAGTAGAAATATATGTTTGTATGCATGTATATATGACTAACAACTTTTGTTCCTAACAGTATCTGCAATATGATTAATAACAGAAATAAACATTAAAATGGCAACAAACAACTTGAAACATTGTTCAATTCCCCCCCGTCTATCTCTCCCTCTCTCTAATCATGAAAACTACAGTGAGGTAGGACTACATCCAAACAAAATATTATAAGCACAGTATTACATAATAAAGGACTTCAAACCAATTAATTAACAATGACACATCAGAGCAGGGAACATCATAACATCAGCACTAAGAACATAAGGTCTCAGAATGTATGATGATTGGTTATGGTGCAGTGATGAAACAGAAATGACAGTCAGTATGCTTACACTTCTGATAAAGGTAGAAAAAAATCTATTACATTAATGCTATGTTAACATTCACATATTTGATTTCATGATCATTCATATTTGTACCAACTTTTCTTTCTCTGAACAAACGTTTGGCTGAATATTGAGGATTAATTCCAAATGTCATTGATTCAGTGTGTTTTTCTTTCTCCACACATCTCCATTCACGAACTTTTTTTTCCTCTAATGTAACTACTTGTTCTATACTCTGTTCAAAATTAATTAGACAGCTGTGAAAGAAGTAGTGGGATGAGACTCAACGCACAAAGCATTGCACTCATTCAGCCATCACTAGATGGCCTGTAGCTGCAGTAACCGTCTGCAGTTGCCAAACCATCACTTCACCACTACAACGTCTGCCACTTGCACTATGTTGTAGGATGGCTTCTGAGCTGTTGTTGCGGGTAAAAATTTGTGTGTTGTTACTATCGCTTCTTGTGTGTTGTGTGATACTGAATAATGTCAGAATCAAGTTCATCAATCATTACTCAGTGTGAAAGTTCAATGTTGCTTTCTTTGCCACGGAACTGTACTACAAGGTGAGCTGCTAGATAAAAATTCCGCTTTAGAGGCCTGCACTTTTAACAATTATTCTCGATAATGATCCCACCATTTTGTTTTTATTAGTAAGATGTCTACCATAGCAAAGTGAAAGTAGGTGTTGACTGACTGGTTTCACCACTGCATTGCTGACGTAAAGAGGCAATCTTTAAACGATGGAGCTTGCGCGACTAATATTTCTCCAGTCTCTGGACTGAAGACGACGACGACGACGACGACGACGACGACGACGACAACAACAACAACAACAACAACAACAATACTCACCAATGACCGTTTTAGAAAGTGACTTTTAAAGACTGGAAGAAAGCCAGCAACTAAATGATGTGTAGCTTGACAGAATGAAGCTATTTTAGAAAAACCAGTAGAGGACATGATCATGTTAAATTTCTGTGGTAGCAATGAGAGTGAGTTCAGCAGTTTTTTTCCATTGTCACTGCAAAAATGATCACAGTCAGATTCAGCTGATTGTTTGGAATGTGCAGTTTAAGCACCGGCATAGGAAAATCATATTTCTTTAAGTTTTGACTACTAGTGAGTAGAAAGACTATTATCAGCAATTAGGTCCAAATGAAGTTCACCTCAGGAACTTCACCTCTGTCACAAAAAATAAAACCCTATTTCTGTTTGCAATATAACTGCTGCAATACTAAGGTGGTTTATTTTCTATCACTAATTTTCCATCTTCCAAACAAATAAGTTTTCTCACATAAATTAACAAGCATAAAGTCAGAAACAAGAAAGAAGTTTGTAAAACTTTTGACTCATCAGCAGATAATTACTCATCATATTTTACTTGTATTATTTCATATAAGTGGTCTCTGAAGTATTCTGGTTTAGAAAGACAGAAGTATGATACAGTCCTGAAATTTAAAACCCATACTGTGTTCACCTAAATTCAGCTACAAGAAAGTTTCCCCAGTTCAAAAATTCAATACTGTTATCAATTAATGAATTTTTGTAAACTTTTCATACAGTTCTTAATAAATTGTTGCTGTAAATAAAACTGAAATGAAAACATAATGCAGCATGTCCAGATCGCCCTGATGCTAGTTCCATATTTGCATACAGAAAGAATAGTGAACGAATTTCGAATGAAATGTAAGATTCAGTATGTGTTCCATGCGGGATGTGGCGAGTCCATTTTGCACCTCCAAGTTCTACTGCCCAAGTGTCAATTCTGGTGTAATACCCAAAGCAACATAGTTCTAAACCCTTCTCCTCACAAGATCCAATATGCTTCATCCTCATTCACCTGTGATTATTTCCAAAATACTCCTTCCCATTTTCTCCAACTCTATTCATTTCTGTCAGAACTCTGAAATTAAAAATAAAACTCACATCTAATCTTGGAAGTCATGGCATCCACATTTTATCTTGACTGAACTGACAGTACTGTTGGGACAACACTCTGTAATAATACTTTTAGAAATGGGTTGATGAGACAGTTGTTTTAATTTTTCTGAGGAATAATTTACTGGAAACCAATGTTCATCAATCATCTGAATTAATCCTCAATAATGTGAAGAAAAGCAAAACAATGGTGGTGAGCACTGCTTAGTGCATGACTTGCCATTTTACATAACTTTAGTAACTTAATCTACAATATTAATGTACTTAACCCCAGTACATGCATATAATTTATTGCTTCATGTACAAATGCCTTGTATAATGTAGATATGGACAACATAATTATGTTATTCGAAATATTACTGTGCTGTTTAGTGCCATTTTCATCCATCTTATAAATTTGAATGGATCTTGGCAAAACTGTTAAGTAGCTTTGTATGTTTGTTTATAAATACAGTCTCCAATCATATTCCATTAGCAAACATTTTTTATTCTCCCACTTGCTTGCAACACATGCTGCTATGTTTAATAAACAATAACCTCTCATTATTCAAGTTTATAAAATCAGTAACTTGCCCTCTGTTACATAAAGAAGGGGCTAAACTTTAGTCTAACATAACCCCTGAAAGAGACAGCTGTACATGTGAATTATCCTTGAAAAAATGGTGTACTAGGCTACCAAATCATATACCAAATGCTACATAAATTATAAGACATCTTTAACATTTCAAACAACAAATTATATTCCTGAAAATGACTGTACAGCATATTAATATCAAATATTTTATGCCAGTTTGAAATGAACCTTCAGTTTTAAAGAATTTACTCGTTTTAACATTATCACAGCACTGAAATATCTGTGTGAAGGAACTCACTCTTAAGTAATATAACAATGGAAATGTATATTTACAAATAAATTAAGTACTTGAACTGATAGTAATTCTATGGAGGCAAAGCACACAGACAATATCACCACTCCAAAACAATGATTCTCCAAAAGGCACTGATGACAACTATATTCCATAAAATTTTTGTAAATGAGTACAGTGCTATATCCTGTAACAACTTACAATTGCCCTGGGCTACAGAGCAATAATGCCATTCATCAATAAAAGTATAACATTTATTATAATAATGGAAATTCCAAGATGGAATCCAAAAACAAGAGGGATAACAACGATTTACGTACATCGCATTGATTGCATAGTTGTAAGCTGTCATGTGTCTATGAACATTCCATCCACCAGCTGTAAATTATATGGTTGCAATTCCTCATTTTTGTTTGAAGTAAAAGTTTCATTTCCAATGGCCCTTTTTGTCCAACTTACATTGGAGACACATACTTTTACAAGTGACTGTGAGACTGACACATCACATGTTTACCCATACAAAAAACAAATAAAAGACGAATACATAACTGTATGAAGCCAACTTATTGCAAGAACTGTATCCTTGCTCATTTGAAATTGGAGGTGATAGTTACCAGACCATACGGTAATTCACAAAACTAATCATTTAGAGCACATGAAAGTTTAGCTGGTTACATGTAATGTGTGGATAAGCTCCAACACAACCAAATGAAGATAACATGCTTTCTTTGAACAACACTTGAATGGAAACAAAGATTGACTAGATCCAATTGTTTGATTTATTATGTACGTGCAACACCTACCAGATTGCATTTTCGTTTTGGTAACTTTTTCACGATCTCAAAATTCTTAGATACAGCAGCAGCAGCAGCGGCATGTAAAAGAGGTTACTTTCCACAAATGCTTAAAATTTTTTGGCACTATATGTACCATTACACAAGGCAAGGCTCTTTGAAGATGGCATAACAAAAGCACATGAATCACAATAATTTTGATCATTTTTTGGAATCTCTAGTGAGTGGAAACTTTGTTTAATATTACCTTACTCAGTCTCACACTTAATACCAAGTTAACAATCAGTCATTACCTACTGTCAGATGAAGTCATCAATGTAATTCACTTTATTTGTGACACATGCAAAAGCTGACAATCCGATAATTCTAACAGTTTTTACTGTTACTTCCAACAGAATAAATGTTTTTTCAATTATAAGACACAATATATGATGAAAATTAGTACATTTGATTAGAGTGAAGTTTGCAGTGAAAGAAATTAAAAATCTGTTTATCTTGTCAATTAAATAATAGGAACTGGCATATTTGTTGAGAACCTCATGAATAAATAATATTGAAAGTCTTATCATGTCCTAAATATACACTCAAGACTTTATAGTGAATATTAGCAGAGTATTTACTACATTTCATAATAAATACACAAAAGGCAATGAGGACCCTGTCTATTTTACTCTTATACTAAAAAAACAACAGTCTTTTACATAGAATAAACATGCCATAAAACAATAAACAGAATGGGTTGATAAACTCTAGCTTTCAGTACTGAAGGCTACAACAGCCAACAAAAAAAGATGAATGGGTTAGAAGAGACTGAACTATTCATAAATTTCATAGGAACATTGCCAAGTGCATGGGGAGAGGAAAGAAAGGAACATGAGGGAAATCCGAGCAAAAATCCTGAATGGTCTCATTTCCTCCCACCAATTACTTTGTTTTGATGGATGATGTAGCCTTCGGTTCTGAAAGTTTGCATATGTGTCATTTCTGTGCTTGCTACTTTCTCTGCTGCCACTTGGTAACTAAAAGTTGTTTCTATGTTTACTTATTGCAGTTTCAGTTTAGAGAGTCCTCTTCTTATACAGATCACAAACAACAGTACCTATTACTAACCAAGTGATGGTTGCCAGCAGTTCACAGCTAACATATGCACATGTAACTGAAAATTGCCTGTTTCATCAAGCTCATCAAGATCAATAATTTATCATTTGAAACACATAATGGATTATAAACACAATCTGGATCCATAACACTATTGTGCATTAATACACAGTTAAGTTCAACAACATACAAAAACACAGAAAATGCTCTGCTGTATCACTTCTCAAAATACAATATCTTGCATAAAAAGGAGCCAGAAACACCAAATGGTAACAGGAGTAAGTTGTTTTGCTACAAACTAATTGATATGTTGCTGATTACCAGCAAAAGACTAGAAAGCACTATGCAGACATATGAAATGATGTAAAAACTTTTCTACCTAGGGAGTGAAAACCATTAGCATGGTGTGTGTGTGTGTGTGTGTGTGTGTGTGTGTGTGTGTGTGTGTAGCATAGCACAGGAGAGTCTGAGAAAATACAAATAGAAGAAAAGAAAACCAGAACAACTAAGAAAGTACAGATTATAATTGACATTTGAGTCCTGTGAACCAGTAAACGTAGCTTCCAATTATTGTAGCTTGCACATGCTAATCTGGATATAAATACTTCCCACATTAGTAGTACTTCCATTTGTTGCAGCAGTGCCTGTGTACAGGAGACATTGCGATGGTAAATACATAACGCGTTATATTTGTGGTGTCATATCTGAAAGAATGGTCACTACATGTACAATTAAGCCAATGAACTCTTCAGTGCAGATGCACATGAGGCTCAAACTCTTGGGGGAATTGGTGAGATGCTGCAAGTAATGAGACTAATGAGGAGGAGAACCACATCAGTAGTGTGTAGTATAAACTGAGAATTTGGATCTGACAGGATGTGTGATAGGGTAGCCCATTTGGTTGTGGTGATACATGTGCCCAGTTGGCACAATGGTCAGTGCATCTGCCTAGTAGCAGGAGACTTGAGTTCAAATCCTGGTCCAGCACCAACTTTCCATATACCCCATTGATATAAATCAATGCCCACTGGCAGCAAACTTCTTTAATTTCTTTGTGCCTTGATAAAGCAATGACTTACCTAATGGCATCAGTAACAAGTATGTGTATGACTTTTGCATTTGAAACCAGTAACTTTTATTTGAAACTTATGAAATTTGGATTTCATTTGAAAATTAAATACCTTGTGCATTGCGATCACTGAACGGTGCCACAAATATTATATGGAATATTTTTAATACACACTTGAAATCAACTCTAAAAATCTATGCGTCTCAATTGGACTCTACAGTGATTCACAGTTTCTCACATCCTTCATGAAAACTATAAATACAATAAAAGATTTGTTTATACACCCTTTAAAATAGGTGAACAATGGAAAATCCAGGATGGAATAACGACAATATTATCAATTGGATAGACTGCTACTGACCTTACAGAGGAGACAGTGAGTTGCAGACAGGCAAAATGAAAGATGGCTATGTCAGTATCTCCGTCCATATCAAACCTACCAACCATCAGCAATACCCCCACTTTGACACCTGCCACCCATTCTATACCAAGAACTCCCTGCCATATATCCTAGCAACCAATGGCCATTGCATCTGTAATGATGAGCAGCCCCTCACCAAGTACACTAAGGATCTCACTGAGGCCTTCACAAACAGAAATTACCCTCTCAACTTTGTACAGATACAGATCTCCTATGCCTTGTCTCTCCAATCCCTTACCACCTACCACATTCCCACTGTCTAGCTACAAAGGAACACTCTCCTCATGACTCAGTACCACCCAGTACTGGGGCAACTGAATGATATTCTCCACCATGTTTTGACTAATTCTCGTCGTGCCCTGAAATGAGGAATACCCAACCCACTATCATCTCCACTCCTCCCACACAAGAACAAAACCACTGTCCACCGAATGTACCTAACATCCTTGTCGATATCTGCTCCACCCCTGCTCCCAACTCCTTGTTTCATGGCTCATATCCCTGCAACAGATCTAGATGCAGTATCTGTCCCATACACCCTCCTACCATCACCTCCTCCTGGCTGGTCACAGGCATCATCTATCACATCAAAGGCAGCGTTACCTATGACAGCAGTCATGTGACCTACAAACTAAGCTGCAATCACTGCATTGCTTTCCACATGGGCATGACAACCAACAAGCTGTCTGTCCGCACTAATGGCCACCGACAAACTAGGGCCAGGTGACAGCTGGACCACCCAACTGCTGAACATGCTGCACAACACTTGTCACTGTCCTTCACTCACCTATCCCCTCCTTTGCTTCCACTCCAACACTAAACGACCTTCTTTCTATTCCTCCAACACACCCACTAGTCTTTTCCCCCTGCTCCACTTCTCTCCTTCCCCACCACAACCTCTCCCCTCAAACATACCGACAGAGCTACGCAAGCACGACTCACGCCCTGTCCCCACAGCTTTAATTCTGCCAGTACCTCATCTGCCTGGGGGATGTTTCCAGAATGAAATCTTCAATCTGCAGCAGAGTGAGCACTGATATGAAACTTTCTAGCAGATTAAAACTGTTAGCCAGACTGAGACTTGAACTCGGGAGCTTTGCCTTCTACCGAGCACTTGCCTGCGAAAGGCAAAGGTCCTGAGTTCGAGTCTCAGTCTGGCACACAGTTTTAATCTGCTAGGAAGTTTGTCTTTTTGTTGTGCATGTCTCGTCTATATGGTGAGTAACACACTGTCCCTATCATGATACTGTCTTTAAAATAGTTGTTCTGACATTTCCTGTAAATCTGATAACTATGTTCTATAAGAGTCTTAAAACTATAATATGAAAAAAGTATGCCAACACACTATAAAACAAGAACAAAAAAATTAGGAAAGTATCTCTGTCAGTGGATGTATTAAGCACTCTCCTTTAAAGTACAGATGTGAATACGACTGTGAATTTCATCTTAAATTAGTTGCCACTACTGTGGCACAATACAAAGATTTTTAGTATATTCTGAGTGCTTTTTCACACACATCAACAAATTCCATGTTGGTTTACACTTCTCCTTCAAGCACTTAAACACAAGTGAAAATTTTGAAACATATGGAACACAACTTTCACAAGCTGTACACAAGTAGTACACAACTTTCCGGCATTTCAGAGTAAAGCAAAAATGTGGTATTGGGAAGAGTTTACTTCCATTACAATCACTGAGACCTTGGTGTGAGCTAACCTGAAGTTGTAACAAGCAATAAAGAACAGTTATGGAGACATAATTCATTGCACGCTAACTGAATTATTATAAGTAGTACCAATCAATTAATATATGAAACAGAGTTGAATCATCTTCTTCATGAAGGGTACCACTGTCTAATATTTATTAAAAAAGACTGCATACCTTCAACAGAGTTGCATCACACTGATTACCTGAAATGTTAGCTATGATAATTAATTTTATGGAGTATAAGATGGAAACAGGGAGTTTATCAACTCCATGTTATGGAAAAAACCAATAGTAAGCAGAATAAATGGAAAATATGTCAGTTTCCTAATTGCAAATCAAAAGGCGAAAGTTATGATACTTTAACAAGCATCCATTTCTATGACAACTGGTGTCAAAAGTATCATACATGTGGAAGGACAGTAAACAGCTTTAGCAACCTTATTTTCATTGTTTACTGTCCTATATGCAATGTATTTCTGACGTTCTCTCTAAAATCTGAGTAGCTATTATGAAGTGGTGACTCACTCACATGGTTTTTAATGGCATTTCTGTAAAAAAGATGAATTAAATATTCTCCTTTGCTCCATATATGTACCAAATGCACAGAAATAGTACTACATTCTCTCCCCAATTAAACAGTAAGATGTTGAATGCACTGTATACAACATTTATCTGTTAGTATGATTTTAGTGATGATAGAAAAGTTATACTCTTTTTAACTGTGTAGCTCTACAGGAGTACAAGTTTGTTCTTTTTATTTCTGATTACAGTAATTAACAACAATGGTTGTTAAGTAGTTACGATCATCTGGAACACCAAATGATAAAATCAGAAAATGTGCAAATATTTTACTAATGCTTCAAATATGGGAATAATATCTGAGATGTAAATATATGGAATCACAAAGAAATAGAATAGGTCAAGTAGAAGGTTGCATTTGGGTTTCCTGACAATGCTTGCTCACTGCTCATCAGCTGACTTTTGCCCTATGGTGGTGAGATGTAGATCTATATTATTACAGCATAATCTCTTCATTGATCTTATAAGACACTATTGCCCTTTGAATTCATGACACTGTGAGTGAACTAAAGTAATTTAGTCTGCTTAACCACCCACAAACAAGAATTTTAATATCTGACCTACAATGAAGAAAAGAGTCACCAAGTAATACAATGAGGAAGGAAGCAAAATTAGGGCTTAGTATCCTGTTGCAAGCACAGATGGAGTACAAGCTTGAATGGGAGAAGAGACTGGCCTTCCCTTTTCGAGGGGAACATTCTTGAATTTGCCTTATGCAATTTAGGAAAATCCCCAGGAAACCTAAATATAGAAGAGCAAATGGGGATTTGAACTGCCTTCCTCTGGGGTGAAACTCCAATGTCCTAACATTTGTTTACTTCGCTCTGAATAAATGAATTAGTCCTTTGCTAGTAATTTGAAATCTCTCTTAGTTTCCAAAATGTAGTCTGCGGTGAATGATACTACAAAGAAACTGGTCCAGAAAAAGGAATCAAATAATGATAGATAAATTGATATTGCCACATTTAACTGAGACATTCTCAAGACTAGAATTCTGATTTAAATTTGGCACAATGACTAGTTCAATCTTAATCAGTTATATAAAGCTCAATTAAAATCTGTGGCAACAGAAATGTCTTTCAAAAGTTTGTACAGTAACTAACAGGCTTCTTGAACAATGCTACAATAGCATTAATTATTTTATCTTTCTGTAAGTGTATCATCCACCCAAACTGCCCAAAAATAAATTGCTAAATATAGACAGTTTATCACAGCCTTGGTGCTGTGGTAGGTGTTTATGAACTAACAGTTCTTGCACTGAAGATTACATTACATTTCTTCTTCTTCTTTTTTTTATCTGCTCACTTGCAGAAGATGTGGAAAAAGGTAAAAAAGGGGAACAAGTAGTAGGAAAGTGAAAAGGAATAGAATGTAATACATGCAAAGATGCTGAATTCAATAATTTTTGCCAGAGAAATGTTGAAGATGCCAATAAAATAACAAATAACATGGTTCTGGTTAACTACAAATAATGCAGAGGAAAAAATAACGATGTAGAGTTGTAATATACATGATGCTGGAATATGTTGCATGAAATGCAATTGATAAAAATATTCATTAAAATGCTGTCTCCCTTCTGTTCTGTTAAAAATATGAAGAAACATGAATGTGCGAAAAATATACCAGAAATGAAGTCAAACAGCACTGTTGTGACTATTACACTTTTCTTTATGAAAAAAACCCTAAAACTTTTTTATTCTTGATGTAAGCCTCTATTATTTCCTTTTTACCACCATTATAGGTTTCTCTTATGCAGTATGGTCACGAAACATATTCTGCAAATGAAGAATAAATTAGTTTGTGAAGTATATATACTGTATAAGTAATTTATGAAACAATAACCTGATCATGTGAAATGAGAAATGTGCCAGAAATATATACATTAAGACACTAAACTCATGGTCATCATTGTGTGAAATACTATTAGGGTACTGTCTTAGCTTCTGGCTAAAATCGGCAGCAGCACTGTTTGTACCTTGGTCACCTGTGTGCTAGTACTGAGATCACAATTGCATCAACAGAAAGATCAACACTGAAGCTATGAACATACTGGATGTGAGACATAAATAAAAAAAATTCTGCTGCGAGTTAATTCGAGTTCTTTCTCATATCTTAATCTCTAATAATATGGCATGTCACTGATATTTCTTTTCTCTCTCCACATATAAAAAATCTTTCGAATCCAGCTTGACACAGTTACAAGATGGTCATCTACTTGTGCTGGACACAGAGTCATATGACTAATTAACAGTACCAACATCATTCACTGAAACTTGGTTTTCTGTGTTGAACAGCAGCTGTTTCCATTACCACTGGAATTACTATCACCATCACCAGCAGCATCCAAGTGCAGAGAGAGTGCAGCACGTAAGGAGTTTCTTGCACCTGTACACCCACTTTGTAGAACCTATAACAAAACACCAAAATGCAACACATGGTGCTACCTCTCTCTTTTTTACATTTGCAGTTTCAGTCCACTCTGCTACAAAAGCTTTGTGTATTTCATTAACTGAAAACTAAATCTCTCAGCAGGTGCAACAGCCATGTTTGTACTGCAGACACTAATTGTAATTACGTTATGAATATGTAAAAAACACCGACATAAAAAAATCATGGTAAATTCATGTGTATGACAATAGCCCATGCAGATACACAGGTGGGCTTGTTTAGTTACACCCACACTGTAAAAAAATTCTAGCAGCTGTCTCTTCGGCTTGTCCTGGCACCATTCATGATGAAATAGTTCACGGCTGAAAGATCAGCTGTCAGTGTCCAACAGGTACAATATTTTGGCAAGCGACCACATTGCCATCATCAGGTGTGCTGATGATCTGACCACTTGGGGCCAGCCCCTTTACTCAGATCTGCTGTTGTATCTCCTGTCCCTGCTGAGAATCTTCTGCACCATTCCTCCCACCAATAAACACTGTTGTATCCTACATCCACGCCAATGTACATATGATGCTGGCACCACTGCTATTCCTCCACCTGCCCCAGAAATCAGTTTATTTTGGAATATCTCCTTCCTTTTTATAACCACACTAATTTTGGGTTCCAGGCCTTACTAAGGATGCAGCTGCTATTACAAATGACCAGCACTTCTCTTAATCAGATTCCAGTAGATTCTTTAATGACACAAACCCATAAGTTAGATGACTGTCAGAATTTGAGTATGACTGTAGTCCTAGGTCTTTTTTGACATAACCAAGCAGTGCCCGTGTTTTAACTGGTGGGCAGAAGACTGTCTTCACTTTATGTTCTCAGAGAACTCATATTATATTTGCAATTAATGCCCACAAAAAGGAATAAATGCAATGGACATCTCCTTCCAAGGGTCCTCTTCTGTTTCTGCCTGCTGTATAGTGGGTGTAGGACATAGACTCTCTGAATTTGCCACTCCTTGTAGCCGTTCTGCTGAAACACCATTCTCTGATGTTTAAGTTCTTGGTGGAGACTTTCACTGTTAGAGAGGGTGCAAGCCCTACATACCAATGTTTTGAGCATATCATTCCTCTGCAATGGGTGATGGCAGCTGTCCCCAAGTACATTTAGGTTGCATTTGGAAAGCAGAGCACTCCATCCACTTTGACTTCCATGCTAAAATTGATGTTCCTGTGTATGAAACTGAGATGTACGAGGTATCATTCAACTTGTCTCTTTCATAAGGAAGGTGTGGCCAATGCATTTATTCTTTTTGTAGTGCATACCTGGAAAGATAGGATGTACTCTCCTGAAACACCAAGTGAAGATGGTCTTCTGCCCACCAGCTAAAACACAAACAGTGCTTGGTAGTGTCAAAGACAACTTCAAACCATGTAAATATGGGGTGTATAGCATACCCTGCCAATGTGGCAAGATTTATATAGGTCAGATGGTGCTTATTGTTGAAGATTGTTGCTGAGAACACCAACAACACATCAGATTGCAAGACCCAAACAACAGTCCTGGAACAATGCCTATCGGAATTACTCAGAATGCATTACTAACTTCTGGAACTACATCATTAAAGAATCTATCATAATTCAATTAAGGTAACCGCTGATCAATCATGATAGCAGCTTTGTCCTTAGTAAGTCCTGAGAACCCGCAGTTAGTCTGATTAAGAAGAAGCAAGAGATACCTCACAATGAACTGACTTCGAGGACAGGCAGAGCAACAGCAGAGGTGCCACGAGCACAGTTTCTAGGTCGTGAATCTAGGACAGAGCAATGTGTCAGCAGGAGAGAGATGATGGGCACAGATGACAGACAGAATGACTAACTGGAGAGAGAAGAGATATAAGGACCACACTGACTGCTTGTTTCTGTTGAAGTCACCCCATTCAGGATTGTTAGAAAACTTTCTATCCAACCGCATATGTCATTGGATAGACCGTAAGCGTGCACTTTTTGGAGCAAGCGACGGTGCAGAACTGAGTCAAAAGTCTTTCGAAAGTCAAGAAATATGGCATAAACCTGGGAGCCGGTACCTTGAGCCTGTTGTATATCATGCACAAAGAGGGCCTGCTGTGTCTCGCATGATGGCTGTTTCCTAAAACTGTGCTGGTTTCTGCAGATGAGCTTCTCAGAGTCTAGAAAGGTCATGTCTGAACACAAAATATGTTCCATGATTCTACAACAAATTGATGTCAGTGAAATTGGCTGGTAATTCTGTGCATCCCATTTTCTACCCTATTTATAGACTGCTATGACCTGGGCCTCCTTCCAGTCCCGTGGAACTTTCTGCTGTTCCAATGGCCTCTGATAGATGGTGGATAAGAATGCTGCTATATTTGTAGCATAGTCAACATATAATCTTACGGGGATACCGTCTGGGCCAGATGCCTTCCTGGTGTCTAAGGATCTTAAATGTTTTACAATCGCAGATACACTAAACACTATGTCAGCCATCCTTGCGTTTGTTCGAGAATTGAAAGGGGGAATGGTGCTGCAGTCCTCTACCGTAAACAAGTTTTTGAAAGCTAGGTTTCGAATTTCAGCTTTCTGTTTATCATCATCAGTTACATTACCTGTACTGTCAACAATAGAAGGTATTGAATTATTTGCAGCGTTCGTAGATTTTATGTACGACCAAAATTTTTTGCGGTTATTTTTAGAATCTGCAGGTAAAATATTGCTTTCAAATTTGTTAAAAGAATCTCTCATTGTCCTTCTGACAGCTGCTTTCATTTCGCGTAATTTCTGTTTGTCAGCGGGGCAGTGACTATGTTTAAAACAACTGTGCAAAATTCTCTGCTTTCTCAGCAACTTCCTAATACGTTTCTTGTACCAAGGTGGAACCTCCCCCCCCCCCCCCCCCCCATACTTTTGCTGGACACATACTTCTATAGCACGCTAGGCACATACTTCTCTAGCACATGATGGACAATACCTTTAAACTCCGACCAAAGATGCTCAATGTCTTTGTTCCCACAGTGAATGCTTGGAGTTGACTATGAAGATATTCATTAATGACACTTAACGCTGTTTCTTTGTTTTTTTTGCAACTTCCACAGACATAGAAGCCACAATGACATTATGGTCGCTAATACCTTCTTCTAGATTAACTTCCTCAAAAAGATCAGGTCTGTTTGTTGCCAAGATATCTAATATGTTCCTATCTCGAGTTGGTTTTCTATCCCATTGCTCAAGGTTGTATGTTGAGAGTGCTCCTAGAATAACCTCACACAAATCTTTGCTTCTGCCCCCTGTGATAAACGTGTAATTTTCCCAGTCAATGAATGCCAGTTAAAGTCTCCACCTATAACTAATGGATAATTTGGATATTTATTTCCTATGTACTCAAGACATTCCCTGAAATGTTCTGCGACATTTGTTGTGGATGCTAGCGGTCTATGAAAACAGCCTAATACAATGGTCAATCCTTGTCTGATTGACAGCTTTATCCAGACTATTTCACAGTTTGACCCAGTATCAATCTCAACTGTGTTTAAACAGCTTTTAACTGCAATGAACACACCACCTCCCATAGCATCAGTCCTATCCTTCCTAAACCTTGTCCAATCAGAGTTAAAAATTTCACTGCTTTTTATGTCTGGTTTCAACCAGCTTTCGGTACCTAATACAACATTGGCACTGCTACTGTTTATTTCGGAGAGTAACTCGGGGATCTTGCTACAGACACTTCGAAAATCTACTAACATGAGATTAAGCATATTTAAATCCTTTAGAAGGACCTGTTTAGGCGAACTAACAATTTTTACAGTTGGCACAACCACATCCGTGACATGAACTGGTAATTTTTCAGGCCCACGGTTTGTTTCCCGTGGGGAGGAACCTAATCTAAAAAATCCCCATGAATATTACATTGTTCATCCTCCTCATGCGCTTTAGCACACTCAATACCAACACTAAACATGAACAGCACTAATGCACTCTTGTGGCCATTGTACCTGTCAGAGAATTGCGACTAATCATTTACATACCCACTGATGGTGTGTATGTGTATGAAGTTACACTGACATTTGACCATGTCTCCTGAGCGCTTCACTTATTTATCACGCAGTGCATATATATGAATATAATAGAGGGAAACATTCCACGTGGGAAAAATATATATAAAAAACAAAGATGCTGTGACTTACCAAACGAGAAAGTGCTGGTACATAGACACACACAAATTTCACGCTTTCACAACCCAAGGTTGCTTCATCAGGAAAGAGGGAAGGAGAGGGAAAGACGAAAGGATGTGGGTTTTAAGGGAGAGGCTAAGGAGTCATTCCAATACCGGGAGCGGAAAGACTTACCTTAGGAGGAAAAAAGGACAGGTATACACTCGCGCGCACGCGCACACGCACACACGCGCACGCACACATCCATCCGCACATATACAGATACTGGCTGACATATGTAAAGGCAGAGGTTGCCAGAAAATGGGAGCACACACATATTTACACAAATACTCAGACACATCTCATGCACACATGACTGCTGTCTCCAGCCACTGCATCAACTGTCTCTGAGAATCAGATTGAAACAACCCACTGCTCATGCCTCCCTGCCTCTCATCAGCAGCTGCTCAGCTAGGTGGAAAAAGTGGTGGCAGCACTGACTGCAAGCTGAGGTGAGTGGTAGAAAGGGGAGAAGCAGTGAGAATGAGGGAGTAGGGAAGCAGCACACACACTCACCTGCACCCAGCCATCAAGAATGCATGACATCTCAGTAAACAAACTATTTCATCTACGGAGACGAAAACGAGTTTTTTTCCCTTTTGTTCCCAAATTCCTCTGACACATTTGAAGTTCCCTGATTTCCAGAACTTGAGGCAAACCCGAATTATTTTCCAACTTTATTCACACAGTGAAGTCCCTATATTTTACTTTTTAAATTGTCCGTCTGATATTTAGCATGGGGCAGATCATCAACGTGCCAATAAGGAAAGATGATAATTCCCATAAAACAGCTAAACTTGCGATGTTTTTCACATGTCCAACTACAATATTGTATAATAAAGGTAATTATCTGCCATGAGCCTTTGCAGAGCTCAAATTAAAATTTTCAGTTCATACTCTCTTTTTAAGTTACATCTGTCATCTTATATGGGAAATAAACATTACAGATGTACTATATACATTTAGTCTGGTTTTAGTAGGGTGATCAACTCTCCTGTATTTCCCGGGATCTCCTGTATTACAGCCCCTTTTTTTTATTATTTTTTTTTTTTTTTAAAGAACCTGCCAACTCGCTTATTGACTGACTGTTTCTCTCATATATTTTGTCAGTGATCACTGTTATAAAGATTAATCCCATGAAGTACTATCAATAGTTCAAATTGCCCGATTGACAGATCTTGAAAAGTTTTAGAGTAATAATTGATATTATTGTCTACATATAGTCTTTTTTCTGTTCGTGTTTTTGGAGAAAGAAGTTGTCTGGCTCAATGGAATGTGAGAAGCGGAGAAAGAATGACATCTCTATGCGTTTTGAGGGGTCATGAGAATGGGAATGTCATTTGTTTCTTGTCCAGCATTGGCAAACCTTGGAAGTGCTCTCCTCATACCGATCAGCAGCTACAGTGAGTTCCGTGAATATGGTGAAAACAGGTACAGAAAGAAAGTAGGATTAAAATTTTAAAACACAAAGAAATTGATGTGCTACAGCATAGTAAAATGAGAGGCTTTGTACCAATAGCCGCAGGATCACATGCTCTCACAGAAAGAGCTTTTTCTCTTATGGACTAAACAGAGAAACAGCATCAGGGTACAGCTGATTGAGTCAGTAGACTAAAAATTGCAGAATTCTGCAGCTTCTATAATTAAGTCCTTGTAGAGTAGACATATACATGTGGAAATTTGTTAAATTTTATTGTGGTTATATTTGTATATTATATGCCATAAAATAAATTTGTTTGTTTAGATTATATCAGATTCATTTATGGTGGTGGTGGTGGTTAGTGTTTAACGTCCAGTCGACAACGAGGTCATTAGAGACGGAGCGCAAGCTCGGGTGAGGGAAGGATGGGGAAGGAAATCGGCCGTGCCCTTTCAAAGGAACCATCCCGGCATTTGCCTGAAGCGATTTAGGGAAATCACGGAAAACCTAAATCAGGATGGCCGGAGACGGGATTGAACCGTCGTCCTCCCGAATGCGAGTCCAGTGTGTCAGATTCATTTATTTATTGTGACACAATGTCTTAAATCTCCCTTAAGCATCAAGTATTCACACGATATTTTAATACACGAACACAACGAACACATATGTAATTCATCGCACCATAAGATAATTTTTTAAAACATACTTTTTCTTTCCTTCTAAATGGATAAAAATTCAGTGTTATTTTGATTGTCTTTTATTCCCAAGTATCTGATTTTTGAACTTTCAAGTTTAGGTAACCTTCTAAAGACAGGCATAATATTTTAAACATCTCATGGCATAAAATGTTCATTCTTTGTTGTCCTCTTTACAGGACACGCAGATAACTTTGATGTGCTTTTTACATACATGTTTGGAAAAAAATCACATATACTATAGAATGCCTGCTGTCATTTATACTTAGCCACATGTGACTACTTCTTTTGTTAGGCAGTGGTAGCTTGTCTTGTTCTTCACATTCTTGTGTGCTGGCACCAATCTCTCTCTCTCTCTCTCTCTCTCTCTCTCTCTCTCTCAGCTACATAGAGATTTACTATCTGGCATAGATTTTGATGTATATATGAACTGTTAATATTTTGCACAGTGAAGCTAATTAGTTAAGTCCTTAGCCACATTCTTCAGACATTCACATCTTCTAACTTTATTACCAGAACTCTTCTCTTTTCTCTGGTGAAAGTACATACATTTACACACCCAACCACACATGCACTGAAAAGTACACATCCACAGCCACGGTGAGACTGACTGTTGAATCGACAGCAGTTGCCTGTGCACTGGAAGTGGGGATGGGATAGAGAAGGATGCTTATGATGAGGAGGGGATAGCAAGATAACGTCATGCTGGTCTTTTGACAGATAACACAGTGGCTGCACAGCAAGACAAAAGGAGTTCTGAGGGTACAGCATATAAGAGGCAGAGAGAGGAAGGTGGCAGGGGAGGGAGAGGAGGAAAGGGGAGGCAGATAGAGATGAAGATGGGGAGAGGAAGATCCTCCATCTTCATCTCCACCTTCCTCTCCTTTCCATGCTTCCCAATTCCCCCCCCCCCCCCCCCCCCGCCACCACCACCCCATCTCTTACATGCTCTATACTCTGAACTCCTTTCAACTTCAGCCACTAAGTCACCTGTCGATAGACTACCTCACACTATCCTGCTATCCCTCCTCACCTCGTGCATCCTTTCCTACCCCAACCCCCATCCCAACTTCCATCTGCATAGACAACTGCTATCGATAATCAACCGCCAGTCTCACGGTGAGAGTGAGCATTTGGGTGCCTGTGTGTATGAATTTGTGTACTTTCACTAGAGAAAGAGCAAGAGCTCAAAAGCTATTGTAAATACTGTTTCTGTTGTTTGTTTCTATGTGTCAAAGATCAGTCAGCTGTAGATGAGTGGTTGGCTTTACTTTATTTTACTTATGCCCCTTCCCTGCTTTTCAGCAGTCTCCCTTGATAAATAATAAGCTATGACCAACTTGTAAAGGCCAACTATGAATAATAATGATATCATTCACGACCAAAATATGCCAGGAAGAAAATGTTATTTACATGGGAGAAGTACCTGTGAAGAAATGAAGTGATCCTACAAAAATCAGTATAAAAGCACACACTTTGTCATGATAAAAGCTGTACAGCATGGTTTAAAAACTACCATTCCTAAAAGGTTCTCAAAATTTCTTAAGTTTGTGATGTTTGTAGGAATAGCAGCACACTCTATCCAGAAGGCAGTTCTGTTTTGGCTGTACACTGGCATTTGTAATAAATGTGCTTTCAATACTAAGTGTTGTTCTTCACTGTAAACTCTGCTTTCAGATTTCGATTTGATTCTGGTTACACCATGGCTCTGTTTGGTGGAGATCCCATGTACTTGAAAATCAGCATCACTGTGGCTCCAATTAGGCAATGTAGAAGCCATCACATACATGGTTAGCAATCTGAACACAAGCAGTACATCCAGAATGGCTCCAATTAGGCAATGTAGAAGCCATCACATACATGGTTAGCAATCTGAACACAAGCAGTACATCCAGAATGTATTTTCATTCTGCAGCAGAGTGTGCACTCATTTGAAACTTCCATGCAGATTAAAACTACATGATAGACTGGGACTTGAACCTGCGACCTTTGCCTTTTGGTATATTCAAGAGACACAGGACTCCAAATCAACAATAAACCAGCTACACATCGGGCATCCATCAGTGTTTTCAGGAGATGCTGACCAGGAATGGCAAAATGGCTGAAAGTATTCAACTGAGTAGTCAGATACAACAAATGGGAGACATGATGTGCCTGACATGAGTGAACTTTTACATGGATGGCACAGTTCAGCAATGGTATGAGAACAATGTAAAGATGCTCAATAACTGCCACATATTTGAGAGAGAGGAAAAAAAAAAGTTTGGTGGAAATCAGCAGAGCAGGTCACCTTAATGGAAGAACAGGGCCCAACATCACAGGGAAACAACTCAGTCACGCATACGGAATGTTTTGGTCCTATGCCACTTAGTGATTCAAATAAGTCAGAAGATGACAAAATCTCACACCTAAGGAGAAACAGAAGACATGTATCAAGTTCTTCTGGTACATCGCATCACAACAACAGCAGAATTCATCCCATGGTACCAACACACTGACAAAATGCAACAGCAAAGAGTCAGACAAAAGAGGTATGACCAGCTTCTGAATAAGGTCCCTATGGCAGTTGTGGAAGCCTACCATGATCTTGCCTCTCTCATACAACAGTTTTTAGGAGAAGAGAGTCAGTATTTTATGGTATCCAGAACTGCTGAACTAAATAAGCAAGAGATAGCAGCTATGAATGCGGAGTTCACACACCAGGAGGGACAGAGAATGTTAAAGAAGAAGTGTATCAATCTTGAGCACAAATCTCAAGCTCCAGTAACACACCAGGAAGGATGGGCATAGCCGACTCTGACTTATGCTGCAACCATCAAATGACAACCCAGCTGCCTACCAATGCAGATACAACGAATCCCTCCACCATGTATAACGTGCCACAGAACAGACATTTGGAGGGGCAGTGGACAACACACTGGTGGTTTCCACTGTGGATGCTATGGACACATTATATGGTACTGTAGAAAAATAAGAGGAATTCTTGATGACTACTACACTGCCAGACATCAACTATCACAACAGTTCTACTCATGCCAGTCAACTGCACAAATTTGACCTCTGAGATGAAGCCTATCACTGTGCCCTGGTCAAGGCCACTTTTCAACATACTGTAGCTGTTCCTGTCTCTGTGAGAGGTACCAGCTACTCACGTAGCTGTCCAGTTCAGGAAAACTAAGTGAGGCAATCATCTATGAAGGTGAGACCACAAAAGAAGAAACTCCTCCATGCACAAGTCGCCAACATGTCAGGAAATCTCACTGACATCACCATCAATGGCCAACCTGAGAGGTTTCCTTTTCTGTAATGTAGAATGTGTATCATTGCCAGAAAAAGAAGACTATGTTCCATGAACTAGAAGTGATTGTGCTGACAGTTGCAAATGGGAAAGACAACCAGCTGACAGGACTATGTATTGGAAGAACAGCTATCAATGAGAGAACACAGCCCTTTGAATTTGTCGTTTTAGCAGAATGTAGTCATAATGTTATTCTCGGATGGGACTTCTTGTAGACACCAGACTATGGCACATCAGAGCTCCAGTTTGACTAAGCTACGCCAATAAGCACACATAACAAAGATTGCTCTGAGCAGTTATTTGCCATTAAAGACGTTGTTATCCTGCTGTCAACAACGAGACAAGTTCCAGTCATCAATCTAGATGATCAGTTGAACTATGCTATTATCTAAATGCCAATAGGATCCAGCCTGACCGAGGAACAATGGTGGCGTGTGTTGCCTTTCTGCGCTTATCTTTGGATGGTTTGAAATCCAGAGGTAAGAAGAGACAGACCAAGCAGCCCATGGTAAAACATTGTATCAAAACTGAGGATCATCCATCAATTAGCCAGTGTTCATATATGGTGTTGCTGGCTGAATGATGGATAATCTGGGAGGAAGCAGAAAAGATGCTGCATGATGACATCACTGGACACTCAGAGAGTCCTTTGTCCTCTCTTATAATCTTTGTGAAGAAGAAGACTGGCACATGACATTTTTGTGTTCACTACTGATAATCTGAAAGAAGTAATGAAAACAGCTATCTACCCACTGCTGTGCATTGATGACACCCTAGACTGCTTGAGAATAGCAAAGTATTTCTCAAGTAGGTAAATGTAGTCAGGCTATTGGCAAATTGAGGATGACAAAGCTGGCTGGAAAGAGACTGTCTTCATAACTCCTTATGGCCTCTATGAGTTCAGTGGTAAGCCATTTGACACCATGCTGAAGTGTGTTCAGACTGCATGCCAACATTTGAATCCAAAGAAGTGCCTTTTTGCTTCTCTTTCATGTTCTTGAAGTCGTATAACTGCAGTCTGGTTTTGGTACAAGTAGCACATAATGTTTTTCTCCCGGTATTTTATCACTATTACCTTCAGAATTTCAAAGAGTGTGAAAATTATTACAAGCTTTTCCTAGATCTACAAATGGTATGAATGCAGGTTTGCATTCCTTCAACCTATATTCTAAGGTTAGTCATAGGGTCAATATTGTTTGAAGTAACCCTACATTTCTCCAGAATCCAAACTGATCTTCCTCAATGTTAGTTTCTACCAGTCTTTCAATTGGTCTGTAAAAATTTTTTGTTAATAATTTGCAACCATGTATTATTAAACTCATTGTTCAGTAAATACACATGTGAGACCACCTGCTACTTTCAGTTAGGAGTATTCATTTTTCTTGGGGCTTACTTCACCTTTTCCATACCAAGTGGAATAGTACTGTCATGGTTGGTTCTCCCAACGATATTAATAGTTCTGAAGAAATGTTAACTACTCCAGTTGCCTTGTTTTGCTTAGGTCTTTCAGTGTTCCATCAAATTTTTCTCAAGATATCACATCTCCCTTCTCCTCTTTATCTGCTTCCTCTTCCCTTACCATAACATTGTCTTAATGATTGTTTCTTTTATACAGCTGTTCTGCATATACCTTACATGTTTCAGCCTTTCCTTCTTTGCGTAGTACTGGTTTGCTGTAGCACAATCACCACTTTTCACGCCATGCAGATATCGTGTCTAAATCAACTTGCAATTAGTTTTGATCTTCCAGTGATTTTACTGGATGATAAATGACATCATCTATAAACAATATAAGAAAGCTGCTCAGATTGACTCCTAAATCATTTATCTAGATTAGAAACAGTAGAGGGCCTATAATGCTTCTGCGGAGAATGCCAGATATCACTTCTGTTTTAAATTCAAACTCTCAAGTGTTATTCGTGGGTTTTGAATTGGGCCTTGTCTTTCATTCCTTTACTAATTTCACTATTCCATCTGTCAAACTCACCCAGTTGTCTTCTACTATGTTACCTTTTCGCCATTTCAGTTGACCTGAACCTTTCAGCACTTTTCCCCCCTTTCTTATCCTGGTCTCAAATTTCTGCCTTTCTGCAATTTTTCCAGCTCATAAACAATAAATTATGCACAGAGTCCGCATCTGCTCTTGGATGTGTTTTGCAGTTTAAAATACGGTTTTAAAATCACTCTCTTATCATTTTGTAATCTACCTGAAACTGTGCAGTACCTCCAGGCGTCTTCCACGTATACAACCTTTGTCCATGATTCTTGAAGTATTAGCAAAGATTAAATTAAGCTCTGTGTAAAATTCTACCAGAACACTTCCTCTTTCATTTCTTCCTCTCAGTTCACTTTCTGCTACTATTTTTCATTCTCTTCCTTTTCCTACTATTAAACTGCAGTTCATCACAAATTTCCATCTCCAGTAATATATTACATAATTTCCTTTATATTGTCATATATTTCCGCAATCTCTCTGCTATCTACAGAGCATACAGGCGCATATATTTATACTATTTGGTGAATTTTGTTCTTGTATGTAAATATTGGCTATAATGTATATTCACTGTACTGTTTTTAATTGTTCCCCCATATTTTTAGTTTCTTATCTAGTATTTTCCTACTCTTGTGTTACCCATACTGGTTTTGTGTGCATAATCCTGTGTGGATGAGGCCTTGCCTGTAGCTATCGAGCATGCAGGGTGCAGTTGTCTGCAAGTTGAGACTCACGTTGGTACCTATGATGCCTGTTGCCTGGATTCTGAGGCTATCTTCAGTTCTTATGGGTAGCTGGTGGAAGTGGAGAAGGCTGTTGGCCTCATGTGTATGGTGCAAGCAGAATTTGCAATTGGAGCATTGTTCCCAGAGTTGATAAGGTCCTCTAGTTTGGAGCCGAGTGGAGGGATTCACCCACAGCCTCTGTAAACTTTATGACAGTCTTGGCTGCAGATTTCTGGGCCTGACATTATGGGGTGGAAAGTTGTAGGACTTCTCTTGATAGGTCAGGGATGCACTGCACTAAGGAGGCAGTTACTCAGGTAATGAGTATTTGTGGAATGCACATTATTTTTTTAAGGCTAGGAGGTACTTTGAGGAATTCTGATGAACATTCACCAATTGACATGCTGACAGCAAAATCAGACTGTGATAAGAGTAAAGACACTATGATGGTCAAAATTTTGTCAGTAAATTGTTTATGTACAAGGGGTGGTTGAAAAGTTTCTAGCCTGAGATAGTTACCGTAATGTCTCACACAAACACCACCATTTACTTTTATGGTGACCCTTTGTGGACATGCAAGTCAAATTTTGTGGCTCCAGCTTAGTTAGTTTTACCGCTAGGATGCTTTATATACCATAGTGTGAGCAAAATGGCAAATATCGAAAGAATCAAGAACTGTGCTGTGACTGAATATCTTCATTTGAAGGGAATGACGTCCAAGGAAATTGTGGAGGACATGTGGAATACACTTAAGGACAGTACTCCATCTTGTGCAACAGTGGAAAACTGGGTGTCCAACTTCAAACATGGAAGAATGAGTGTGGAAGACGTGCCAAGGAGCGGAAGGCCTGTAACCATTGCCACTGATGAAACAGTGACTGCAATTCATGATGACTCCTTACCCTCTCCCTTAAAACCCAGATCCTTTAGTCTTTCCCTCTCCTTCCCTATTTCCTAATGAAGCGACCGTGGGTTGTGAAAGCTTGAATTTTGCGTGTGTGTTTGTGTTTGTTAGTGTCTCTATCAACATACCAATGCTTTCATTTGGTAAGTTACATCATCTTTGTTTTTAGATATACACAAATGATCTAATGAACAGGGTGAGCAGCAATCTGCTGCTGTTTGCTGATGATGCTGTGGTGTACAGGAAGGCGTCAAGTAACTGTAGAAGGATACAAGATGCCTTAGCCAAAATTTCTAGTTGGTGTGATGAATAACAGTTAGCTCTAAATGTGGAAAAATGTCAGTTAATGCACATGAGCAGGAAAAACAATCCCAGAATGTTCAAATTGAGCATCAGGAGTGTGCTGCTTGGCATGGTCACATCGTTTCAATACCTAGGCATAACACTGCAAAGTGTTATGAAATGGAATGACCATGTAAGGGCTGTATAGGGAAGGTGAATAGTTGACTTCCATTTATTGGAAAAATGTCAGGAAAGTGTAACTCATCTACAAAAGATGACCTCCTACTGAACACTACTGTGCTGCATTCTTGAATACTGCCAGATTGTGTGTAATCTCCACCATATGGGATTGAATGAAGGCATTGGAGCAATTCAGAAGCAGGATGCTAGATTTGTTACTGGTAGGTTCGAACAACACACAAGTATTGTGCAGATGCTTCAACAATTCAAATGAGAATCGCTGGAGGGAAGATGACACTCTTTCCAAGGAACACAACTCAGAAAATTTGGAGAACTGCTGCCAATGTATATATCATGTAAGGCCCGCAACTGCAAGTGGAAAGGAAATGACGAGTAGCGGTATGAGGTACCCTCATCACATATCATGCAGTAGCCATGTAATATGTATGTACATGTACTCACTTAACCAAAAACTCTATTTTTCTTATCAACTCATTCCACTAATTCTGACTATATCTAACTTCAACTTACCCAGTTCCCTTTTAAATTGTCTAACCTACCTGTTCCCTTAAGGGTTCTCACATTTCACCCTTCAACATGCAGAGTGCCATGTTTGTTTTTCTGATGAAATCTCCATATGTAGTCCTGTCCGGAGATCTGAATGGGGGACTATTTTTATCTTTGGAATACTTCACCCAGAGTGCTATCATCATTAAACCATAGTGTAAAGCTGCATATTCTTGAGAAACATAATGGTCGTAGTTTCCTCCTGATTTCGGCTGCTTGCAGTACCAATATGGGATAAAGCAATGTCTAATGTAACAAAGTGAAAAGGCAGCTCTCCTTGAAACATAAATTTTTGTGGCATCTCTCAATCGGTAACTCTCTGCCATAGTTTTAATGAAAAATCGACAATTCACATCATTCCTTCCACTAGAACAGTGCTATGTCTATTCACTGATCATCTTGTATGGCATGGTATTGTGGTACTTCTGTGATACTGATAGTGAACACATAATCTGTCATGGTGAAGACTGATCATGGAGTCTCCATGACACAGCATATTTCTGCACAAAAGCTTTTTAAAGGACTAGAAACTAAAATATGCAGTGTGTACGTCAACATGAACACACCAGTCAGTGTCCTGACAATAAATGTGGTTTCTTGTTTTGCTTAGCGTGCGAGTACATATGTACACTTCTAGTTCAGTGATCATGGGTCATAAATATCAGTTTTATAAAAAAAGTGATGAAATAGTGTGCTTCATTAACCACTACATCACAAGTCTACAATCAAACTCTTACAACTTACCAATGTGAAGGACTTTAGTTAACACAGGAAACACACACACTGCATGCTGAAGGGCAACATTTCACGACAAGGCATGAGTAAGTTTTTGGAAATGTAATTATTATATCAAAATTCATGGCAAAATGCTCTTATTGGTGTAGATTTTCATTCTGGGCTTTTTTCATTGTTAAATTGAGTAAAGCAATTCCCCTGTTTAACATCACACAAGAAGACTAGCACTATTGATACACAAAAGTTATTGTTGTCTACAAAAGCAGTTTAATATCACTTGTGATTCTCCTTCATATTGTGAATTTAAAGAAAACAGAGGTAATAGCTTTTATTTTGAGTAACTGTATATTTACCTTTTGAAACTCATGAAATGTTTTTAAACACAACATTACACAACAGGAGCCTTTGTGACTGATGTCTGGTGTTGAATGATTTTCATTTTCATTTGAGTTATCCTTACTAGATCTGCAGCAGGTACAACTAACGGTGTTGTCACTAATTGCACCAGCAATGACATTCATACCTGAAATGAGAACAAAAACAATAAAGAACCATGGAATTATGGAACACAAACTGGACAATGACTGCAAAAACTGGTTAGCATTTATCTTCATGCTTAGCACTTTGTGGAAGGATTCCCCCCCCCCCCCCCCCCTACTTCAATTATGAAACTACACTATAATCTTATAACGAGTCTGGGTTGACAAACCTTATGACAGTATCTTGATTTTTCTGAAGTCTTGTCTCAATTATTAAATACATCAGCACTGCCATTCTGATGTCTTTAGCTATCCTAAAGCCACTCTGGCCATCATCTAGCATGATATTCTAAATCTTCTTCTCCACTGTGATATACATTATTCTTGTCAATAGCTTTGATGAATGAGCTGTTAAGCTTGCACAATACTTCTCGCATTTATTTATCTATGGTATCTTCAGGATTCTGTGGATCATAATCTTCAGAAAGCTTGATTATATGTTCCAGTCTCAACGATTCTACACACTAAACTGAAAAATCATTTGTTTTCCACTACGTACAGTAATTTCAGAAATTCCAAGGGGATGTTGCCTATGCCTTCTGCCTTATTGACCAGTAATTATTCCAAAGGTCTGTTAAACTCTAATAGTGGATCCCCATTGTCTTCCAATCTGATACCCTTTTCTTCTACATTCATATCAGCAGACAGTACCTCTCCCTCATGTGAAAACCCAATGTACCCTTTCCACCTATCCATTCTATCCTCTATGTTTAACAGTGAAATTCCTCTCTCACTCTTAATGTTGTTACCTTTACTTTTAGTTCTATTGAAGATTGTTTTGACTTTTCTATATGCTGAAGCAGTACTCCTGGCAACCATTTCTTTTTTTATTTCTTCGCACTTTTCCTGCAGCCATTTCAACTTAGCTTCCCTTTACTTCATATTTATTTCATTCTTCGGTAAGTTATATTGCTGTATTCCTGCTTTTCAAGAGCATTTTTGTACTTTCTTCTTTTGTCTAACTTCAATTGAAGTATTTCTTCTGCTATCCAAAGTTCTCTAAGTTACCTACCTTACACCTCTATTTGTCTGTCCAACTTCAGTGGTTGCCTTTTTCTCGAGATGTCCATTCCTCTTCAACAGCACTTCCCATGGTGACATTCATCACTGCAGTATCTTCAACTCCAGGGAACTTCAAGCACAGTCACCATTTCTCAAAACTTCAGCATTCCATTTTTTTCCCATATTTATTCTTCTTGGCAATTCTCTTAAACTTCAGTCAACTCTTCATCCTTACTAAAACATGATCTGAGTATATATCTGTTACTGAGTACACCCTATAATCCTACTGCTCATAATGGACATTTACTTTTTTTTTAATCCATCTTTCAGCATTAACATGCAAACGATGTTGTCAGAAGAATTACAGCTGTTTGTACATTATGTTTTACATAACAAAATATTACATGGTAAAAACATAGCAATGTTGTACCCTATTAGCTTATAACTGCCTCTACACCCATATCTACACATAACAGTAAGCCTTAATTTATCAGCATTAACATGCAATCGATGTCGTCAGAAGAAGTATAGCTATTTGTACATTATGTTTCATATAACAAAATATTACATGGTAAAAAAAAAATAGCAGTGTTGTACCCTATTAGCTTATAGCTGCCTCTACACCCATATCTATACATGACAGTAAGCCTTAATTTATCAATAAATTAGGTCATTTTGCTCACATTACACCATTTTCTGCTGCTGTTGGGATTAACTTATGTGCGTTTGCTCACAAATCTTTATCTTCTTTCCATTTTACTTCACTGACTCCTAGTATATCTAGACTGAGGCTTTGCATTTATCTTTTCAGATTTCATAGCTTCCCTACCACATTCAGATTTTTCTCAGATTTTTTTCATACACAGCTTCCCCCTGCCAGTCTCTTCCTGAGATCTGAATGGGGGACTAATCTTGAATTTTTTGCCAAGGGATAGATCATGATAACACTTTTTCAATACCGACCATTTTCCTATGAACACACATTATGTGTCTTTAATACTGTGATTTCCATTACCTTTATTAGGTCATACTTTGCCATGACGTATGTAACAACTACTGTTAAAATTTTTCATTCTCTTTCATTTTTATCCGGAAATGAGTGTAGAATGTATGCTTGGAGACGAAATAAAGAGTCCCAAGGTTTTTTTCTGTTAATTGTTTCTAATGTGAGGTGCAGCAAGATCTTTGAACTCTAAAATGACATAAGATGACAGATATTTTCCAACCGAGTGCAGCTCTGGTACAAAGACAACGAATACTCCATGCAGATTCAGATCTAGACTCTGAAAAGCTAACAGTGGACACTCTGAAATATTCACATGAAGCTAAGAATTTCTAGGAGCAACTAGTGTTGTAGGATGATGCTGAATAAACTTTTGTATTTTATGAATATTTCGGATTAACTTAAGAGATAGACTTGAAAAGTATTTTAACAAACAGAATTGTCAGGAAAGAAAAATGTAATGTACTTTTAATAATTTAATTACAAAATTATTTTATGCCAGAATCAATATTTTAATGCGCAATTAATGTTTCATTTCATCTGAAACTCTATTCAAACATTTGTAGATAAGGATTGTTGTTATAGTAATATGCAAGCTGAAATCTAACTTTTTCTTTACAGTGCAGTATGTTCTTCCTCTGTGCACCAACATGACTAACAGATGTATTCATCAGCAGCTACTTTTGATAAGTATAACAAATAGACCCGGCTTCTTTGACAATTTTCACACTGAAACTAGTGTCAGTGACCATGACATGGTTGTGCCTACAATTATTACCAAAGTACAAACAACACAAGTAGAAAGATAAACATGTTCAATAAACCAGATAAAAAAAAAGCAGCGCAAGACAGGTGTGTGTGTGTGTGGGGGGGGGGGGGGGGAGGCTGTAGATAAAGAGATGCTGAATGAAAAATACATTTGGCTGTAAAGATAGCAAAGTGTTAAGCCTTTGATGACTACCGTAGCAGAATATTGTCAAATGATCTTTCAAAAACCCAAAGAATATGTGGTCATATGTAATGGCTGTTAGTGGCACCGAAGCTAGTTTCCAGTGGCTTGCAAATGAGACAGGAACTGAAAGTGAGGGCACCAAAGCGAAAGCTGAAATTCTTAACACTGTTTCCATATGTAGCTTTACAATAGAAAACCCATTAGAACTTCCATAATTTAATCTTTGTATAACCGAAGAAATGAGTGAAATAAGTTTTACTGTAAATGGTGTTGAGAAACAGCTGAAATTTTTAAATCTGAACAAAGCTCCAGCACCTGATGAAATCCCTATCAGATTCTATACTGAATTTGCAGTTGACTTAGCCCCTCTCCTAACTATAATCTACCATAGATCTGAAAGAAAGCACAGATGACACCCATTCACTAGGAGAGAGGTAGAAGTAATTCACAACACTACTGTTCAAACCCTTGACTAGCATTTGTTGCAGAATCTTACAACATATTCAGTGCTCACACGTAATGAGGTATTTCAAACAGAAAGACCTCCTCCATGCCAACCAGCAAGGATTCTGAAATAACTGATCACGTGAAACCCAAGTTGCACTTTTCTCGCACGACATACTGAAAGCTTTGGATCAAGGCAGTCAGGTAGATGCAGTATTTCTTTAATTCCAAAAAAATATTTGGCAAAGTACCACATCTATGCTTATTGTCAACAGGATGATTATGTGAGTTACCAGCAAAATTTGTGACTGGATTGAGGATTTTTTGATAGAGGGAACATAGCATGTTATCTCAGATGGGGGATCATTGTTACATGTAGAAGTGGCTTCCAGTATGTCCCAGGAGTGTGTTGGGACATTTACTGTCCATGATGTATGTTAATGACATTGTAGACATGTAGAAGTGGCTTCCAGTATGTCCCAGGAGTGTGTTGGGACATTTACTGTTCATGATGTATATTAATGACATTGTAGACAATGTTAATAGTAATCTCAGACTTTCTGCAGATGATGTATTCACCTATAGTGAAGTACTGTCTGAAAGAAGCTGCATAAATATTCAGTCATTCTTGATAAGATTTTAAATTGGTGCAAAGATTGGCAACTTGGTTTAAATGTGTTCAGAAATGTAAAATGAGTCCTAGTTGCAATCGGCCAACTACTACAAATACCTGGGTAGGGATATGAAATGGAATCATCACATAGGCTCAGTCACAGATAAAGCAGGTGACACACTTTGATTTATTGCTAGAATACTGGGAAAATGCAATCAGTCTACAAAGGAGACAGCTAACAATTACTTGTGCGACACATTCTGGAATATTGCTCAGGCAAGTGGGACCTGTACCAAATAGGGCTAAACAGTGGACATTGAACATATCCACCTATACAGAGAAGGGTAGCATGAATGGTCACAGGTTTGTGTGGCCTGTGGGAGAGCGTCACAGAACTGGAAGGCTCTTGAAGATAGAAGTAAACTATTCAGAGAAAGTATAGTTTCAAAGTTTCAAGAACAATGACGACTCTAGGAATACACTACAACCCCCTAATTATTGCTAGGGTTTGTGAGGACAAGATTAGATTAATAACTGCACAAACACAGAGGCATTTGAACAATAATTTTTCCCATACTCTAAGTGAATGGGATGGGAAGACACCCGAATAAGTCGTACAATGGGATTACCCTCTGCCATGCACTAAAATGGTTTGCCGAGTACAGATGTACAGGTGGGCTGTAGATAAATGTGTGAAGTAAGTATTAGTGTGCCCCTTACAGAGCCTGAACAGTCTGGTGCATTGTTGGCTGAGTGAATGACATGTATGTGAGAGAGGTTGACTGCATAATACTAGGGCCAAGGGATATGGCCACTATTTATCCCTATAAATAATGGTGGACCCACTAATAAATGGAAATAATTTTTAATTATTTATCATGGGAGTTCTGTGTACCTTCTGCATCCTCATGCCATGTTTACTGCTGATTCTTTTGCCTTTAAGGACAGGTTCCCAATTTCATGATATTGCCTTGAACCTGTGTCTGCTCTTCTGCTGTCTCAGGCAAGATTATTGTCAGAAAATAAGTCTTGGGCCATCCTTGCTGATTACTTGTATTCAAAATTCAAGCAGCAGATATGATCAGTCTTGGGATTGTAATGGTACTTTAATTACGTAACCATTACGGAACCTCACCTCAATATCTCGATACCAGCAATGTTCTACTGTGTTTCTGTAAAATAGTTAACATATTTCTGTGACAACATTCAGATTTGATTTCATTAATTTAGAAGTACTTTGATACATCGATATGTTTATATTGCAATGATATTATTCTTATGTGTGTTCTTTTTTTTTTGTCACTATGATCTTTAACGTACTTGTAACACTGATTTTTGGGCGCTTAAGTGATTATTAGAGTGTCAAGTCTTGGTCGTCATGTTGAAAAGACGCAAATTGTAGTCAGTTTATGAAATGTGAACTTTATCAGTGAGGAAGATATTTTTAAGTATGTTTTATATTATGAAGTGATGTTGCAACAAAAGTAATAAAAAAGAAGTGTAACTTAAATTCGGAGTGCTGATTACTTTTTTACATCACTATTGTGCTAACTTGCAAAAGTTTAATCTTCAAGAATGGTTTATGAAACACATCTATAAAACTTTTGAATCTCGCAGAACAACACCTAGGCCTCTTTGCATCCGAGTTTGGAATCATCACTACCTAGATTTTCGCCGATTGAGCCACAAGTTCACTGTTTTATGGTCGAGATGTCAGCCCTAGACCATGGTTAACTATCAATGTAAGAGGGTTGAATGAAAAGTAATGACTCCACCTTTATTAATTGGGTTTGGATGAAAATATTTTAATAAATCAAATGCAGAAATAATACTTAGAATGTGATGTTTAATTACCAATATTCACTTGCCCACATAATCACCAACCAATTGGATACATTTCTGTCAATGATGAACAAGTTTTCTGAAGCCGTAACAGAAGAAGTCAATACTGTTTCCGCAACCACAGTTTCACAGTTCTCTCAGCAACTTCATCAGAAGCATAATGATGTCCCCACAGATCGCCTTTCGTTACTGGGAACAGATGGAAGTCAGATGGTGCCAAATCTGGACTGTATGGAGGATGCCATATGGTTGTGAGATCCAGTCTCTGAAGTTTTGCTGTGGTGGCATGTGAAGTATATGGTTTGCCGAGCAAAGAAATAATGTGACCCACACGTTCTTATGAAATGCCGATTGTGCTTGCAATTTCTCTCTGAGTGATACAACGATCATCTTGAATCAATCTGTCAACATTTTGCTTGTGAAACTCGGTGGTTGCTGTCTCAGGCTGTCCAACTCTTTGCTTGTCAAGCAGGTCAGATGTTCCCGCCTCAGCATCTTTAAACTTACTCACCTACCGACACACAGTACTCACATCAACACAATCACCTTAAGCTGCTTTCATTCTGTGATGAATCTCCTTTGGGGTGACACCTTCTGCTGTCAAGAATTCAACAACTGCACATTGCTTAAATCACATTGACCGACTGTCTATGCAGGGTTCCATACTTTACACTGTAACAACACAACTGTTCAATGCTAAGGCTTGCTGCCAACTGGAGCTGTAGAGAAGGGACTACAGGACAAGCCAGTACCTTTCGCGTACCAATGCTGCCAACTGCTGAAGAGTTATGAAGGTGGAGGCATTACTTTTCAGTCAACCCTCATACAACTAATAAGGTACATTTTAAATTTTTTGCTAATTTGTGAAGGATTCCACATTATTTCCTTACTGTTTTGGACAGTCTGTTAAAAAATTCTGCAACAGGATACAGAGTGTCACTCTGACTCCAGACAAGAAAGTACACTCTTATTTTTTTGGTATTGTATATTCTAGTTCATCTGAAATTGATTTTTATAGCTGATACCATATTCAACTGAGAAGTAAATGTGCTAGGAACTGAGTGTAAAGATTTCTAGATTTCTGAAGCTGTATTTGAAAGGCATGTGGTTTTCAACATGAGTACTGTCAATCACCTCTTTCACAGTACAAATACAGATTGAAAAATGGAAAAAGATCACCATGAAGGAAGGTACCCCATGGGTATTTGTTAGTCTGGGATATGTATTGTGTCCAGTCAGCAGAAAAAATAAATTTCAAAGAAACAGCTAAGCAAAAGGGGTGTTTGGGTGGTATCAGTGCATAAAACTAAGCACACAAATTCAAATTCTTACTAAAAAGTAGTCATCCAGCATTTGAAATACTGCTCTTAAAATATGAACTCTCCCTATACTTCTTACACCAACATATTCTACATATGAAATGAGAGACAGTAGAGATTTTATTATAAGAGGCAGCTTGTGTATTTTTTGATCATTTGTATTGAGTGAGTTCAACTTCTTGGGATAGTGTTACACCATCTGCGGTACAGGGCGGGCGGGCAGGGGGAGGGGGGGGGGGGCAGAAGAAAAAGAAAAAAGACGATTAAAGGTGGACAGAGACTGTGCTGTTGTGTATGGATGCAGGAGGAACTGGCTACTGTCTGTAAACAACTGGAGGCTGTGTTGGCCACAAATGATGGGTATCAAGCTGCTGCTCTGCATTGCAGTAGTGTTGAAGCACATGAGACAATTGCTTTGGCACCTCTGGACCCTACAGCATTGCCTTACAATATTTACCCGAATCTAAGCCACACTTTTTTCCGGTTTTTGTAATCCAAAAAACCGCCTGTGGCTTAGAATCTAGAGCAAAGAAAGTGGAAGTTCTGAAAAATGTTGGTACGTGTTGTCACAACAAACTTCTGCAGTAGAATATCTGTAGTGCTACACAGGCATGCTTTGCAGGCACAACGATAAATACTGGCGCCAAAACCTCTGCGGCAGCAAAAAATAAAAAAAAAAAAAGTGGAAGACTAGCTTTTTTCTCCGCCCCGAGTTTCGACCACTGCATTTTCATACATTATCCCACGAAGTAAATACAAATTCCGAATTGTTCATCTTCGAATGTAGCAGCATTTCAATGTAATACGAAAATCCGACTGACAAGACTGTTTGGGATGTTTGTCAATATGGCCAACTCTACGTTCTGAATTTTTTCCTACCTGTGAGAAGAGATGGTTGCTAATAGGAAGTTTTATGAATTGTGAATCACATGCAGTATTCTCTTTGCCATAAGAATAGGCTAATATGAATATAAACATTTTGCCATGTATTCTTTCGTGTTTGCTGTTATCTCATTTAAATCCTGTCTGCCTAATAAACTACAAAACTAGAGTGAGACAACAGCAAACACGGAAGAACATACATATCATGTCATGTTTATATTTGTATTATTCTTATGCCTAATAGTGATACAGTTAGAAATGAAGCACGGCAATTGACTAGATTTTTAAATCTAAGATGACTAATTTCTATGCAGAATGTAATGTACTAAAGAGGTGTCTGCAAAGATTTTCAAACGGAGAAAAATTTTCGCTAAACTCTCATTCAGAACATAAAGATAAAATTAGAGAGATTCAAGCTCACATGGAGGCTTACAGGTAATCATTCACCCTGTTAACCATCTGCGACTGGAACAGGGAAAGGAGGAATTGATAGTGGAACAAAAGGTATCCTCAGCCCTGTACCATAAGGTGGTTTGTGCAGTACAGGTGTAGATATGAACACAGTCATTCTTTGTGCACAAAATCTATCAGTCCAATGAGAACTCAAGTCTGAAGACAAATTTCATTACTAACAAAAGCTAGTGTTAACCATAATTTGCCGCAATTTGCTAGACAATGCTGAAATAAAAATGACTCTGATTCATAACTTTGTAGCCATTTCAATAAGTTATGCTACGTGATTCCCATGACATGGGGAAAGAGCATTACCATTCACTAGCTCACTTTCTGCTTTTGGATGTAAAAACATGTGACATGATAAATGTTGCCATTTACTTTGACCCTTTGCTGCCAATGACAACAGAAATAATTTTGATGAATTTAAACATGGGCAAACATCCAATTATGATGTGGACTGCTCAGGACGCCTGGCAGACGATGTTACTGAATAAATTAATGAATGAGTCCATAAAATGATTATCACCGATTGCTGCCCTAAAGTGTGTGAAGTAGTAGCACCCATAGGTGCATCAACGGGAAAGGCAATTAATATTTTAAATGATAAGTTGTTGATAAGATAACTGATAGTCTACTGAGTGCCACAATTGCTGATGGTATACAACAGCTGGGTGTAACTTTCAACTTTAAAGCTGTTTTTAGAGAAATTTAAGAGAGTTTTATATTTTATTAAATGGCGGTACCAGTTGCATACAAACATGTGTATCCCGAAATGCCATCTGTGCCATTTCTTTAGAGCAATGTGTCAACACATTCATTTGGTAATGTATCCACAAAAGTGTAAACTGCATGGCTTGTATTATGATTTGCTACCCCCCCCCCCCCCCCCCAACTTCTTACCCCTAACTCAGCTACTTTTTCTTGTTCCCAAAGATGAAGTAATAGTTCATAGGTAAACATTTCTGCTCAAATCATGTCGTCATTGGGCGAAGACATATAAAACATACATCCCTAAGGAAATTATGTTTCAATTTTTTTCTCTAAAACACTTCTTCATTCCTAACATGAATACTTACTGAACCACAACTTCTATAAATAGACTGGGTAGGGACACAAATAGTATTTATGTAAATTACCATTTCCAATACACTATTTGGAAGCCGGTGAAGTATGAACATAAACATAAACCATGACTTCTACTTTATAAAAGGAGACTATGTGAATAATTCATAATTAAAACCAGCTCTGGACCATGAAAATGAAGAATTCAAAAAATATGCCGCTCAAATAACCTAAACCAATGGAGCAGTTAAAAACAAATGACCAGAGCTAGCAACAAAGAACAAAAAACTAGTTATAATACACTCTCCTCACTGATTTATCTATTACAATGACAGAAAAATTGCACTGTAGACAAAGGAGCAGTGGAACATCTCTCATATTAATCACTTCCTAATTATCTTTTTTACTAATCAATTATCCACAAATCACTAGTATAATATTTCAAAAAGGGATTGTGGAGAAGAAAAATAATAATCAATCACAACGTTCATAAAAAGTCTGTACTCATCTTCACGTTTCAAGGATGGTTGCAATTTCTAGAAAGTACTTGCAACATTCTATTTTTATATATTATTTTCACGCAGTACCTTTGCTGTACTCTCAGTTGTGTCTATATCTGACTTTTACGGCTACAGTAATGTTTCTGTGGACAGTCTATTTTTCTACATTACTTTAAATGCTACTACTACTACTACTACTACTACTACTACTACCAATAATAATAATAATAATAATAATAATAAAACAATGGAAAGTCCAAGATGGAATCATGGCAATATTGTGAAAAGGGCAGTTGCTACTCATCATATAGTGAAGGTGCTGAGTCACAGATAGGCACAAGAAAAAGACTGACACACACACACACACACACACACACACACACACACACACACACACACACACACACACACAATGACCACAGTCTCTGGCTGCCGAAGCCAGGGCTGTGGTGTGTGAGTTGAGTGTGTGTGTGTGTGTGTGTGTGTGTGTGTGTGTGTGGTTTTTGTCTAATTTTGTTTGACAGTCTTTTTGTTGTGTCTATCTGCGACTCAGCACCTCCTCTATATGGTGAGTAGCAACTATCCTCTTCATAATATTGACAATAATAATGACAATAACAATAATAACATTAATTCATCCAGTCCATAAAGGAGGAGATAAAATTGGCCCCAATAACTTACAAAATTCTTTCAAAAGTGCTACAAAACAGACTGGAAAGACAACTAGATCGCTAGTTAGGACAGTATGAATGAGAGTTTGGAGAAGGATGATACTGTGTGGAATAAATTTTAAATCTACAATTTATAATCAGGTACTGAAGAGTGAGATCCAAAAGCATTTATAAGGCATTTGTAGATTTCAAAAAAGCATGTGATCCAATTCACAAGAAAACATTATTCAAAACCTTAAGAGAGTTTGGAGCTGACGATACACCAGTGGCTATTGTATATGACACACTAACACATACAAGATCCAAAATCAAAGTTTTTGGTGAAACCTCCAAGGTTTTTGAGATCAAAATTTTGCTGTTCAATTACGTGCTAGAAAAGGTAATAAGAGAAATCGAGGAAAAGAACAGGAGAAGGAATTTAAAGAATCACAACTGGGGGAAAGGGGATAATCTAAGTTTTCACTGTGGCTTTTGCAGACAATCCTGCCATCTTAGCTGAATCTATGGACGATGTAGTAGTGCAGATAAATGTCCTACAAGAGACAGCTTAAAAAGCAGGCCAATGTATACCTTTTGAAAAAAACAAGAGTGTGTGAGAGATGTGCAGGATGCACCAAAATACATGGAAATTGTTTACTGATGAATAAAAACAGGCTACAGAATTTAAATATCTAGATGAAATAATACAACTAAATGATTTGGACAAAGAAGCTAACTTAGCATGGACAAGGAAAATTGAGGTAGCTTCTACCAACTAACAAAAACCCTGTAAATGGAAACCTATTTCCATAAATGTAAAGCTCAAGCACAACAGTGTATTAAACCAGAATCCTTTAACCTTCAGAATGCCTTTCATTAAATACAGCTAAACAGTAAGGTGAAAGAGAAAAGAAGGGAAGAAAATTAGTCAGGAAAGTATTGCGATCAAAATACGAGAACCAGAAATGGAAATTAAGATGCAATAAAGAAGTTTATGAAAAAATGAATCAACATCAGTCAATGAGGAACAGGAGATTTGTATTCTGTACACATCTAAAAGAGTTAGGTGAAAATAGAATAACAAAAAGAACTTTTTTTGAGAGAAACTGAAAACAAAGAAAAAGAAAGGTGTAATATGGACAAAAGGAAGAAGAGGAAAGAAGAGAAAAGAAGGAAAGAATGAAAAACTGCTGGAAATAATGAAAGGAGAAAAGAAAGAGGACGTAAGCTCCTTCATGTAAACCCAATAAAACAATAACAACAGAACAATATTCACATTTTCTTTCACCAACTCATCATCCTAATGCAGAACTGGACTGATAGAAACAACTTCAGAGCCATTGTACACATCAACTCAAAATTTTAACTTACTGTAAAATTCTCAATGGTTTTTGTACCTGTTTGAACTGTTTCTGCATTGCATTGTTCAGCTGTTGATGATACGTGATGATGTGCATCATCAAGACCCAAATTATGACCAGCATGCTCCAAGAGAAAATTCAATTCTTCCAGCCCATCACTGCTGACCAATATTGCATTGTCTTTGAGAGGAAGGAAAGAACAAATCAGAACATTTATTGACATGACAAAACACACACACACACACACACACACACACACACACACACACACACACACACACACCAGTTAGTTACATGCACCTGAATTTTTCTTACATATTATTTACTCACCTTCCCTTAGAGCATCATCTTAGCTTTTTATTATCTCAGAAAATCCAACAAGCAACTTTCTTTGCCTACATAACAGCCATTTGCCTGGTTGCATGGCCTCTCCATTTATTGCAATCATAATCACATCTTCCACTTCAGGCCATTACCTAATGCAATTGTTTGTTCTTCTTGAACCTCTTACAGTTAACCAGTTTTTGAAACACTTTTCCATTAAAGTCCATGTGTCATTTTCATGAGGCAGAACTGCCAACGTAAACTGATTATAAAATTCCTGTTTCAGAAGTATAGAAAACTCTGTTTACTTAGCCAAAAGCAGTCTATGCCATTTTTATTCTTCTGCTTAATTCTTTTCCTGTCCAGCCAATTGTCTTCAACTGCCCTACATCTTTAAGCTCAGCAATGGTTTCTACATCTTCATTGATAATCTGTACATTTTTTAAATCATTACGCTCAGCAGTGGAGCACCACTGAACTTATTTCACTGATTAGGTTGCTTTCTTCCACTTTACCCAAAATCTCTTCATTTCCTCACTGTGACTTTTCTTACGTTATTCTGTCCATGTTTTTTATATGTAAGACTTTAAAACTTGGTTTAGCTTTAAACTGATGCTTGTCAGTTAAAGTTTTGAATACAACTCTGTCCTGCAGATTTTTATTGGTAACTCTTATTTCCTGAAGATCCGTTTCAATATCAAGTATCCAACTGTTTTTAATTTTTGTTGAGAGAGCACAGTAGGAAATCCTTTTGGTTGGTCTATCATTGTTCACTCTGAGGATGTGGCCAGATTCCCTCAACACAGACCAGACCAAAAACGTTCCTTTGTGTTAGGTTGGTGCACAAGTTCATAGCATTTTCATTTCGCTTGTTGATATTTTGGTATATCAACCAGAATGGGTTTATTTAACATTTATCTTTTTTTATCTGTATTTGCTTTTACTATCTGAATTTACACATTTACATTTTGTCATCTGCAAATAGTGAGTGGAGCTGTGGATGCTAGAAAATGGAGCGCAAAGTGGAGAAATCAGAACATTTCTGACATATTCTTCTGTTCGAGTTCAATTGAGACGTGACAGTAGTCGAGGCAGTCAGAAACATTTGCACCGTTTATGGGGATAATTCCAATGGGCAGACCACTGCAAGAAAATTGTTTTCTCATTTTGAAGACCATCATTTTGACATTAGTGACTCTCCACATTCAGGAAGACCTTTGAGGTATGATGAAGATTGTTTAAATGCATTAACCCCCAATGATCTAAGTGTACTCGCAAACGTGATGAACTGTGATCATTCCATCATTGTGAGACATTTGCGTGCAATAGGGACAGTTCAAAAAACAGGTGTATGAGTACCACTTGCTCCAAAAAAATTTGCAGGTGGCTATCTCTGCTTGCTTGTCATCTTGCGAACAACAACGACCATTCTTATCCGGCGTCCTTACTGGTGATGAGAAATGATATCTTTATGCTGACATAGGGAAAAGAAAGGAAAGGTTGAGCCTTAACAAAGCCACAACTCCCCATATACAGAACTCTGCACATCCACAAAAGATAATACTATGCATCTAATGAAATGGTGATGGTGTGGTGGACTACGAATTGCTCCTCTGAGGTGTAACTATCATTGCAAACATTTACTGTCAACAGCTGAAACGTCTAGCAGACATAATCCATGAACAATGATCAGAAAGCTGTGTGAAGTCATGCTACTCCACAATAACACCCACCTGCATTCTACTATATTGACAAAAACATTATACAGGAGTTGGGTTGGGGAGTCATACCATATTCACGTTGTTCACGTGATCTCGTGCTCTCAGTTTTCACCTTTTCCACTCTCTATCGAACAACCTTCATGGGACTGCCTTTCCAGATCAAAATTAGCTCCAAACATGGCTGGACGAGTTCATCAACTCAAAACCACATTATTTCTACAGTCATGGAATCAAAATGTTACCCCAGCACTGGCAGACTGTTGTAAATAGTGAAGGAGAATATATTATTGATGACTTATGTTTCAGTTGTGTTTATTAAACTTATGGAAAAACACTATGAACTTACACATCAATCTAATACTTTTTTCTTCTTTTGCTAAGTCTTCAGTTAATGATATACTGATAAACATTAAAGTCTGTGACACATACAATGCTTTAGATCTGCCTGCTCTGATGCAATGTTATGAGATATTAATTTTCGCTGTACCTATTTCGAGTTATTCTATAAGCTTTTTATAATTTAATGAGTCTCTTTTTGTTTGCCTCACAATTTAATCCAGAGAACTGGTTGATTTCTCCTAGAAATTTAAATTGTGTACTATGTTATTTTTAATATATTAATTATACAGTGGTTCGCATATTATTGAAGTGCTGCCTCTGGCATTGATTGGGAACTAGTACCCCAGCAGAAAGCTCCCATTTACCATACGGCAGTTCAGACTGTTTTTCCTGCAGTATGGCAGACAGTTTTATCCCACAATAAATTACATGAGCTGGGAGCAGCATTGGAAAGAAGGCTGAGAAAATTTAGCACTTCTGACTGGAGTGTCAGCAGCATCTGCCGACAGAGCTTTGCACATCCTCATTCTGACACTTTGCACAGTAATGGCAGTACACTGACCAATTCAGATACTGTTGTTCCTCATCAACACTGCAACTGGTTGTTGGAATCTGTTCATGATGGTGAGCCTGATACTGAAATGCCCTTATTTTACGGTGAGGTTGCATTTATCAGGGAACATGAACTATTAAAACAGTAAATGCTGGAGTTCTGAAAATCCTCATTAGTTACATCAAGCAGCTATGCATGATGTGAAAACAGGAGTGTAGAGTATAATCAGTGCACATGAGTAACTGGACTGACATTTTTCCACAAAACTATAACTTCTGGTAGGTAGTTGAATAATATGCTGCAATTTTTCTTTCAGAGCACTAGCAACTAACAAAAAACATTGAGTTATTGAATGCAAAGCAATGCAAGAGGTCATACAGCCGAAATGTGTATGACAATACTTCAAAATAATTTTCATGATATGATATTATTTGATATGCCACATCCATAATATTTGTTAGTGTTTACTCTCTCACTGATATTCAGGTAATTAGAATTGGAGCATTAATTCAATTACACATGGTTGAAGACAGTAATAAAACCATTCTGACACTTTCAGATAGTGAGTTACAGAAATCTTAGATCAGGTTGAAACAACAGCGATTCATACATATTTTTTCTGAGATACTAGTCTAGCATCTTATAATTCAGTTATAATGATCCTGTGATAGTTCAATGAGTCAAGTAATGAAGACTAGTCATCATCTACTGGGGAATCTTCAATCCAGTTCACATGCTTGTCAATTGTTTTTCTACGTACTTGTTTTTTCATATACCTATAAACAACAGTGAGAATATGTAGATGGTAGCATACTACACAATGACTGACAATTCTTCTCCCTCTATGCCTATAGTTCTGAGTCACTAAGTTATTTTAAACAGATGATACACCTTGTTTTCTGAATCATTGTCATTAGAATGATATTTAAGCACATTTTACTTTCGAAGTGAAGACTGGTTTTATTTAACACAAGCCCCTCACATTTTCATCATTCAGATCACTAGTAATTTGTTGTACATGAATAAGACACGTTATTTAAAGCATCTACTTATCAACTATGGACACTGAGTAGAAACAGTTGAAACAAAGTTAAGGTAGGAGCAGGAGATGAATATAAATACATTTATTAGTATTAAAATCAAATTTCATTGCTGGTAAACACTCAAATAACAGTTCAAGTAAAGCACACTTACCATTATAGTGAGCAGGGTCATTCTCAAGCTGAGTTTTATCTTTCTCATTACTGGTGGCTGGCAGCAATCTGCTTGCTTCAGCACTAGAAGTGGCTGTTTGTTCAGGTCCATGCTGCCACTGATTTTCTACAGTATGTGTGACCCCACTGTCTGGCACAAGGTCATCAATACTGAGGCCTGCTGGATGACTTTCTGGCATCACCGTAGTCTGCCAGTCTTCAACTCCTGTTGATGTGGCTTCAGAGATGATGTTCTCTATGTCAAAGTTTGAAGAAACACTACTGCTATTTAGGACTGAGGTGTCTGTTGCTGCTGCACTGACAGACACTGATTGCTCAATTTCAGAATTTTCAATATGATCGTCAGTGTGTGTGCAGTTGTCTTCAGTGTCATTTTCACAATTCTCTGAAGCTCCTTCCAAAAAGTTTGCAAAATCACCTCGGGATGGGTCTTGAAATATTTCGTTCCCATCAGTAGTAATTTGCTCATTTGGCACATCGGATGTAACTCTATTGTCATCTGAAGTTCTATTGACAAATGGGGTGAGATTAATGTCAGCAGAATGGCTGTTTTCTAGGTCGCCAGTAAGCCAATTTTCCTTATCAGTATCACAACAAGGATTCAAACTGGAACTGTCAGCTTCAGATGCACAGTTCTGACATTCCTGTACAGATGGGTCACACCTACAGGGGTTACATTTGCAAATATCAGCCCCCGCAGCAATGTCTTTCAGTATATTTCTGGCTGAACCACCTGTTGATTTCTCAACATCCGAAGAAAAATTTGCACTATGAGTCACGTCAATCATGTTAACAGATGAGTCTGCTTCTGTTACAACATTTGTGGACCAGACAGGCCCTGGGAAATTTTCTGAAAATTGTTCAGTTTCTGTAGGATTATTTGTTACTGACGAAACGAGAGATGAGCACTCCATAATATCTATCCAAGTTTGGGGATTGTCTTTATCCCTAGAGGAGTTTAAGTCAGAAACATTCTGACACTGAGTGTCATTTTGAGAAGATGTTGAAACTGCTGGTGTGTTGTCTGTGCATTCAAGAGCGTCTGCAGGGACTATTGCAGAATCTGGTTTGATAATGTTGTCAACTGTAGGACAGGGCTCAAATGTTGCTAGTGGTACACCATTTTCACTATCAAGTACTGTCACTTCATTTTGTGATGCGGTAAATGGAAACACATTCAGTTGCTGTGTACGCTCCATTTGGCGCAAATGTTCAGAACTTGTGCTCCAACCAGTAAGCTGTATTCCTTCTAGATGGCCGGTAGATGACACACTGATGATTGCAGGTATGGTCTGATCTTCACTGTGAATTACACCTGGTACTTTTAGTGAACTGGTACTACTACTGCATTCCTGAGAAGGTTGAATTTCCATTCGCTCACTGCCAGTATGGTGGAACTTGAGTAGTCCTGTACAGAAATGTCATTAAGTTTTCAAACAATGTGTGATGAAAATGTAAAACAGCTAGTGAATATGAGGCACAATTTGTGGTATCAAGAAAGATAGGAGGAAGTTAGGGATTTCCTACTGCAACTTGAATTGTAAGCACTAAAAAAGCAGAATGAACAGAACAAAGAAGGTTGTGAATAAATGTCAGTGAACAGTGCAGATGGCAGCAAAGGTTTTAACGCTTCCTCCTCCCCATTTTTAGGAGGGTATGGAACAGTTTTTTCAGTTCATGTTACTACATTGCAA